>NC_132890.1:24832578-25162578 GCF_030463535.1 Salminus brasiliensis | reverse complement strand
AGTTCAAAAGAGCAACTACTCTATTTCATGATGAATGAGCCCATAGAAATGCTTCAAAATTACAAAATCACCAAAATATCACTCCATTAACTGCTTACACCTTGTACATAAGCCCACATATTAATATATTAATATATGCATTTATTTATTTAATATATAAACTGAATTAATATACAAGTATATACTGAATATATTGGTTGGAACACTGGTTATTGGTAATGTTTTTTCTGTGACATATCTTTAGTGTACATTATTTGGGGGATATTTAAAACCAGAGACAGGGGCTTTAATAGCGCCTTTCCCTTCACCTGTAAATCTTCCATTTCAGCAACATTAAATCTGGTTATAAAAGCAACAATGCAAACCTGTCACCATGTGTCCATGGAGGCCAGATTCCTCCCTTTAATGACGTACAACCTGGGAGTTTAAATAGGGCACAACACTGTCTGAAGAAAATCAATGGTCAACAAGCAGAGAAATCTATTCACTTCATATGGACAATGAAGATGCAATAAAGGAATCTAGAGCTACAAATAATTCCACCTCTTATCTCACATCCCAGCCCAATTACAGCGCTTCAGTGCTCAGTCGCTTATTAAATCTTCCTCAGTTCCTTCATCAGAATAAATAAAGCAGGGTTCAAGGATCGAACTGGGACGAGTCACGATCGGTTCTTTATTTGCGTGTTCTCCAAAACTTTGCTGTAGACATTTAAATTGGGCTTCCCACCGCGCTCTGAGTCAAAGCTTTGCTCGGGTCCATTCAGAAGGCCTGCGTGGAGGCCTAATTAATGAGCGGAGGAAAAAAAAGCTGCATGCGGGGGATAATTATGCTTGAGAGGAATGCGGGGAATGCTGTAAGATAATTGTGTATGATGCAGCAGTGGTGTCGCTTTGATTTTCCTCCCTTTTCGGCGGTAGTTCTGGGGATTTCTGGTAATCAGGGCTGCCGCTGTGCAAGGCCGCCTCACTGTTTGTAAGATGAGAACAGATTTGAGCTCACTACATCCTGTTTATTAACAGCTCTAACAGCTCTCACTGTCTTTCTGGGATTGCTGTAGTAATAAAACAATGGACAATGCACAAATGCATGTAATGCATTCAAACTCAAGCTTTTTAAAAAATATATACAGTTACACAGGTGCTGGTCATAAAATTAGAATGTCATGAAAAAGTTTCAGATTTATTTCTATTCAAAAGATGAAACTTGTATATTATATTCATTCATTACACACAGACTGATATTTTTCAAGTGTTTATTTCTTTTAATTTTGATGGTTATAACCGACAACTAATGAAACCCCAAATTCAGTATCTCAGAAAATTTGAAAATTACTTAAGACCAATACAAAAAAGGATTTTTAGAAATGTAACTAGCTGATTAGAGTGTGGCACCAGGTGTCTTCAATATTGAACCTTTTCACAATATTCTAATTTTCTGAGTTTGAGGTTTTCATTAGTTGTCAGTTATAACCATCAAATGGAAAGAAATAAACACTTATATAAAGACTTATCAGTCTGTGTAATGAATGAATATATTATACAAGTTTGACTTTTTGAATAGAATTACTGAAATAAATCAACTTTTTCATGATATTCTAATTTTATGACCAGCACCTGTATAACAGTCAAAATAAAGATAAATCACCCATTCCTCCCTCTCTTTTCCGACTACATAGTGCGCTGTACAGTGAGTCCAAGAAGTATTTGATCCCTTGCTGATTTTCTTCGTTGGCCCACTAATAAAGACATGATCATTCTATACTTTTAATGGTAGATGTATTCTTACATGGAGAGACAGAATATTAAAAAGAAAATCCAGAAAATAAATCTAAGGAATATATATTAATTGATTTGTATTTCATGGAGTGAAATAAGTATTTGATCCCTTAGTATTCATTAGCAGTTCTGGCTTTTACAGACCAGTTAGACACTCCCAATCAACTTGTTACCTGACCTGAAGCCACCTGTTCTCACTAATCACTTGTGTGAAAAACACCTGTCCACAGAATCAGACAGATCACACAGATTTCAAGTCTCCAACATGGGTAAAACCAAAGAGCTGTCACAGGACCTCAGAGTCAGAATTGTTGACCTTCACAAAGCTGGAATGGGCTACAAAAAGATTAGTAAGGTGTTGGATGTGAAAGTAACAACTATTGGTGCAATTATCAGAAAGTTTAAAGAGTATAACATGACAATCAACAGACCTCGGCCCGGTGCTCCAAAGAAGATTTCGCCTCGTGGGGTGGCAATGATGCTGAGAACAGTCAGAAATCGTCCTGCAACCACTCGGCAGGAGTTAGCAAATGACCTGAAGGCAGCTGGGACCACAGTTTGCAAGGAAACAATTGGCAACACTTTGCGCAACAATGGATTCACATCCTGCAGTGCCCGAAAGGTACCCCTGCTGAAGAGAGCACATGTGGAGGCGCGCCTCAAGTATGCCAATGATCATTTGAAAGATGAACCAAGTTATTGGGAGAAGGTTTTGTGGTCAGACGAGACCAAAATTGAACTTTTTGGCCTCAACTCCACCCGCCATGTGTGGAGGAAGAAAAATGCTGCCTATGACCCCAAGAACACTGTGCCCACCGTCAAGCATGGAGGTGGAAGCATAATGTTTTGGGGGTGTTTCTCTGCCAAGGGTACAGGGCTACTTCACCGCATCACTGGGAAGATGGATGGAGCCATGTACCGCACAATCCTGAGGGACAACCTCCTCCCCTCTGCCAGGGATCTGAAAATGGGCCGTGGTTGGGTCTTCCAACATGATAACGACCCTAAACATACAGCAAAGGCAACAAAGGATTGGCTCAAGAAAAATCACATTAAGGTCATGGAGTGGCCCAGCCAGTCGCCAGACCTCAATCCGATCGAAAATCTATGGAGGGAGCTGAAGGTCAGAGTTGCCAAGCGACAGCCCACCAACCTTCATGATTTAGAGAGGATCTGCAAAGAAGAGTGGGCCAAAATTCCCCCTGGTGTGTGTGCTAAACTTGTGGTTAACTACAACAAACGTCTCACCGCTGTGCTTGCAAACAAAGGCTTTGCCACTAAGTATTGAGTGTGTTTGGCAAGAGGGATCAAATACTTATTTTCCTCATTGAAATACAAATTAATTAAAATATATTCTTTAAAATTATATTCTGGATTTTTGTCTTGATATTCTGTCTCTCCATGTTAGAATATATCTACCATTAAAAGTGCAGAAGGATAGTGTCTTTATTAGTGGGCAAACAAAGAAAATCAGCAAGGGATCAAATACTTCTTGGACTCACTGTATGTCTACATTTAAGACACACTGCTGCCAGAAAAGACAGGTAAGACGTCCTGCAGTGAAAATTAGTTCTCATTCAGACCCTATTTTTGATCTTTCTCTATCTGTGCTTCTCATTCTTCTCACAGAACACTGTATAATCAGTTTGACTCCACATTAACCTCCCCTGTGGGAGCACTTCTTATTACCTTCTGCAGTTTTACCCTCATCTCTCTAGCTCTCTTTCTGTATGTATGTATGTATGTTATATGTATGTAGTAAGGGTATATTAGGGGTTCAGTACGAGTAAAAAAACAAGGAAAACAGAAGACTAATCCAGGCTTCTTTTCATTTGAATGTAATTTGAATAGACAGTGTAGTGCCTGTAGTGCACAACCTGCAGTTGGTTTACTCTGGTCCGAATCAGTTTTCCCCTTGGTTTGGTTTGTTTTCAGACAGGGAAGTGACTCAAGCGACCCAAAATGCATTACAACAAACCATGTGAGATTGTTCTCTCCACTTCTTATTCAGACCTGTCTGGGGCTGTATCAAGAAAGTAAATGCAGGAAGAATGTCCTGTGTTCTGGACTAGTGCATTATAATGTAACATTAAGCAATGGCAGAGATGGCACTCCTTCATATCTCATATCTACGAGAGCCGTTTAGCTTAGCCTTGCAGTTGGGCCTGGATCAAGACTGCCTCTTTTCAGGGTTCTTAAGGATGCGGTTGTTTGGTCCATGTCCGAGTGGGAATACTGTGTTCGAATCACACCAAAGGTGAAAACTAACCACAGTCCAATTTAACCACATCTGGTGTTTTCACATCTGCCTTATTTTAATGAGTTAAAATAAGAGGTTTAAAGCCAGAATTTCCGTACCGTGTATTCTCCAGGCGACTGCATACACTGAACTCTCACACTGCAACAGTTCGGTACGAATACTCATTCTGTTACATCCCAAGTAAGTATGTATGTATATCTAGGCTGCTCTGTTCACTTTAGTAAATCTTAGTCTAAATGGATGTGGTTTGTAATGGTCTGTCCACATCCTGACCGTGTGAAAGCAGGGATTGGCATGCAGGATTGAAAATTTCACGGGTGAGGCAATTAACAGATGGGATGGTAATGTGATTGAGCGTGATTGAGACATTGCTGAATACTGAATACTGACTCAATGAGTTTAGGATTCTTGGGAGAGAGACGTGCACTTTAAAAATAAAGGTGCTTCAAATGGCTCATCTGAGCGATCCCGTAGAAGATCATCTTTTGATTATAACGTGTGGAGATACAGAGTTCCATAGCTTTGGACCTGCAACACTGAAGGCTCTTTCACCATACATGCTTAATTTGGCGGAAGGAACAGAGAGCAAATGAGCATTAGCAGCCCAGAGCAAACATGGAAGGGCAGCATCTGGACAGCAGAGCAGTAAGGTAATCAGGAGCCAAATCACGTAAAGATTCAGAAATCAAGAGTAGTGTTTTTTATTGTACACTGTTAAAAGTATACTTTGGGAGGTTCTTCAATTTGTGCTTTGAGAAACAACAACAAAGTGCTTTGAGAAACCTTCAAGATATTTTTTTTGTGTGTCATGGCTGGTTAGGCCAGACACCGAAAGATGAACACTCACAGAGATGGATCCAATGCAAGTACTTTTATTAACAAAAAGGGGTACAACACAGAGGGTAAACAAAAGCAAGCAATGCAGCAACTAAAGGGACTAAACAGTAAAACAACGTAAACTCGACAACCAAAACGGGCGAACACAGCTGAGCTAGGAGAGCCGGTGAGGGAGAACGGGGTTAAACACAAAACAACCTACCACTACATGGAAAACTAAGGAGCGTGAGACTACACAAAACTAGGGGGAGAGAGCTGGGGAACCAGCCGCTGAACCATAAACGGCTAGGCCAACCAAACCTGGAGACGCGATAAGGAAGAGGGTCGCCTAGCTGGATATATCGCAGATATATCCAGGGAGCAAGCGAAAGCGCCTCGCAAACCCGCCGAAAGAAGCAAGGTCCGCTAGAGGACCTGAACTGTGAACCAAACTGGCCTAAACAAACCGTGATCTGAGTCACGAGCCTCAGGGTGCATCCAATTCTCAGCGAGGAGCTCTGTAGCCAAGCTCCTTAAGTACCCCCCCGTCTTAGGTGCAACACATTAACTGAACATGACATGATGAGCTTGAATTAAACACATGAAAATGAATCACAACACTGAACCGATCATCGAATCAAACATGAATGGAAACACAACAAAAGTTCTCATGTAAGCCTGTGGGCACCTGGGGGAGGGCGCGGTACCGAGGGGCTAACATAGTGAAGGAAGGTTCTCAAGCATCTTAAGCACCACAGTTTCAAATTGATGAGAAGTGTAAACAGAATCTGGTTAAAGTAGATCCAGATACTATTGGGATTAGTATGTCAGGTGTAAACAGGCCCACACCTTAATTTTTGTCCGCATGAATGGAGCAATACAAATGCTCTAAATCACTTGGAATAAACTTTTATTTCACATTGACTTCCATTCAAAAATCAGAACATTATTGCCTTCTCCTGTAAAGGCACCATTTGGGAGATACATGTTTTTCATTGGACAGCAAAATTATAAGCTGTGTTGATTCACAATTGGAGTGGGTGCATATTGTGACGGGCCCCTTAGAAAAAGGGGCGTGGCCACTGTGACCTGTTTTTTTATGGTTCCTTAAGCACCTTAATCACCACAGTTTCAAACTGAAGAACCCCTGAATGTTCCTCAATGAATGTATAGTTTTACCAGTGTAGACAGTATTGGACTGGGAGCCATACAGAGGTCTGTACATATCAGAGCTTCTTCAGACAACTTGTAGGAAGCCCAAATAGGGCTGAATTGCAATAATCCAGTCTGGATGTAACAAAGGCATGTATGAGGGTTTGAGCTACAGAGTCATGGAGAGAGGGACGCAGTCTGGCAATATTGTTGAGGTGGAAAAGGTCAATGGTATAGTATAGTTGTTAATGTGGGCCTCAAGAGAAGGTGTAGAATCCAAGACACCACCAAGGTCACAGACCAGTGCCACAGAGGATGTGATGAAACCTGGTTACCTTAAAGAACCAGGTTTGTAATAGAGATGTTTAGAGGTTTAGATCTTTAAAAAGGTTCTTTACACTCACACATCTCTTAAACAAGATTCTTTAATAAAGAGTGTTGGGGAAAGTAGTTGAGATCCTGTGAGTTAGTCTGAAGAATGAAGCTTGGTTATAGAGTTCTCCTGGACACCACCAGCCAGCTCCCAGTGACTCAGTGTTCAATTCCATCAGCAGCTCACCTGATTAATCAGCATTAAGCACTGATTAACCAAACCAGGTGTTGGATGATAGCTATAAATAATCTGAACTCTGAACATGAGGAGATCATTTGGAGATGTTTTAATAAACACAGTGATGTAAAAGCAAGTCTTTCTGTATGAATGTTATTAGTATTTATTCTAATATTAATGTTTCACTAAGGAAATAAACACTTACTGTCCAGAAAAGGGTGTTTTTTGGTCAATATTTCCCAGGGGAACACACACAGTATTGTGCTCAAAATCCCTCTTTTTTGCTCCTCCCTTTATATTTAATCCGAATCAGAGCCCATGGAAAGAGAGATAAGAGAGGGAGAGAGAGAGATAGAGTTGTGATGGACTGAGAATAGAGATGAGAGAGCAAGATGGCAGAGATGGGTGAGTAATGCAGGCAGGCAGAGGGATTGTAGCAGGATTTCCTTTTTCTCCTCCAGTCCCTCTTTTCTGATTATCCTTTTAAGCAATTTCTCCTGCTCTTTCTCTGTGAGAGATAAATAATTCAGCATTCCTGAACAGAAAAGCACTGGAACATTCTGTGTAAGACGACAGTGTGTGTGTAATGGAAGCTGATCCTCAGCATGTAGGACTCGCATGCAGTAGCACAAGACATAATATAAAGATAGCAAGCACTCCACTGTGTTCATGCTTAGAAAAGAGCCCATATTTTGTCAGATGCTGCAGCCGTCAGTGTGCTGCCTTGTTTTTGTTTTTTTTAAGGGAGTCCTAAAATGGAAATCTGTGGAAGTATGGAAAGCTTGGCGTGGTTGAAAAAGGAGAGTTTGGGACATTGAAAAGAGATACCATGAACCTTAAACACTGTTGTCCAGCACATCCTAAACAGAGCTGTAAAGCGGGCCGATTCCAAAACCCTGCAACTGTTACCTAACAGTCTTGACTCTGTATACTTCCAGCATCCCTGTCAGGCCTGATACTGACTCTGCAGTCCAAAATACGAACATCCCTTTCTCAGCCAATGGACAAGCACCTCCTCAACACTACAACTCCCAGAATACATCTGTTGATAACATGGACCAAAACTCTAACAAGCGCACCTATTCACCTGTGCCATATTACTCCTGCTTATGCTTTGCAAAGTACTGCCACTGTTCATGTTTGTCATCTAGTCACACTGGGGACACATTTTAATAAGAAGTGTGAACAGAATCTGGTCAAAGTAGATCCAGGTACTATCAGGATTATCGGGATACAAAGAGCATGCTGCTCTGTGCACGGTGTGAATAATGCTGGATGAATGGACCAATAGAAATGCTCTAAATCACTTGGAATAAACTCTTATTTTACACTGACTTCCATTCAAAGGTCAGGACATTGTTGCCTTTTCCAGTAAAGTCACCATTTGGGAGATACATGTTTTTCATTGGACAGTAACATTATAAACTGTGTTGATCCGCAACTGATCCACAATTAGAGTGGGTGCAAATTGTGACGGGCCCCTTAGGAAAAGGCCACCGTGACCTGGTAGGCAGCGAGTCTCAGAGACAACACAAACACAGGGCTTAAGTAACTCACATACCTTTATTTTAACTCATCCTCCACCACACCCAAATGAAACTCAATGAAACAGAACAGCCCAAGTGGGGCTCTAATAGTTGTGCACAGTCTTGTTAGTCTCTGGCAGCTCAGTCCTTGCAGTGCTCACCGTGTTTGTCCTCCTCTGTGTAGGACTAAGCAGGCCCTTTTATGCCATTTACCTGGGTTCGTTAGACTGAACGGCCACAGGTGAACGGCATTAGGGCATGTTAGGGTGACTACGTGGGTGGGCCCACGGCTCTCTCCCGCCTTACCTCACAGATTACACTTCTGTTCTGAAGTGTAGGCCCAGATGGCTTTAGCACTGAGGACAGAACTAAACCTCCTTATTTACATTCAGCGAAAAATAGCTGGCAAACTCTCCGCTCACCACTTCTGTTCAGCCCAGCTTCCGAATATGGCTGACGTTCCAGCAGAATAAAAGTAGTTGCAGAATAAAAGGGGTGTGCTGCTTCTCTGGCGGTTTTACAGCATGTCGCTCAGCTCCACTAAGTATGAAGGGGATATTTTTATGCATATTAGATTCCGTAACTCGCTGTTAACTCCTCTAAGTCCTCTTCACAAGCTTGTTATTCAGTAACTACATGGAAAATAATGCACACTGGCCGAGCTACTGTTGTGCGGAATGGAAGCCTGGACCCATCAGCAGCTTTGGGACTTTTAAGGGGTTAATGATGTTCTCTTGGTAAAATGGAAATACAGTAATAAGTAAATGGAGGTTTACACAGGGGAGCCAAACAATACAAATGATTCACCCGCATCTAATCGAAAAACAAACATCTCCTGCCTTTGGGACATCAAATAATGAACCTGACAAGAAAGATGTAGTGTTCTGGAAAACAGCACACTGCAAACACTCCATTTTCCAAATGATGTTTAAATGAAATGAATATTGCATGCACTGCTCCCCTGCATACACAAACCAGTCAGATTTGAAGTCAAACAAAAGAAAAGATTTGGCTGTTGGTACAGTAGCTGGAAAGTGTGTGTGTGTGTGCACGCTAGATGGAATTGGTTGTTGTGTGTGTATTAATGGAGGAATTGGAGTGAGTCACAGTGCTGCAATGAGCTCGACATGGCTGGACTGGATTTTGCAATCGAGATGCCTTGTTGTGTTTGTTGTGCTCTCTCTCTCTATCTCTCTCTCCATATATATAAATAAATACAACTAGAATAGTACGACCACCTACCTAACAGCGGGAATAACCACCCTTGGTTTGGATGACGCTAGCAACGTTGTGGCATGGACTGTATTAGATGATGGAAGGTGTTCATTATAGAGGTTAACTGGTCCACAGTGGCACGTCGATTGTTCTCTACCAGTCACCAGAGTCCTCCTTCCCGTCTTGCATCAATGGCCTGTGGTTATAACTTTGGGAGGCACTTAATGTGCGAGGAGTCCATTCTCGATACACCTTCACTAAGGCTGCTCTAGAATGTCCCACCCCTGGTTGGGAATCAACGTGGCCCGGGAAGTCCCGGATGCCATGTGACAGAGCTTTGCAGCATGGTTAATAAGAGAGCACACCAGTCAGTTGTAGCGGAGTGCAAGATGATCGTCATGGGCAAATGGCGAGATCTGACTGATGTCTAAAAGTGTATGATAATAGGGTACCAGGCGAAGAGTGGTAGCATCAGCCCTAGTGATGGTGTACCAATAATGGACTTCTCCCAACGGCATAGCCAAAACAACTTCTAAACCTTCTAAACGTTACATGGAGGGTTTAGAGCATTTATATTGATCCTTTTATCAATTTGACTCAATGTAAAGGTCAACAACCAGATTCACATTATTTCAAAGAGTGAATTTCAACACAAATGGAGAAACTGAGATTTTTGTATTACAGTGACGATATATGTTTAGTACTGTGCAAAGGTTTAGTCCCCCGTGGAAATTTGATTATAAAGCTCCTTATCTGGACAGTAAGTGTTTATTAGTTCAGTAAAACACTCCAACGCTCTCCTTATGGGAGTCCAGTGTTATTTATAGTTATCATCCAACACCTGGTTAAATAAGGTATAATTATAGTATAATAAATAAGGTGAGCTGCTGATGGAATTGAACACAGTCATAAGAGAAACCTGAAACCAGTTCTCTTACCCACTCTCCCATAAAGCTTTGACTGGTGATGAATATTGGCAACACTTGTCACATGCAGAGTCTTTCCCATCTCAGCTGCTGAAGCTTTTAACTCCTTCAGCTTTTAACTCCTCACTAGTCTCCTTCTTGCACGGTCACTCAGTATGTAAGAGGGCGACCTGCTCTAAGCAGATTTACACTTCCATTTCTTAATGATGTCAACTTTTATCTGAGCTGTGTGGAGTGTTCTTTTGTCTTCAGGGTGTGTTTGTAGCCAAGAATACTGGTAACCTTGCAGACAAGTGTCTTTATACTACAGTCACTTGAGACACATTCACTGCACTCAGGTGATACAGTATATATATATAAACCTGTGCTTTAGTCGTTATTTCATTAAAGTAACAATGCTTTTACTGCTGTGGGCTTTTTCACAAGAGTAATGGCTATTCAGCGCACCCCTGACAGTGACACACAGTTTAGTGGAAAACCCAGATAAAAATAGTAGTACTCTAGATGTGTGTGTGTGTGGGTGTGTGTGTGCATGCATGTGCTGAACCAGCTCTATAAAGCAGTCGAAAAGGAATATTGGAAGACTGTGCATCCCATAAGGTATGAGTCAGCGCTGATCATGCTGGAGCAGAAGTGTGTTTAACAAAGCCTTGCTCATCCTCTTCACTTAAACACAACGATTAAGCCCAGCAGCCAGAAACACGTGCAGCATAAGCACAGTCACAAGCCCACCTCATGTACTCTATGTCCTTCTTAACCTCTTAAACCCTGAGGGTCTGTATACTGTACTGTATACTGCCCACACTTCAGTACCTCACACTTACAACTACATAGCTTGCACAGTCGTTTCAATGATGGTACTTACAGTACCTTTACTGTAGCTACTAAATTATGAATCTTAATATGCATAGCAATATACTAATTTTGTCCAGTACTTTTATTCATTTCAAAACACTCTTAGGTATTTTCTACAAAACCATGTTCCAGTGTCTCCAATTATTATTATTATTATTATTATTATTATTATTATTATTATTATGGTTGTTATTGTTGTGCCTTTAACCTTCTGAGACCCAGACTTTTGTGCTTGGTGTGCATTTTCCGTTTCTCCTATTTGTGATTAATAGGACCTATAAAGTATAAAAACTAAACTTAGTCTTTGTACAGGGTGCAGGGTCTCAAGAGGTTAAGACTGATTTATGTAAATGAGTTCTGTTCTGAATGGGTGCCCTGTAATGTTCCCGCTTCAAAAAGCAGCCTAGAATGTTTCCCGTCAGTGTAAATGGGTGGGGCTAAACTGCAGTTGTCTGAATTAACTAAATGCATATGCTTCTGTACACTGTGTAAATAACTCAGGATGAATAAACTCTTATTTTACATTGACTTCCATTCAGAGTTAAGAACATTTTTCATTCTTCACCTGTAAAGTCACCATTTTGGAGATTGGAGATTTTCATTTGGACTCTAAGGACTCTATTAATTGGGAAATGACCGGTAATATTAAACGTTAACAGTATTTGTAAATGTTTAAGATTAATAACAGAATAATAAGCCTGTAAATAATAAGCTGACAGTCATCAAGGTCTATCTTATTGTATCAGAGTTTACAGTAGCTTTTGTTTCTAATGTAACTGGTAATTTATATATATATATATATATATATATAAAGCTTTCTGCTATTTTTACTTCAATAAGAGCAATGAAAGTGATCAAAGAGTGACAGCTCTGAAGCTGAAGGTTTCCCCCCGTCAGATTCATGAACTTCAAGGTGTGGAAATTCAGTCAGTGACTTCAAGAAAGAATTTTTTTAAGGTTTCATGCTGTCAGTGAACAACTGTACGGCCTGTAAAAAGAAACTCTTACTCTTTAAGAGTAAAAAAGCCCAACACCTGATACAAAACAAAGTTCATTAGGAAATCATGTTTGGCTTCCTTGGCCAGGACTTTTTTATTTGTGTATCTCCTGGTCTTTTGCACAACATTCCATTATTATTCTCTTATTAAGTCTTAAAACAAAGGAATCCTTTCAGCTGGTCTAAAGAAAAAAGTTACATGTTGTCCTCACTCTGAAATCAAGACTATACTAAGATTAGCATGGAGACCATTGAGACCATGTCTCCACACTTAGACAAAACATAGTCATTAAAACATCATGACTAGCTAATTAATGTACTGTTACTCCTCTGAAGGTGTCCTGTGCTATCTGTGACCAAGACATTCCAGCAAATCCTACACCTTAAAAAATAAAGGTGCTACCAAAGGCTTTAACACACTGACACACCCTAAATAAAGCTGCAACATGGTCGCCTAAAGATGGCTAAAATAGGGACCCTAAGGGGCATTGCCTTAATAGAGTATTATTGGGACCATAATCATCTATTTTTGTAAAACATATCACATGCAAAGAACCTCTGAATTGGTAAATAACCTTGACATCGAAGTCTTCAAACCTTTAAATGTACTTCCCCCCCCCAAAAAAAACAGATATTGCCAATTCGAAGACACTCACACCAACTGATCTGGTCATGATTTGTTCCACATCAATGTCCCTCAGGGGCCCTATTTTAGCCATCTTTAGGCGACCATACTGTAGCTTGATTTAGGGTGTGTCAGTGTGTCTTTGCTTGCTTGATTGTAACGACGGGAAAAGCACAAAAGGCATGTACTCTTAAGTCTCTTAATTGATCATGGGGGTGTTTTGGGCGTTACGTGCAACAAACCAATCAGCAGGTCACTTGCTATTCCCTTTAAGAGCCAGGTGCGGTCTGACTTTGGTGGATTGCTATTTCAATGATCTGGAAAGGCGTGCTAAAGCGGTGGAGCGCCTCGACTGTAGAATAATGTTATATTATATATATTATTTTCTGTCTATTGTTGATGTAAAAGTTTGCATAGCTGCCAACTGGCATGTCCTATGGGTTTGTGCATTTCTGTGTGTCCCAGTGTGCGTAACAAGTGGGGGTGTACATGCCTGTGTTGACAATACACTGCCAAGTTAGCAACGAACGTCTGGTTGTTTTCAGTCAGTGGTGCACCTGTGTTTTCCGATGCCAAGATAGCACTATGTAAGAAATTTACCTGAACACGAGACCACCACGCCCATCGGCGTAGATATATTTGCACTGTTGCTATTTAAACGACGCAGGCGGAAGGCATGAAATTGACTGACTGTTGGCGGGGTGTAAGGTAGCAATGAGCATTGCGACATGCCTTGCCTTGCCTTGGGTGTAAGATAGGGCCTCAGGTCTTTTTTTTTTTAGGTCTGCCCATTACTCCTACATCCAACACATCAGCTACATGAGAACTGACTGTCCAGTCACTGTGTAACACACAGTAGGTCATACAGGAAATTCTCGTCAGAATTGTGGCCGGAAGGCTGAGGGACCACTGGCGTGTTTCTTGGCTTGTGAATGAAAATCGTTTTGCTTCCAGGCTAAAATTACTTCTAGAAGTCAATGCAGGTCCTTTACTATTTTTTACTTAACTGATTTCTGAAAAGAACACCCTGCAGTGAACTGCATACCATCAACATATGGACCAGAGCGGCACGCTAGAGGCCTTTGCTCACTTCTGCTCAAGAATGACAAGGATGGTGAGAATGAGGTAGACCTGTATGACCGTGTGCTTCGTTACACCTGCAAACTCATTTAATCCCATTGAAGAGTCTGTTTTTGCTTTACCTTTAACAAAATGCATCTCGCCATGAGTAGTCAGCTCGAGTGTGTTCACACTTAACTGGGTTTGAATGCCTGTTTGTGTCTGTGTGTGTGTTCTGTGTGCTTATCCTCAGGTGTAATGAAGAGGAGTGGGGAGGAAGGCTGAGCTCATTTATTTGTACATGTGTGTGTGTGTGTGTATGTGTGGGTTGTGTGCTATCAGGTGTGTGAGCTGCCGTCATCCGAGATCATTTCACGCTGTCTGCTCTTTGTGCTTCATTTGGATCGCCCCGCAGTACAATCGTGCACACTCATACATGCATGCGTGGCTCTTTACACACAGCCTGGGTATGTGTGTGTGGTATGTGTGTATGTGTGTGTATGTGTGCAGTAAGTGTGAGGTCAATTAATCCAATCTCCGTCGCCTCCTCCTTTATTATCCTCTTGTATATGCAAAGGTCAGTGTCCTGAGGCGACAGTGTGCTGGCTATAATCAGTGGAACGAATGGCCAAGACCTCTACAGATGTTGCCTTGGGGTTGTGGAGAAAGGTCAGCATGCTATAACATTATGAAACGCTCTGTACTAGAGAACCAGAGAGAGCCTGCATGCAGATTATGGTGCACAGTGAAATATTTTGTCTTTTAGAGGGGCTTATCTAAATGAAAGAGCAACCAACAATAAAGGTAGCATGTGATGGAAAAGATGTCAGCTCACAGAAAGCTCCAGTTCCACATGCTGATCCATTTTATTATGACCATGAGGACATGCAGTGCATGCTGTGTCTTCTCCGGCAGACTTACAAGAGCTGGAGTGGCCATTGCTTGTGTCTCTAAAGGGATAGATTATACAAACCGGATTCCAAAAAAGTTGGGACACTAAACAAATTGTGAATAAAAACTGAATGCAATGATGTGGAGATGGCAAATGTCAATATTTTATTCGTAATAGAACATAGATGACAGATCAAAAGTTTAATCTGAGTAAATGTAACATTTTAAAGGAGAAATATGTTGATTCAAAATTTCATGGCATCAACAAATCCCCAAAAAGTTGGGACTAGGCCATTTTTACCACTGTGTGGCATCCCCCCTTCTTCTTACAACACTCAACAGACGTCTGGGTACAGAGGAGACCCGTTTCTTATGTTTAGAAATAGGAAAGCTCTCCCATTCATGTCTAATACAGGCCTCTAACTGTTCAATCGTCTTGGGCCTTGTTTGTCGCACCTTCCTCTTTATGATGCGCCAAATGTTCTCTATAGGTGAAAGATCTGGACTGCAGGCTGGCCATTTCAGTACCCGGATCCTTCTCCTACGTAGCCATGATGTTGTGATTGCTGCAGAATGTGGTCTGGCATTATCTTGTTGAAAAATGCAGGGTCTTCCCTGAAAGAGATGACGTCTAGATGGGAGCATATGTTGTTCTAGAACCTGAACATAGTTCTCTGCATTAATGGTGCCTTTCCAGACATGCAAGCTGCCCATGCCACAAGCACTCATGCAACCCCATACCATCAGTGATGCAGGCTTCTGAACGGAGCGTTGATAACAACTTGGGTTATCCTTGTCCTCTCTGATCCGGATGACATGGCGTCCCAGTGTTCCATAAAGAACTTCAAATCGTGACTCATCTGACCACAGAACAGTCTTCCATTTTGCCACACTCCATTTTAAAAGACCCCTTGCCCAGTGCAAATGTCTGAGCTTGTGGAGCTAGCTTAGAAATGGCTTCCTCTTTGCACTGTATAGTTTCAGCTGGCAACGGCGGATGGCACGGTGGATTGTGTTCACTGACAATGATTTCTGGAAGTATTCCTGAGCCCATTCTGTTATTTCCTTGACAGTGGCATTCCTGTTTGAGGTGCAGTGACGTTTAAGGGCCCGGAGATCACGAGCATCCAGTAGAGTTTTACGGCCTTGACCCTTACGCACAGCGATTGTTCCAGATTTTCTGAATCTTTTGATGATGTTAAGCACGGTTGATGATGATAACTTAAAAGTCTTTGCTATTTTATGCTGGGTAACACCATTCTGGTATTGCTGCATATTTCTGCGCAACAATGGTGGAATTGGTGATCCTCTTACCATCTTGGCTTCAGAGAGACACTGACACTCTGAGAAGATCTTTTTATACCCAATCATGTTGTCAATTGACCTAATTAGTGTTAATTGGTCTTCCAGCTGTTCGTTATATGCTCAATTTCCTTTTTCCAGTCACTTATTGCTACTTGTCCCAACTTTTTTGGGATTTGTTGATGCCATGAAATTTTGAATCAACATATTTCTCCTTTAAAATGTAACATTTACTCAGATTAAACTTGTGATCTGTCATCTATGTTCTATTATGAATAAAATATTGACATTTGCCATCTCCACATCATTGCATTCAGTTTTTATTCACAATTTGTTTAGTGTCCCAACTTTTTTGGAATCCGGATTGTAGGTATAGGGGCCTATATTCTCAATTTCCTATAGTATTTTGTATGTAATTTTATTAAATATTAGTTGTTATTATTTTTGTTTTTATATATTATTGTTTTTTATTTTATTATTTTTGATTGATTGACCCTTGATTAATTAAACAGCCCACTTAAGTACTGTAAATTATATTATGTAAATGACTCTCCTCTGATTGGCCTTGGAGAGTATATACAATATTAAAGGGGACCTAGAATATCAAATTATATTTTCCTTGGTGTAATGAAATATTGAAATATTGTTCAGTACATAAAAGTGACAAACCGTGAACCTAAAGAAAATCTGGCATAACCAAAACAGAGCTGTAAAAGGAGCCAATTCCAAAACCTCAAGACTGTTACAGAACAGACTTGATGTGTTATGTTTACACCCCCAAATTGGACACACACCCGGCCCACCGGCGAAACTGTAAACCGTAATTGTGACTTCAGGAGAATATGATATTGTTGATACTGGAGAGCAGCACAACACCTCCAGATTCTGTTAGTTATGGGAATATGGGTCGCAATAGCAGGCCTTGTGATCACAGAGGGGGAGCTCAAATTTGAGCAGAGGAGGAGGGGCAAAAATAGATCTGGGCTAGGCTAAAAGCTAACGCTAGCTTGTACCATCTCTTCTCTCGATTGTCCACTCCTTTGAAAACAAACTGGACTACCTCAGCTACCTCGACTAAACTGGAGCTAAACAAAGGGAAAGCAGCAACTTATTTTGACCGGTAAGACGTGAGAAGGCCAAACCCAGGAAAGGCTAAAAGCGAACCTGGCACATTGCGCTGAGAGGAGACAATCAGAGGACAACAACACTGTTCTTTAAAAATACAGTGACTACAGTAGCCACAGTGTTTTTGTTACAGTATTAAAACTATGCTATAATACGTGGGTTTAGTGAGCCTTCACCGGTGCTGTAAACCCCCCCAATAAAAGCAGAGCTTATTTTTTTTTCCTCTGCTCTCTAGCTTTGATATCATACAAACATATGATATCGTTGTCTTCATAGGACTGCAGCATGGTGCCAGTCCTCTGTATCTATCTGAAGCTACTACAGGTCAGAGCTGTAAGATTATGTGACCCAAAACAGCGGACATGTGTGAGAGCTATAATAGTACCATCTGCTGTGATGTGTGACTCACTGGAGTAAAGCGTCAAAGCCTGGCCTCTGTTTTGCACTGCTGTACACGCCACACACCCACTCCACTCAACCTGACACGCAACTGTGGACACACACACACACACATATAGCAGGGACACAGGCAAACCCTTATGTTTGTATACTTGTAGGTTCATATATGAGGTTCATATATATGTATAGTCATGCCAGAAGGTCTGCACACCCCAAAATGTAAAAGATCACACATACAAGTGTGCCCAGCCTTTGATATGTCACCCACAAGCAAGCTGAGGTGCATTTTGTCTACACTGATATGGCTTGAGATGTTTCTATACCTTAACTGGAGTCCACCTGTGGTGAATCCAACTGATTGGACATGATTGGGGGTTGCCGACACCTGCCTATTTAAGGTACACAGCATGTCAGAGCAGACTCCACGCCATGGGGTCAAAGGAATTATCTGCAGACCTCGGAAGCAGGTTTGTGTGAAGGCATAGATCTGGAGCTTCACAGGTCCAAAAGACCACAGTGCAAAATTGTATTTTCTCAATTACAAAAATTATGACAATTTTTATGTGAAAATGGATAAAAACAACCCCCCATTTACCACATTCTGTTCTGTACTTTCACACACACACACACACACACACACTCACATGTGCCTTGTCCCCCAGTCTTCTGCTGGTTTTGGCTGTGAGAGGGCTTCCTGCTGGCTGAGCTGCGTGTAAACGTGGATGAGGCAAGTGGATGGACAGGCTATTGATCCCCGCTCCACCAAACAGCTGCCACTATGACAGAACAAGACAAACCACACGTCTCACAGACACACACACACATACACACACACACACATATACACACACACACACACACACTCCATGTCCAACAAAACATTCCAACAATGAACATGTTCAGGCAAAATTACACAAAGAGAGAGAGAGAGAGAGAGAGAGAGAGAGGAGCTGCACAAGGAAATGCAAAGAGAGGGAGAAGAGAGTGAGAGACACCCGTAGAGACAGAAAAAGAGAGAGAGTGAACGTGTGGGAGAGAGAGACATTGAATTGAACATTGTGTCCTCGGGTTCCATGTTGGCCTCACATAAGGATGCTCACCAGGGTCAGTGATAGGACCAGGAGGTGTTAAATATTGGCCCCATCTGGGTTGTACACTGCACATGGAGCCTAGATGACACCAATGTGAGATTAAGGTGAACTATAATAAAGAGGCCCATTTGGGAAACCCCAGTAACAACACATGTACAATCCAAGTCAGACCACCAGGAAACCACCTAGCACACATCCCACCCATGTGAGCCCTACATGAGCATGTTGGCTGGGTAAATTGAACTCATTGAGAAAGAAAATGAATAGAAAGGGTGAGAGAGAGAGAGAGAGAGAGAGAGAGAGAGAGAGAGAGAGAGAGAGAGAGAGAGAGAGAGAAGAGAGAGAGGACATGGAGACAGACAAAGAAATGGAGATGGAGAAAGAAAAAAAAAAAGAAATAGCGAGACACAGAAAGAAAAGAAAAGAGAGATAGAAAAAGAGATGTGTGGGGGTGGGGGTTGAGGGGTCTTAGGCTCTTTTGGGTAAAGGGGGGGAGAAGGGGCAGGGGTGGACTTTATGAAATAGTCCACATAAGCCTGGAGGATTTTTATTGATTACTCATGTCCATCCTCTGCTCTCCGCTTTATCCCCACAGGGGTCCCCTGAGGTCCGGCACATCATCAGGAAATCCAGGACAGGACAGACTGTTTTTCTCCTGCGTTTGTCTTTATTATCTATTTTTGAACATGAATCTTTAATACCACACAAAACACACACGCACACACACACACACACACACAGAATGGTCAGGGGGGAGAAGAAGTGGGTCAGAAAATGAAATGAAAAGCTGATGGACACGAATTCACAGATGCTAGGGGTTAGTCTGTCAAACACACACAGTACAAAGCTCTCTCTCTCTCTCTCTCTCTCCCTCTCTTCCTATAAGACTGGGACACATGGAGAGGTTAAAAAAAAAAGTAAATAAAAAAATATTTTATTAAATTATTATAATATTTTATTGTTTATATTGCACAATATTTTATTGTTACATAATTCCTCCAGTCACATCCAGCCAATGCGAATCATAAAATTCAACTCACAAAAACTCTATATCTATCTATCTATCTATCTATCTATCTATCTATCATAATCATAATGTAAAACAAATATAATAAATGTTAATAAATGCTATTAAATTATGGAAAATTGCACTGAATTCAGAATCAGAGATTTTCAACATTTCCAGAGAGAGAAAGAGAGAGAGACAGAAAAACAGAGATAGAGACACACATCCACTCTTAAAAATAAAGGTGCTACAAATGGTTCTTTCTGGAACCAAAAGTGGTACGTCCATGGCATCACATAGGAACCTTTTGTAGCACCTTTTTCATTTATTGGAGTGTAGCGATAGAGCTGATCACTCTCTCTATAAGTGGAACACTTCCTATTGACCATGTTTACAACTGGTCACTTCACGTGACTAGTATCTGGATCGTATCCTGGTAAGATTTTAACCTCATTCATTTAGGCTTGGTAGACAAGTCCCATCGCTGTGTGGGACAGAATGTGCAAATTTCACAAATATGCAGATAATTAAATTCTGAAACATATATATTGCCATATATCAGATTCCTGTATGGGATTGTGTAAATAGGCTTCAGTTAATGTCAAAAAGTTTCATTATCATTATAATTTCCGTTGTGTTGTTTTGTATTAATACGATCCTTCTCCTGTCCAGTCAGCGCCTTGCTTGTTGCGCGCAAGTAATTACTGGTGTTTGGGTTGTACTGGGAGGTGTTTGGGTTGTACTGGGAGGAGTGTCGGTTGTACTGGGATGAGTGTCGGCTGTACTGGGAGGAGTGTCGGTTGTACTGGGATGAGTGTCGGCTGTACTGGGAGGAGTGTCGGTTGTACTGGGAGGAGTTTTTGTTGTACAGGGATGAGTGTCGGCTGTACTGGGAGGAGTTTCGGTTGTACTGGGAGGAGTTTCGGTTGTACTGGGAGGAGTGTCGGTTGTACTGGGAGGAGTTATGGATGTTGAATGCACCTTGGAGGGCCAGGTGCGTTTACACTGCTATAACATGTAGCTCAAGTGGTTTGAGCGATTGGGCTTGTATCTGGTTTAAATGTCTCTCCCTCGCCCTCTCGCCCTCTCGCCCTGATAATCAAGGCGAATAAAGTGATCAGGTGTAACCTGGGTCTTGGATTCACTATTACAGAAGGTGAGATGGAGAATGAGAGGGGGGGTGGGGGGTTGTGGGGGGCGCAATGAAGGATTTGCTATGGCAGGGATAGACCACGCACGGACATGCTCTGTGTGTGTTTGTCTGTGCGTAATGACAGGCACTAGGACCCTGAAATACGCTGTTCTATGGGAAAGGCAAGGACGAGGAGGGGTGGGGGGGGACAGTGAGAGAGAGAGAGATGAGGAGAGGCAGGAGAGAGAGCGACAGAGAGAAGAGAGAGGTGTGAGCTGCTGCGGGAAGCTGCTGTGCTGTAGTTTGAAAGTCTTAGAGAAGCGACTTAAAACGGCATCGGAGGTATAAATACCCGGATTTAACCGGATTAAAGCGAGAGAGAGAGAGAGAGAGGCAGGGTGTAAAGAGAGCATCAAGGAAAGAGCCCGTGAAGGAAGCATGTGTGACACACACTCTGACAGGAACCTGGTGTGATCACAACTGTGAACACACACACACACACACACACACACACACACAGCCTTAACTGAACTCTACCCCACTCTCTCTCTCTCTCTCTCTCTCAACACTTTCGTACACACTTTCACGCGCACTCAGCAGCTGTCAGAGTCACCACCAACCCACCACTGGAGCCCACCACTGACCAGAGCGATGGACTGAACACACACAGCACAGCATCCAGAACACGCAGGTATGTCTAATCTACTGTCCTAAGAACACACTTGATGATCTGTTGGTGTCTGGATGTGGACTGTGTAGGTACCAGGGTCTCCCATACAGGGATCTGATGTATGACTGTAATTGCATTCATATCATTAAGACATATAAAAAAGATTTGGCATGTATATGTAGATGAATAGTGTATGCATGTATGTAAGTATCATATATTGGATTATATAGTTATGATTACATAAATATAAAACTACACATATATTATATATACATTTACTTTTTTATATAGTAAAATATATATTTTTTATATATACCTTTGTGTATTAACATTTTATATTTATTTAAATCTTTGCTGCATAAATAAATATATGTATATATATATGTGTATGTATATATATATATATATATATATATGTATATAGATAGATAGATATAGATTTGATATAGATATAGATATAGATTTGAGACCTATCGTATGTCGCTTTTACTTTTTGACATAATGTATATCCATCTGTTCTTCTATACACTGTGTCACAATTACATAGTGAATGGGCCAGTAGCAATGCTGAATATTGTATATGTGATGAATACTGTATACATGTATGTACATATTATTTATTGGGCACATATGCTAAATGTATGGAAAATATGCATATATATATAAAAAGATGAGAGATGCCTGTAATTGACATCATAGGTAGACCTCAACTATGAGAGACAAAATGAGAAAAAAAATCAGAAAATCACATTGTCTGATTTTTAAAGAATTTATTTGCAAATAATGGTGGAAAATAAGTATTTGGTCACCTACAAACAAGCAAGATTTCTGGCTGTCACAGACCTGTAACGTATTCTTTAAGAGGCTTCTCTGTCCTCCACTCATTACCTGTATTAATGGCACCCGTTTGAACTCGTTAACAGTATAAAAGACACCTGCCCACAACCTCAAACAGTCACACTCCAAACTCCACTATGGTAAAGACCAAAGAGCTGTCGAAGGACACCAGGAACAAAATTGTAGACCTGCACCAGGCTGGGAAGACTGAATCTGCATAGGCAAGCAGCTTGGTGTGAAGAAATCTACTGTGGGAGCAATAATCAGAAAATGGGAGACCTACAAGACTACTGCTAATCTCCCTCCATCAGGGGCTCCACGCAAGATCTCAGCCCGTGGGGTCAAAATGATCACAAGAACGGTGAGAAAAAATCCCAGAACCACACGGGGGGACCTAATGAATGACCTGCAGAAAGCTGGGACCAACGTTACAAAGGCTACCGTCAGTAACACACTACGCCGCCAGGGACTCAGATCTTGCAGTGCCAGACGTGTTCCCCTGCTTAAGCCAGTACATATCCAGGCACGTCTGAAGTTTGCTAGAGAGCATTTGGATGTTCCGGAAGAGTATTGGGAGAATGTCTTATGGTCAGATGAAACCAAAGTAGAACTGTGAATGCTGAGTTGCATCCAAAGAACACCATACCAACTGTGAAGCATGGGGGTGGCAACATCATGCTTTGGGGCTGTTTCTCTGCAAAGGGACTAGGACGACTGGTCCGTGTACATGAAAGAATGAATGGGGTCATGTATTGTGAGATTTTGAGTGCAAACCTCCTTCCATCAGCAAGGGCATTGAAGATGAAACGTGGCTGGGTCTTTCAGCATGACAATGATCCCAAGCACACTGCCAGGGCAACAAAGGAGTGGCTTCGTAAGAAGCATTTCAAGGTCCTGGAGTGGCCTAGCCAGTCTCCAGATCTCAACCTCATAGAAAACCTTTGGAGGGAGTTGAAAGTCTGTGTTGCCCGCCGACAGCCCCAAAACATCACTGCTCTAGAGGAGATCTGCATGGAGGAATGGGCCAACATACCAGCAACGGTGTGTGCCAACCTTGTGAAGACTTACAGAAAATGTTTGACCTCTGTCATTGCCAACAAAGGATATATAACAAAGTATTGAGCTGAACTTTTGTTATTGACCAAATACTTATTTTCCACCATTATTTGCGAATAAATTCTATAAAAATCAGACAATGTGATTTTCTGATTTTTTTTTTCTCATTTTGTCTCTCATAGTTGAGGTCTACCTATGATGTCAATTATAGGCCTCTCTCATCTTTCTCAAGTGGGAGAACTTGCACAATTGGTGACTGACTAAATACTTTTTTTCCCCACTGTATATGTGTGTGTGTGTGTGTGTGTGTGTGTGCAGTAATTAGTACATATGTGTGGTTCCAAAGGGTTTTTTCTCCTCCTCTAAAGTTGGCATTTTGTAGATATGTGTGACAATTTGTAATTCTACTTTGTTAAAGATAGGTGTTATGTGTTTGTATATGTTGACATACAGCTAAAAATATATATCCCATATTCGAAAATGGCCAGTTTGTAGATATACAATTCAATATCTTACCAATATATGTTGGATATAAGGGAATTCCATGTTTTCCAATATACAATATGTCATATATTTGAAACCTATATATTGCCATATATCAGATTTCTGCAAGGGATTGTGTAAATACGTTACAGTTAATGTCAAATGTCCAATATAGACCTAATGGAAGGTTAAACATTGGGCTCATAAAAATAGAGGTAGAAAGAGTAGCTAAATTAATTCATTATTTTATTTATTTACTGAAATGTTTCACTTTTTGATATAATGTGAATCTGGCAGTTGTTCCTTAAATGGATTCAGGATGAATAGACCAATAGAAACGCATTAAACATGGCTTTGGAATACAATCTTTTTCCAAAGCTTGTTTGCATCTCCTGTAAAGTTGCCGTTTTGGAGATACCTTTTCCTGGAGATAGCTATATATTTATGTACTATATGTGTGACATAGATGATATAGATATGTAAGTATATAAATATAGATTGTTAGTTAGCATTAATTCATTATTTTGCATTAATACGCTCCTTTTCCTGTCCAGTCAGTGTCCATTCCCACCTTTTTTCCACAATGCTTGTCAATTGCGAGCTGTTCATGGGTTCTGCATCAACACAGTCAGCTCAGTGGGACGAGTGCAAGTTAGGCGCAACAGCAGCGCGATAGGTCCGCGGTCATTACTCCACACACTGCATTGTGGCTATTGTTTCTCTGCAGTAGTGAGGCTGGTGTTGGCAGGGACACCGATGCTGCGTTTGTTCAGGAACACTGCGCTCTCACCCATTAGCAAGAGCTCTTTTCATTGATACACTAGTTACATGCATCTTCGAGCTCCAGCAGCACAGTAGAACGACTGGCTCGGGTTTTCTGGACGTAAACACTGTACAAGTGCAGTACATTTGCTGTATAATTGACAGCATATTGACTACACTATACAAAACAGCCCACAGCACCAGCCCCAGTGTTTCTACACACCTCCAGGCTTCCTCACTTACACACACATCATACACAATCCCAGTCTAAGCTGATATATGGATGGTTTGAGGGAAATCTCTCTGACAGAACCATATTTTCAGATTACAGTGAAATGGGGATTATGTCACTGCATATGCTCTGCACACAGTCAGGTCTCATTTCCTTTCTGTTCAGCTGAAACAGGAGAATATTACTGATAGGAACGATGCAGAGGAAGGACACTGTGTGTGTGCGTGTGTGTGTCTTTGTCCCATGCTGTGTGCGGCTGTGTTTTCCTGTTCCCTGCTCCCTGTGTGATAGCAGGATACTTAGCGTGGGTGATAAGCAATTAGCAGTCTATCATGTCCTGCATGTGACTGCAGTGATAATGATGATGATGCGATGGAGCAACACTGTACTCGTTCAGCTGTATCTGCACTTAAAAGTTATTTAAGTGATGCCACAGAAGAACCACTTTGGTGCCATAAAGAACCATTCTTGTAAAGGAAATGTGAGTGTGGAGAACCGTACACCAATCAGCCATAGCATAAGAGCCCAATTGTGATAGGCAGGTCTTGTGGGGATTTTTCAGTACCAAAAGTGCTCCAGGGAAGAACATCCGGTCAACCATGGGCACCTAAGGCTCATTGGTGTGATCCATGGAAAGATATGAAGGATCTGCTGCTAATGTCTTGGAACCAGATACCACAGAATGCCTTCAGAGGTCTTGTGGAGTCCATGCCTTGAATGCTTAGATCTGTTGTGGTGGCACGAGCAGGACCAGCTCAATATAAGGCAGGTGGTACTAATGTTATGGCTGAATGGTTACGGTATGTAACAGCTTCAGTTCTTCATGGCATGGACTCCTCAAGATGTTGGGAAGGCTCCTTTGAGACTCTTAAGAGACTCTTTGAGGTTCTTGAGGTTCTTCATGAGAACATTCAAGCTGGGAATCACCTGTTCTACCATATTTTGAAAGGGTTCTATTAGCCACTGAAGAACACTGAGCACATGTTCCAACTCATGAAACCAGCTTAAAAGACTGCTGCTCATGGTGCATTGTCATGTTAGACATAGCCATAAGATGATGAGTAAACTGTGGTCATGAAGGGATGCACATGGTCAGCAACTCATACTCAAATAGGCTGTGGCATTCAAGCGACATTGCCTACTATATGTGTGGCAGTATTAGTTAGCCTGGGCCTCTGCAGCCTCCTACCTTTAACTTCCATTCACTGGCCACTTTATCAAAAAACATCAATGTTGTGCTTCCATTCACTAGCCACTTTATTGGAAACATTAATCTTGCAGCCTCAGCTTTGTGTTCTTGGCTGACAGAAGTGGAACCTGATGTGGTCTTCTGCTGTTGTAGTCAATCTGCCTTAGGGTTGGATGCGTTGTGGATTCTGGGATGCTTCTCTGCTCGTTGCTCAGTTGTACAGAGTCGTTCTCCAAGGTACTGTAGCCTTTCTGCTTTGTCAGCTCCAACCCGTCTGGTCATTCTCTGATGACGTCTCTCATCAACAAGGCATATCCGTCTGTAGACAGACAGATAGATACATGACGTCCACTGAAAGTTAATAAGGACGCGTTCCTGCTCCTGTAAAGTTGCCGTTTTGGGCATCCAAGGTTTTTGCATGATGATATGTGTGTAAGGTTAGGGCTAGGACTAGGTCAGGTGGAGCACAGCAGCATTTGACACATACTCATGCTGAAGGGCATGAAAACACCACACATTGACAGGACATGTGTGTGTGTGTGTGTATACCACTGAGTGCTTTTCACTCACCCCTCTCCTTCAGACCCGAAAGCTTGACATTGACTGCATAAAACCCAGCTCAGCTCCAAAAGGGAAAGTGCTAATACTCTTCCCAGTCATCACTAAAGCAGAACAGAAACCCACGCAATACAGTCTATTGTTAGAATTGTTATTAATATTAATACGCTTTAATATTATACAATATAAATATAAATGAAAGGGTAATGACATTGCCTGAGCTGTCAGGTACTCCTTTTCCTTATGATGGAAGGCCTGCTGTAGGGGTGTAGTAATCTTAGGAAAACTGCTTGAGAATGACCCCCCCACCCCATGCCTGATCATTAATTTTGGAAAATGCCCAACAGCTAGTCTAATATCATCCTCCTTTTACAGGCCTGTGATAAGAGATCCCTTTCTTTATCAAAGCTGCAAGTGTAGCAAGTGTTCAAATCCTCTCCAGCACAGGCAGGATTTGCAGTATAAGCAGATTCTGCAGCTATTCTCCCTATTGCAGCACCCAGCCCGGAGTGGTTCCATCACATATAGGCTTCTATTCACCTTTCAGCAAGTTTCCATGTTAAATCTCCCATTGCTGTCCTGCAGTGATCTCTCAGGCTGATCTGCTGCTTGGTGAGTTCATTAGCGTGAACAAACAGCTGCGCGCCAGTAAGTAAGCGATCCATCATAATCATAACACCGTACATTTGCTTACAATGGCCGTTTACTCAATAGACTTACATGAATGGAATCACAGGAAGTGAGGGGACCTGATCAGAGAGGCCTGATTAATAAAGGCCATTGGACGAATATATACACATACGCTCTCTGGCCACTTTATTAGAAACACCTACCTTAAACTTCCATTCACTGGCCACTTTATTAGAAACATTAATATTGTGCTTTCATTCACTGGCCACTTTAATAGAAACACCAATCTTGCACATCCACTTAATGCTCAGGGGTTTCTAATAAAGTGGCCAGTGAGCTGACATACATGGTAGGTGTTTCTAATAAAGTGGCCACTGAATAGAAGTACTGATAGGTGTTTGTGATAAAGTGGCCAGTGAGCTGACATACAGGGTAGGTGTTTCTTATAAAGTGGCCAGTAAGTGAAAATACAAAATAGATGTTGCTAATAAAGAGGCCAGTGAGTGAAAATACAAAATAGGTCTGGCTAATAAAGTGGCCAGTGAGCTGACGCACATGTAGGTGTTTCTAGTAAAGTGGTCAGTGAGTTAAAGTAAAAAGTGGGAGTTTCTAATAAAGTGGCCAGTGGGTATATATAACCAAGTGCTGCATGGAGAGAATGGACTATCATAGGCACACACAACATACCCACCACTCTTCACTCTCTCCACTCTCTCTCTCTCTCTCTCTCTCTCTCAGAGCTGTATGGGGAACAATGATGCCTAAGGGATGAGGAAAATCACCCAGTGCTAAGATACGCACAAATAGCTGCTTTATGACACCGACTGCATATGTCAGCTCACAGACGACAATGTGTGTGTGTGTGAGAGAGAGAGAAAATAAGTGAAGTTGAGAGATGTGCTGATTAATGAGCTCATTTCCAAACACACGCAGAGTTTTTAAAAAATCCCCTCCCTCTCTCGCTCTAAATTCGTTTCTCCATTATAATGTCATTTGTGGAGAATTATACATCTTCCACTCGGGCCCGTAATGTGACACTGCCGGGCTGGAGGCATTAGTGTGGTGGAATTACCAAAGCTGCCTGATGCAAGTGGAGCGCAGAAACGGCCAATCAGGCTGCGCACCATTAATCGCAGGAGGTATGGGATCACAGATCTAATTCAAAGCCCAGAACACACCTTCATCCTCTAATGAGCGATGCCTAGCCTGCACTCCCATTTGTGTTTCTGTCCGTGTGCTGGGGACACGGTCGGTCAGGACGGCGATAAATGAGGTTGCCCCATTGCTATTCCGCTCAGCTAGGCTTTCCAACACAACCTGCGCTATCAGTGTTATACATCACGCTCTGTATTGGCATTTAGAGTGGCTTTTCCATGCCGGGCTCATGTGGTTTACTGTGTACACTGCAAAAAAGGAGACCTTGGCAAGTAAAATCATCTAAAATGTACTAAATGGATCTGATATTTCTCATTAGGAGAATATAACATTTTCTTGAGCAATTATTTTACTCTTCTTTCCCTTATAAATTTGATGAATGCTCGGCACAAATGACAAAAGTTCTATAGCAATCCATCACCATCAGTGTTATCTTATATCATATCTTGCACTTGTTTTTGAGATTGTACTCCTGTCTTACTCGATTTGACATTCAGTAGACGTGTAGAATGTGAGTGTTGTGTATCTATGTGTAGTTTAACAGACATAGTGACACAAGAGACATAAGCACATAGAAAATTCACACACACGCTCTCTGCGATAATCACAGGCCTTTTCTAATGTCACGTTCTTGACATGCAATAAAACTGGAACTGATCCTTTCAGAAAGGAAAAGAGGACAAACAGAGACGAGTGCATGGGGGGAGGAGTTAAACGCTAGGCTGAGGACACACACACAAAGCATGTAGAAGGACACCTGCATCATGTGTGTATGATGAGGGGGAGGAGAGAGAGAGAAGTGGGGAGAACAAGGGGAGAGAGAGAGGGGGGAAAAGGTGGGGTGAGTAAGAGAGAAAGAAAGGGATAAACAAGATATGGAGAGAGAGGAATGGTAAAAGGTGTTAGAGTGAGAGACATGTAAAAGATAGGGGAGAGAGAAGGAGGGAAACTTGGAAAAGAGGATGAGAGTTGAATGTAAAAGATGGGAGAGAGAGAATGGTACAAGATGGGAGATAGAGGAATGGTTAAAGGTGGGGGAGAGAGAGGAAGGGTTAAAGGTGGGAGATAGAGGAATGGTTAAAGGTGGGAGAGAGAGAGGAAGGGTTAAAGGTGGGAGAGAAGAGAATGGTGGAAGATTGAAAAGAGAGAAAGTGGGCAATGGTGAAAGGTGGGGGAAAGAGAGGAATAGTTGAAGGTCATAAAGAGAGGAACGGTCAAAGGTGGGAGAGAGAGAGGAACGGTCAAAGGTGGGAGAAAGAGAGAGGAATGGCACAAGGTGGGAGAGAGAGCAATGTTAAACTGTGGGAGAGAGAAAGAGTGGTGAAAATGGGAGAGAGAAAAAACGAATGGAAAGCAATTGTACAATGTGGAAGAGAGGAATGGTGAACGGTGGGAGAGAGACAAATGGGGAAAGGTGGGAGAGAGAGAGAAAAAAGGCAAGGAATGGTACAAGGTGGGAGAAAGGGAAAGAGTGGTCAAAGATGGGAAATAAAGGAATGCTACAAGGTAGGAGAGAGAGGATTGGTGAAAGATTGGAGAGACAAATTCGGGAAAGGTGGATAAGAGAGGGAGAATGGTACAAGGAATGGTAAAAGTTGGGAGAGAGCGAGAATTGCACAAGGTGGGAGAGAGAGGAATGGTGAAAGTTGGAAGAGAGAGAGAGAAAGAAGGAAAGGAATGGTACAAGGTGAGAGAGAACAATGGTAAACTGGGAGAGAGAGGAAAAGAGAGAGAGAGAGTAGTGGTGAAAGGTGGGAGAGAGAGAGGCTGGAGTGATTCTCTATAAAAGTGTCGGAGGTGATTTGCTGTTGTGTCCTTGCAGGCCTCTCTTGTCCTGAGTGTGTGTTTTATGTGCGGTGGAGGCAGTAATCAGAAAGGGGGTGGTGCTGTAATGCAGCTGACAGCAGGCTTTTTCCTCAGGAGAGACAGGGCTGGGGGGTTGCAATAAAGCTGAGTGCCTGTGTCCTGGACGCCAGCCGACAGGGGGGCAGCAAGAGGGGAGAGAGGCTGAGTTTTGTTGGAACAGTGGAAAAGCATAGCTGAGAGGAGTGAGCAGAGATACTACACTGCTGCGTTGGTTCGGCTCCTGAACTGCTTCACTGTTAATCACGCCTCTCACTTCGGAGATTTAGCCTGTTATCTTAGGCCTAAAGAATCCTAATGGAGATGATAGAAATGATGATAGACCCTGGATGTATGTAGATGTTCCACCGGGCTCTGAGTGGCTCAGCGGTCTGATGCACTGCTACTATTACCTGGGGGTTGCTTTGCCTTCAGCAGCCGGAGTCTGAGTGAGCACAATTGGCCGTGCTCTTTCTGGATGGATAGATGTGCGTTAAGTGATGTTAGTCGGCACAGGCGTCTGTTAGCTGGGTGCAATGAAAACTGGGTGCCAGTTTGACCTTACATGCATAAGAGGAGTCATCTGTTAAGTCCTTGCCCTCCTAGTGCTGAGGGATCTACAAATGGATGGGTTAATTGGGATCTCTGGAGTGCCAGTTTGAGTCCAATCATGTGTCTCTGGGTTGCAAGACCAAGTCTAGTCCAAAGTTTCTTTAGTGCAGATTTCGAAGGCTAGTTCTGAATCTCCACAGTGCAAGTCTGAGTTTAGTTTTAAATCTGTAGGATTACAGTCCGAATCAGGTCTGGAGTCTTTATGTTGCAAGTCCTAGTCTAGGCCCGAGTGAGAGTGCATATCTAGTTCTAAATCTCTGTCCGTGTGTCAGTCCAAGTCCAAGTCTTAAGTCCCTGGGGAGCAAGTCCAAGGCATGTTGAGAGTCAAGCCTGGGGTGCTTATCTATTCTTGAGTTTTTGGGGTGCGAGTTCTAGTCTAGTGTCAAGAGTACCAGATTAAGTCTAGTCCTTGGTCTCTGGTCTGCAGGTCCGAATCTAGAATCGAGTCTTGAGTGTCTGGATTTTGACTCTAAATCTTGTCCAGAGTCTCTGGAATACACGTTCAAATCTAATCCAGAGTCTAGTTTTCAGTGTCTGGGGTGCAAGTCCAAGTCTAGTTCAAAGTATCTGTAGTGAGAGTCCAAGTTTAGTTCTGAGTTTCTGGGATTGTCATTCCATGTCAAGTCTAGAGTCTCTGGGGTGCAACTCGGACTTTAGTCCTGTGTCTCTGTAGTGCAGGTTTGAGTCTAGTCCTGAGTTTTTGGAGTGCAAGTAGAAGTCAGGTCCTCGGTCTTTAGAGTGCAACTTTCAATAGAGTCTCAAGTCTCTAGAGGGCAAATCAGAGTCTTAAGCCTCTGAAGTGCGAGTCTGAGTCTCGTGCAAAGTCTCTGGAAAGCAGATTCAAGTTCTGAGTGTCTAGTCCTATGTCTTTGGGGTGCAAGTCCAAGTCAAGTTCTGAGTCTCTGAGATGCAGTTCTAAGTCTAGTCCTAAGGATGCCAGTCCTAACCCAGTAAGAATGTATATATATATATATATATATATATATATATAGTTGTAGTATATTTTATTCATGTGAAAATAATGTACGTTTGAATCACATAAATGCATCGTTTAATTCCTGTATGGGTCATCTAGTACAGGTCAGAATTTCCACCACCGCTGAGAAAGAGCACACAACAGGGTGCATTAGAGAAAGAGATGTAGGCAAGACGCTAAAGGAATACAGCAGCAGTCCGAATAGTGCAAGCTTCAGCAAGGCCCGTCACGAGTCCAGCCAGCAATTACTCAGCCTGCTCCCGCCCCCTCACTGAGCACTTCACTAATAGAAGCTGCTCAGATACCCTACAGCTCTGTGAAATATACATTAGGGCTTCTCCCACCCACAGAAATATAGACGCTAGTGCATATAGCAACAGCTGCAGGGATCTGTTCATAACACCCAGAGGAGCGGAGAGGCATGGAATTCGAAATGAGCCACACAGTACATTGTGTGCTCAGTCAACAGAGCGCACGTCAATTCAGTTGAGTGCCAAGCTCCATTTGATCACATGGAGGAAAAAAAAAAACAGCCAACAGCACGCAACAAGATGTTCACGTGATTTTACATCACTGCTAGAAATTCAAACTCGCCCGAACCGGGGAACAGCCTTATCTGTTATCTGTCATCTGAGTATGCTATAAGCAACACTATGTAGCATTTGTACCTAAAATAACAGCTTTAAAATCATGGCAATGCTCCACTGATCTGTAATAGGGAGATTAACGTCTCTATCGTTGCTACTCTGGGCTCAGCACGCCAAACGCTGCACAACGTAAGTCTGGTGAAGCAGGCAGGAAAACACTTGTGGGAACTGCGTAATGCTTACAATTCATATTTGTGTGAAATCCATTAATAATACTCTATTGCCTCAGTCCACATGCTTCTCTTGTTTTCAGTGGCGGTTCTTTGTCTCTCAGCTTGTCCAGAAATGCATGTATTACACTTCCCGACTGTAGAGGGAGCCCGGGGAAAAGGCCATTTACAGCATAAAGGACAAAGTAATAGACCTTTATCACAGTCAGTGCGTCAGAGGCTTGTTTCCGGCCTCCTTCAGATTGCCCCGGTTCAGTTCAACTCTGGCTTTATTGGTTATCTCATTAAAATTGACACTATGAGTTTTTAAACTGAAGTTTTTAATCTTGATGAGATGGTAACTCTGGTAAGTGTGTTTGGTTGAATTATGGCTGTATTTAGGAAAGGGCAGGATTCTCAGCAATTGTTTACAGCATGGGTGGAAGCTGTTGAATGTTACTATTTATGCTTCCATCTTAACGAACGCTGAAGTGTGATAATGGTCTGTAAAAACACACACACATATTGAGGCCCACCCACTACAACACGCCAGGTTGTTTTTCCTCTGTCTTTTAAACAATGTAGTTAGTTGCTGCTAAAAATATTGCTGGTAGTTGGTTTTAAATGGTCTAAGCTGGTCTTTTATGGTCACGGTGATTGAAAAGCTGGTCATCTGGAGGAAAACGTATCCTCTGCTGGTCAACTAGTTGGCCAGTTGGTTGCCAGAACCAGCTCTTGACAAGCATAGTATATGTTCCTTTTGATTTTTGATCATGTTAGTCGACCAGTGTGGTCATGCTGGTCAACCAGCTAGGTGATGATGGTTAATCTAGTCAAACGGGAGGGTCATACTTGGTCATACTGGTGGTTAGCTTGACTAGGTTCATGCTTGTAGACTAGCTAAACCATCAAGCATCCCTATGCTGGTCGAGAACTAAGCTGGTCAACCAGTTTCACCAGCTTGAGCTGGCTGTTGGGGTGTTGAGCTGCAGGGCCCTTACAGAAATCTGATATAGAGCATTATATGCACATGCTTGTTGCAGGGCATGAAATCTGAAGTCTATCCCCACCAGTACAAGATACAAAGTATGCATTGTACATTTTTTGTGTTTGCTGTAAGGGAAATGATGCAATACCTTAATAATTCTTACCCTAAAACCTATATGAGTACTTAATGTTAAATCAGTTGAGCTGGTGATGGAATTTAACATGGTCACTGGAGGGCTGGCTGGGGGTGTCCAGGAGAAACCTGGAATCAAGCTTTTTCTCCAGACTAGCTCACAAGATCTCTGCTACTTTCTATAGAATCAGACACTCTTTATTTATGTTCACCTGCATCTGTTCTAATGAGTTCTGGAGTTTGTACAGGAAAATTGCACTTATTGCTGAGATTAATGACTTTAAATAATCTGTTTAGGTGCCTAAAACCTCTGCACTGACAGTTTAAAAAAGTGTGTGATAATGTAAAACTTGCTGGTGAGTTATGAAATTCATAAAACAAATAAATATACTTTTATAGTATTTACTATACAAGTATATGGTCGCTGTCCAATGAAAAACATGAATCTCCAAATTGTTGACTTTAGAGGTAAAAGCAAAAATGCTCTTTACTTTGAATAGAAGTTAATGTCAAAAAAAGTTCCAAGTAATTTAGAGTATTTCTATTGGTCTATTCATCTAAAAGTATTTACACTGTGTACAGAGTAGCTACGGGGTTCAAACCATAGAGAAAACTAAAAATGCTTTTCATTGGACAGCAGCGAAACCACCCATACTGGGATGTACCGGACGCTAGGACTGAGGAGGATACATGCATAATATATGGATTACACATATATTTTTGATTGGCAGATGAATACATATGTGTACATATATGTAGTAAACATCTAAGTAGGTATCTAATACAGTATATATATGTAATGTATGTGTGGAATATATTTATGATATATATCTTCAATGTCCCATGAAAACCTTGCATCTCTGTTTTTGCAATTTTTCACTTTTTGACATAATGTTAATCTGGGAGTTGATCTTTACATTGTCTTCACATTCCTTGATGAATGGACCAATAGAAATGCTCCAAAATGAATGAATGTTATCTGTCACCTGTGTATCCTTCAAAGCTCACAAAGCAATAAAAAACACACACATATGCAGCCACACACACACACTTACAAAAGCTCTGTAAAAAACAGCCGCACCCGTCTGTCGGCCCTGCCTGCCTGCCTGCAGAGTCGCACGCCATAATCAAAGGATTTGTAGAAAAAAATAAAACCACAAAAGCAGGAGTGAAGCTTGTGTCAGCAGAAGATGCATTTCAGCCATAAATTGTGCCACTCACCTGAAAAGATGTGCACACGCACATACACACAATGTCTGACACACACACACACACACTTTTTCCTGCAAGTGACAGAAGAACTCACAGCAAACTAGTTAGACCTTCCATATAATCAGAAATGAATGTACTGTATTATAGTACTGTATGGATTTTAGTGGCCCATATTCTGAAGTTGTCATAATTCATTTCATATGACCATTATCCAACTTCTCTTTATCCATTAGAATTAAACTGATTGTTGCTGTGCCTCATTACATGCAAATGATCTGTATTCTGATTGACTGTCCTGCAGTACAGCCTGAAACACCCGTCATAACTTCAGTGTGAATGGGTGGGGCTAAACTGTTAAACTGCTGTAGTCTGAATGGGCTGATATATTAAACAATGGGCCGACATCACAAATTCACACAGCAATCACAATTTGCTGAAGTACCTTTTAGAGGATATGCAATGCCCTTCTTTTTGATTTGCTGACCCCTTCATGATTAGACTATTTAAAAACAGGCTCTTATCTACAGTATGTAGTGTAAAATTGGTGTCCTGTAGAATCCATATTTGAATTTAAATTACTCAAAACAAATGAAAAATTAAAATCTTCTTCCTCAGAATTAAACAATCACATTAAACCAAAATGTGTTTCATTATGCCTATCAAAATTATTTATATATATATATATATATATATATATATATATATATATATAGAGCCATTTTTCTGGTGACCAAAAAAACCCGTAATCCATTTTTAAATGACCATTTGCAAACCGCTTTATTTAATTTTTCATTAACTTTGATTCTTTTAAGAGTCATTATATGGAAATAATCCTTGTTCTAATTGTCCAGACAGAAACACTCTATTTAACTTCAGCATGAAGGGGCGGGTCTTTAAATTTCGGATGCTAAATTTGCGTGCCGTGGACTCGTACTGTAAGAGCAAAACCTCTCTTTTTGATTTGCCGACCCCTTCATCAGTGAACTTTAACAAAGCTGATTTGGCTGAGATGTATAGTATATCTTATGTAATTAAAGCCATGTAGAGTCAAGACATTTATAACATGTAAAATATCCCAAACTTATTCCAGAAAAAAAATAATGTGCCATTTTAAATAACCATTTCTTATTTATTTATGACATATAAGTGACTTTATAGATTAAAAAATACTTCATATTTAATTTTCTGCTATCCACAGCACAATTAAACCCCACAATGCAACTGTGCCATATGTAAACACTCTCTGTTCTGACTGGCTGCCCTGTATTTAGGAAGCAGTCCAGGCTGAAACACTTAATGTAGCTTCAGCATTAATGGGTGGGGCTTAACTGCTGAACCGCTGTAATGAAAGGGCTAATATATCTAAATGTGTTTGCTCTTCAGACACCATTTTTTCTGTTGACAACTGTTTTTGCTGATTAATTTTCATATATTGGTACAGCTGAAATGGAATCAAATGGAACCAAACTCAAACATGCACCCCATGTCCTAAACCTGCGTGTTTCTCAAGCATGCAGAATTACAAACTAAGTTCAACTGAGTGCTGATGCAGTCAGACAGGTGCACAGGTAAAGGTTAGAGATGAGGGACAGATGTCTTCCCTCGCTGCAGGTGGCCGTCAGTCTGCGCTGTCGCTTTAGATTGTCGGGTTGACAGAGACAGCACTCTTCTTCTAGATTTGGCCAGAACTTGGCTGCTTCCTTTTGAGCCCCCTGGGACCCTCCTGCCAGAACCACTGACACACCTGGGGAACACAGACAGATTTAGGCTACCAGACGCCTTAAACACCAGTTATTACTAATGTTACATTAATACATCTAAGCAGCTTATTAGCATAATAGCTCCATCTGCTATCGTCTGTTGAAAGATTAGGACATTCGTACATATACAAATAGGGCTGTTTTTGTGCTATGTGCTACATAACGTCAGTTTCTTCTTAAAATCTTATAATCATGTACGATTTTAAAATGAAAACTTTTTGTTTTTGCTTTTTTTATCCAATTGTGACTGGACTAGCACATGCCGCCAGTGCAGCATTACCAGGCAACTAATGCACCTGGAGGGAAGTGCCGCATACCCGGCTCCAACACCCCTGCAGACACCAGTGGCATGACCTGGATTCGAACCAGCGATCCTCATCATAGTGACAGCACTTTAGTCTGCTGGACCACCTGGGGCCCCTAAAATAAAAATAATATCATATATATATATATATATGAAACGCAAATTAGCCTACAATATACACTTACTTTCAAAATAGCTTTAAGGTGCCAAGTTTTAGTGCTTTTAGTTGTTCTTAGTGTATAAATAGTAAATATGTTACCTATTTACCACCCTGTTATTTTGCCTCAAAACATTTAAAATGAATGCAGTTCTACTATAAATCCTCGGTCACGCTGGGGTTTTGCATTTCCCATCGCCTCGTGAAATGGATGTAATAGGGGGCTGGAAACCAGCTGTGTTAACAGTCCTCGATTTTGGTTCAGCAGTTTCACAAACCAGCTAACGCCCTATCAGAACTACTCAAATCTTCAGAAAAAGGATCATTACTATCTAATCTCACCTCCCGGCTCACTGTGCACCACGCAGCCTCTCGCTTGTGTTGTATTTTGTCATCTGTATCTCCTGCAACAGTCAGAGCTTCCTCCTTGTTGGCTCAGACAGAACAGACACAGTACAGAGTGCGTCATAGGCCACACAGCCAGAGCAGCGGCGCTGTTGGTCGGGGACGAGAATTCACGTGTCAAATTTCGGCGAGGATGAACTCAACATAAAAGTTTGCAGGCCGGTAGTCTTGTGCGCAAGATTGGGCTGTCGTGGCGAATCTCATTGAAATACATGTGAAAATCCTGGGACAAAAAATCCAGCGTGACCCGAGCTGAAGACCAGTTTACAGAGATGACTGCCATCTTTTTAAACACAACGTAGCAGGTGTTGCGCAACATGTGAGACGTGACATTTTGCTTTACGGGCAGCACTAGACAGCAACACAACCTCTCTGATTGTACCTATATAACTGCCTGTTTACCCATGTGTACATTAGTACAGGCAGCTATTAGTTATTGTAATTAGTTGTTTTTTTTCGGGCTGAGGGTTTTGGAAGGGAAAGGGACAGCCTTTGCCTACAGTTTAGAGAAGAGGGCTTGGAACGGGAAGGCTGTTGTTTCAATCCCATAGACTAGCCTCCATGGCTAAGGTGCCCTTGAGCAGTGTGCTCACCTACCTAACCGATTGCCTACTCACCTATGGAGCTAACCACCACTAACTAAATGATATGAAATAACCAATGGCCTAATAAAGTAGATGCAATAGACTTTCCGAGTGGTCAGTGGAAGTTGGCGAAGATACAAGGCATAGCTTTCTTTTAGTCTCAGAGATCTGTCATCCCACACATGTTGCTACAGTACAAGTGGTGGAGCAGCAAGATTGCACAGAGGAACAGAGCAGGAGTTCAGCTACTGCAAAACCCCATAAAGATTACTCACGTCCTGATGACAAATGTGTCTGCCTGATAAAGTAAACAAACAGAAGCTGCAGGGCATTCCGGAGAGGGAACAACTCCCGGCAACATCCGAGAACAAGGGCCGTCGTTGATCAGCTGCTGTGTTGACCTGCCAGTGGACTATCAGAGCGAGAGGGAGAGAGTGTGTGTGTGAGTTTACCTTGTTCTTTTAAAGTTAAGGACTGCAGCCTCTAGGCCTTGTCCTCCTGGATGTATGTCCAGCATAAACACTTGGACCAGTGCCTAGATAGAAAACCACCCCTCTCGTTTGAGACACAAGTCTTATATAACCAGGCATTTGTCCAGGTGTTTATGTCGAGCATGTATTCATGAGAACGAGAGCCTGAGGCTGCAGACCTTGGCTTTGAAGGGTTCTGGGAATTCTCCCTCACTCCCTTTTCCTTAGTCCCTGCCAGTATGTTGAATCGGCAGGGCTCCAGCTCTTCTGGTGTTTTTAGGTGAGCGCCTTAGAGACCAGAATGAGGATAAGTTCTATGAGGGGGACTGGATGACATGGTGCACATCATGAGCCAACATCAAGCTGGGCCAAAAGAACAGAGGTTGGAGGGGGGAGGTGGGGTGGGGGGAGGGGGTGTAATGAATAAGCAGAGAGTTTTCTGTGCCTTCTCCTACCTTTGGATCCCATCCAGCCCTTTTAGAGAGCACTGCCCTCACACTTCAGCCTCCATCTCTTCAACAATTTGACCTTTCACTTCTTGCTGCCACTTCCCGCCTTTGAGTCAGACACGTGCCCAGAATAGACCACACACTCACACACACACGCACACACTACAGCTACAGGGGACCCATGGAGGACCCAGATTTCAGACTGCTAAAAAAAAGTCCTGCAATGCCAATGATAATATAAAATGTTATAAAATGGCATTTTCTATCAAACATGAGTGCCAATCAGCACCAATTGTCAGAGGTTCGCTATCAGTATGACAATATTACACACATCAACAAAGTCTACTGACTGTCTAAACTTATCTAAGCCGTGCTTGTAAGGCTGCATGATATTTATTTCTGTGATATAAGCCTGGACAAATGAGCCCTCTTGTGAAGTTTAAGGTGGTAGTAACATCCGGCTCCTTCAGATGGCGTTGCACGAGGATGATCTGGCCATAAATGCATGCGAGGTGTGTGGATTGAGAAGAAGTGGTACAGTGCAGTGAATGTCTCGTTGGATGTGTGGAAAATAGGTCACAAAGCAGGTGTAATTGATGGCAAAAAGTAGTGCTTGCATTTGGAAGTCTACAGGAAATCCTCGTCGTTGTGGACGGCGGCTTGTGAATGAAAATTGCTTCACTTCCAGGCAAGAATTGCTTAGAGAAGTCCTTCGCAACCAATTTCTAACAGAACACTCCACAGGGAACTGCATTTTCAAGGTGTCTGCAAACTTTCTGGCTTTTACACAGTAGCATTTGCTACCATTGTTATTCGTCGCAAAATATTCCTGTTGGTCATACAGCCCATACCCTGTAATATTTACATAATCTAAGCCTCGTGTAAGGAACTACATGCATGGCTCATGATTCAGCATCCATTCACTGGCATGGCCATCCCTCTTCTCCCAGCACGAGAAGTCAATGCCTGGCCTTCTGATGTAGAATCATTGGGGAATTGATGACCCAGAGGTGCACTGTGCCTATTAAGCATCACTGTTAAAGGAGAACACAAACACTGTATCTAACCTTCTTCTCTTTTTTGATAGCACAGTACGGGACTCCGAAACAAGAGGAGAGAAAGAGAGAGAGAAAGACAGAGAGACATCAGCCACAGCTCTGGAGTTTTGGACAACTTCCCACCTTTTTTACCGGAAGCTCGGCCCGGGAGAGCCGGTCCCACAAGAGAGCTCCGGCCAGCAGACACGCACAAGGCCATAAATCATTACCTGAGGACCATCAATTCTTCATCACCACAGTCCCTTCTAGCAGAAAACTGAGGGGGCAGCAAAAAGACCAGCTGACCAGAGGATTCTATTTCTGCAGGAAGCTCCAAAAGTCCAGAAGCTACTGAAAAGAGAAGCAATAACAACAGAAAAACACTGTTTTTTGCTCCTTGCTTCTTCTGTGCAGCTCATAATTCTTTCTAAGCCCGTTATTAGTCTTCAAGGGCATCTTTTTTAGCCACGATATGTTTGCTTGCTTCCACTAGAACCACTAGAACAGCACCCCCAAAGCAGGTCTTGTCATATCAAAGGTATATTTCCATTGGCTTTGATCTTTGCAAGTTATTACCATTTTTTCTCATAATGATCTGCCCTTGGACCCCAGAGGTCCATTATAATAAATTTTAATTAGACGGTCAGCTTGGGCCCTTCAGGGAAGCTTGGCAATTGAATATCACTGCCTCTCTTTGCCATCGTGACAGCAGTGTGGAGTGATAAAGGAGTGTGTTTTCCAGCGCTAATCAAGGCTTTCCATCACTGAAAGTCACTTCCATTTTTTTCCACATAAAGCAAAGCAAAGCAAAGCACATTAGCATATTCATAAGGCACATCATGTGAAAATGTGTGGCCCAGGCCCTGTGTTCAACCGCTGCGGCCCGGAACAAACAGCTTATGACATGTGAAGGGAGCAAAACCCGCAAGAGCTTGAGGAGCTTAAAAACACGACAGAACCAGCCGCTCTCCTGAGGCAACCTTTCTGGGCCAGAGGAGAAGAGCGTGAGGAGGGAGGGGGGTCAGGGCCTCCACTCCCCCGTCCCTGCCATGATTCATGAGCTGCGGTCTAAGAACAAGAGATTCAATAAAACAAATATTTTTTAAAAAATGGATTAAAGATGGATTACCGTTGCGCCACTAAGGCCAGCGCAGAATAAAGCTGGACGCTGCACTCGAGGGAGCTTGCCTGACCACTCGGAGTGAGGGTTTTTGGTTAATGTGCTCGCCTGCTCTCCGTTTGGGTCCCTGAAAGCAGCATGGAGAGTCTGGACGAACTGGAACACCCACTTTTGCCCGGCAGCCCCAAAAATTCGACCGAAATGGACGGACACTTTAAGGGCGCCTTGGTGCGATGCGAAGAGGAGAAAAAAGTGCCCCCACTTGTGTGGCGGAGCTACTGTGCTTCCACGGATATCCAGCAACAGCAGCTGCTGGACCCATGTTCCCTGCCCAGCACTCTGGAGTCTCTTTACCCTCCAGCGTCTGTCTGGGGCCCTGCGGACTCCCTGGGTCTCCACACCAAGGAGTACCTGGAGACTACGTTTGTGGACATTGGACCTGGGTCCCCTCTGGAGCGGAAGCTTCTGGCCGAAACCAGAGATATCCACAGTGTGTCCTACAGCATGGAGGATGAGGATGACCTTCTGCCAGACTTTGAGGTGAGGCCTGAGTTAATGACTAATTTAGTTTGTAATATAGACACAGTCGTACACATGTTCTGTCCATTAAGCAGTTAGGAATACATGTTTTCCTCAGTATGGAGAGCAGGTATTGCCTTCAGGGCTTGCGCTCTTAGTAATAAAGGTGCTTCCAATGGTTCTGTGAGCAATGCCATTGAAGAAAAACTTTTACTTCCATAACTCAAAGGGGACTTAGGACTTCAGAGGTTGTACCTATCCACCAGTATAGGCATAGTTAGACAGTTTTAGAGAAATCAACCAGTCACATGTCAACTTACAATGGCTGGGGCCAATACTGTGTTGTTTAAATTAATAACGTCTTTGCAATATAATTATTAGAATTAGAATGTCTTTGCATGATTTGAGCAGTTTTCTGCAAACACATAAATAAATTTTAGTTGGAATTTGGAGAAAATGTCGTCCATGGTTTATGAAATGCAACACAAATGTTAATTTCCCTAAACACACTGCCTATAAAACCAGTACAACCAGAGAAACTGATAATGTAGGGTGGTCTCCGGAGCTGTATAAGTACTCTTAAGGGCTCTTTATTGTCAACACACAAGCTAGAATATATGTTAACACATTAACAATCCTAGGACCCTCTGGACAGACCAAACGTGAATTACAAACGTCTACACAGTCATATCAGAATATTATGACCACCCCTGGTTTGGAATGAACTCGGCCCAGGCCGTCACAGATGCCACGTAACAGAGTTTGCTGCACATATAAATTAGCGGGCACACCAGTCAGTTGTAGCAGAGTGCAAAATGATCACCATGGGCAAAAGACACAATTTGACTGATGTCCAAGAGGGCATGAAAATAGGGTATCGAGCGAAGGGTGGTAGCATGTTGGATATTTTAGAGCTGTCAGAGTGTCAGTGTACTGAGAATAGACTTTTCACACGTTGAGTGGTGCCCAATGGCATAACAGTGGTGCCCCACAGGCCATGATGCCAGTGGGGAGCGTTGACTCCAGCAATGAATGCGCCACAGTGGACTAGTTAACCTCTATAATGAACACCTTCCATCACCTAATACAGTCCTTGCCACGTCTTGCTAGTGCCATCCAAACCAGGGGTGGTTATTCCAACTATTAGGTAGGTTATCATCCGTGTTTAGTCTAGAATACATAAACTGTGCTTATACCCACCACCATTAGCTTAACAATAACATACTATTAGCACTAGCAGAACTAGCATTATTGTAGAGGTCTGGTTCTTCTTGTTTTTTACATTTATGTCCCAAACTGAAGGCCTCGGAGTTCAACACTGGTGTACACACAAACACAAGCCCATATGACACCACTGGGCTTTTCGTTATCTCGTCCACCAGACCGCGCAAATTAAACAGGGCTCAATCATGTATGTCAACACCACACTATCGCAAGCTAGCTGGACACCAGCTGGGTCAATTTTCTTTTTTTCTGCTAGTGCTCTTTTCCTATTTGCTCTGATTGTGTCCTGACCGAGGAGATGTCTGCGGTAATATGAGGTCACTCAGTAAGTGTGTGCTCATTCTCTTAGGTATGCTTTCACTTTCCTCTCCACTAAAAAAAGGCATCTGCCAGTTAAGCCGTGTGTTTTGAATAAAGCCTGGGATATTGCGCAGTATTCCGGCGTGGGATAGGCGGGGTGGGAGGGGTGGGTTTTTTGAGGGGGATGAGCTTTTAAATTGAAAAATCAAAAGGCATGAATAGCAAAGGGAGGGGTAAGCATGGGTAGCCACCAGCACATCCAGCACAATTATAAATTTATATAAAAAAAGCTCTGCGTCCATTGGTGTGTAGATAATAATGCTTCACTGCTGATGAGGTCCAAGCCTGCCTCGATTTCATACACCAGTACACAAGGTGCGGGTGCGTAAAATAGAGACTGTGATATTCAGTTCTGTTGTCAGTCTTCTGAATGTGTTAAGATGGAAGAGATATTTGGTTTGGTGGAGGTTTTTCGCCCGCTTTGAGATGCCTTTGAAAAAGGGCAACAGAGTGCAGTACATAAAACTCCTCTGATTCGACTCAGAACACCTGCCAACCACGTTACATCCCTATTCCCATAGTGCCAAAGCATTTCAGTTCAAAGACACACACACACAGCGGCACTGTGTCCATGTAAAAAAAAAAAAAAAAACGTATTATCAATGAACTCATTTTCATTTGTGAAATCGTTGGTCTTGTCCTCGCTGTTCCTTCTGCCACTGCTGATTACGAGTGCAAACAGTGATTCTTGCCAGGAGGGCTAGTGTAAAACCTCCCATATGGAAATCTAATATATGGTCAAATCTAATATAAGATATAAGGATTGGATTACATTTCCATTTATGCCTTTTTATACACTTTTTGACATAATTATTATGATTCATGTTGTCAATCTGGCAGTTTTTTTTTTTTTTTTACATTATGTCAGAATATCATTATAAATGTTACGCATATTTGATTGTATATGATGATACAGCTGACAAATGTGTCATATATTCAGTAAAAAGGCCAATTTCAAATAAGATGACATATAAAATACAAATGACATTCATACAGAAAATTGTGGTTTTACGTCCAAAGCTCTCCTCATGAGAGTAAAGTATTATTTATTACAGCCATCATCCAACACCAGGTTTGGTAAATCAGTGCCATGATGTTAAATCAGATGAGCTGCAGATGGTATTGAACACATCCACACACCGGCTGTGGGGTGTCTGGGATAAATCTGGAACTTAGCTCTGAAAACTATCTCACATTTATACTACAGTTAGATCCAGCCACACTGACAGCTGATTGGCTGAAGCATTGTAGCCAGGCTGTTATTTTGCCATAACAGCATGTTTTTTTGTTACACAAACACTGTATCCTTCCACTGAACGCTGTTAACGCAGAAAGGCCTATTACACACTAAGGCATATTAATCAGTAACTACAAGGCCTTCTGTAGAAGACTATTTTTTGGTAATAGAAGATTTTACTAACATTTACGCTACATTTACTGCTTTTGTATTTCTTACTCCGAAGTGACATATGAAAGCAATATTTGCCCATGCCAGTGCAGTTGTGTGTTATTGTGAAATAACAGCACGGCTGTGATGAAACAGGACACTGCTTCATCTGCCTCAGCTCGTGTCTTTATCATTTCACCATAACACACTCCCTATCGTCTTCTATTGCCTTAGTATCAGATTTCTGTATGGGCTCTTCTGAAATTGAGTGAAAGGAGCTAAGGAACACAGGGGAATATAAATAAATATAGAACGACTAGAGCAGAACAACACTTACTGGGAGGGCTTACAAACAAAACACAGGTGACAGAAATAACTAGGGGTTGGATTTAGAAAGGCAATATCATCAGAACAAAGAAAATGATAGAACCAGACCATAAATTCCCTCTCACATGTGTTCAACGCTTTGTAAAGACTGTACAAAAATACAATACAAATTTTCTATATACCGTTGCTGTCCAATAAAAACCTGTATCTCTAAAATAGTGACTTTACAGGAGAAGGCAAAAAAATGCGAATTTATAAGCATTTATTAATTATTAGGTAATTTAGAGCATTTCCATTGGTCTATTCATTCACAATTATTGACACAGTGAGCAGAGCAGCTACAAACAATGGGAAATTGGAGACGCATGGTTTTCATTGAACAACAGCGATATGTTCTGTGCCAACAGACGAGGACTGACAAGACAAGTGCAAAAAATATATGAGTATCAAAAAATATATGCGCTCCATTGCCACCAAAAATATGATTACTCCTGATTTCACCCATTATCAAATGATTAAATCAAGTCAGTATACTCCAAAACCAGCACACTGGTCAATAAATAACTGCTGAAATGACGCTCATGTGTGTGATTTTAATGCTGATTCAGTGGCGATTGTTTACTGGGATTTCTTAAGTCAGATTAAAGCTGTTATCGGATGACCTGGATTCCAGCTCAGTAATCAGTGTTTTGGTGGATGTACACCCTTGACCAGATTTCTGTTTTTTTTTCTTGATCTGCACATGCGTCCAACCGGAAGCAGATAGAGAATAGCTGCGAAGGGAACGGTAAACGCTCAATGCCACAACCAGGAAATAGCATCGAACTACCACATTATGTGCATATATGAGCAGTATAATCTCCCTAATAAATATTATTCAGTAAAGGAACTCCAAGGGTGAGTTTATCACCAAACTGCAGAGGAACAGTAGAGGTCCAGGTTGTGTATTTAGAAAGAAATCTGATTACTGATTGACTTAGGTAGATCTGGAGGTTTCTCATTATCAGATAAATGATGTGTTCTGAAATCTAATTTTCTTCAATTACCAGATCATTTTGAACGTGTAAACACACTCAGTGATAACAAGACAACAGATGTACAGCTGTTGATGACAAATAGGAAGGTGCCAGTGCAGAGCGTTGACAGGTTAGAGACTCGGGATGCATCTCATCAACTCATAGTTGGGAAGTTAACCAATTTTAACTACATCTTTTAAAATAAAGGTGCTTCAAATGGTTCTTATAGCAATGCCATAGAAGAACCACTATAGTCAGTTCTATAACCATGTTTGCAGTAGAAATGTGTGAATTTTTTTTTTTACCCAATTTTCCTCCACAATTTTATATGTGGCAGTTACCCAACCCACTTGTTAGTACTCTCCCGCCAGCACACTGAAGTGATGTAAGGAGAGAGAACCATCTACCCTGAGAAAGCAAGGCCAATTGTGCTCTCTTGGTTTCCGGCTACGGATGGCAGGCAGCATAACTCAAGATTCGAACCAACAATCCTCACGTTATAGTAGCAGTGCCTTAGTCCGCTAGACAGCTAGGAGCCCCTACACTCCTACACTTCCATTACAAACATGGCTCTTTAGGGAACCAAAAATGACCATTTGAAGCGCCTTCATTATTCGGAGTGTACCATTTGGTCATGTTAGGGTGGTCAGCAGTAAATGGCAGTGAGGTATAGCTGGAATATGATTTTAACCCTCTTGAGTTTATAAGGGCATTTTCTCGAGTTCTCTTCTTAAATTTGCCTTTAAAGGCACTTACATATGAAATAATACCTACATATTTACTATCAGAATTTTCAGAACAATCTCAGCTCTCACTGAAATGGGACTTTAGGTGACCTAGAGCACCGTGTGAGGAGATACTCTGAAACCTGAAAAATTGAAGACTTTAAAATTTAAGATTTTAGGAAATCTTCATGTTTCCGTTGCTCATGTGAACAAATTGTTTTGTCTTAAGTTCACAAAAGTAGTGGAATGTATGAATATAATAGCATATCAATGCAATTACAATGATGAAAGGGAAATGAGTGACACAATTTCACCAGTATCTTGATTCGCCTTCACAGCCTCATAATTTCAATTGTGACTCATGTCCAAGCTGGAAAGGATGGGCTCTACACATTGAACTGTATTTCTGCGCTGTATTATCACAAAGACATTAATAAACACTGCGAGAAACATCACATTTGATGCGTCGGTGCGTTCGTAGACACTAAAGGGTTAAAAAGAACAGAGCAACTTTTCAGCTCTCACAGAGAGAGGTCCAGAAAAGGCTGCAGTCTTTTTAAATGGACATTATGGAATAGCTCTATACAGCAGATAGAGCATTCCTGGTGTTTTAGCTGGGAAACAATACTATTAATAATTATAGTTATAAGGAAAATGAATGTCCTTCTCAGTAGTCTATAGATGAGAAAGACTAACTGCCTATTGCAAGCCAAGCAGAAATGCTGCTGTTTGCTGTTGCTGTTGGAATCATTGACATTGTCATCACTAACTTAGTACATTGTTTGCCAGCTTGGTCTGCTGGGTTTACGAGGCACTGCAGCATTTTCAGGCTGGTGATAAGTCACAGCATTGAGCTCACATAAGTTGACTATTGTTATTTATGACTTTGGCAGCTTGTGGGTATGGAGGAACAGTCCTGACAGTGCTATTCTGTATCACTGTGGCTCTCCTGCTTACACCTCCATGCCCCTGCTCCTCTCCCACCAACAGCCAGTGACAGACTAATACATGTGTCATGGACAGTACCACTTAACTCATCTTCAACAGGAGCAGAGAACCTTAAACATCTGCGACTGTCATCTGAGAGCGTTCTCCTGCCAGTTCTCCTGTCAGTTCTGCTGCCAGTTCTCCTGCCATTGTTTACTGTGACAGTTCCATTCAGTTTTCACTTTTCTTAATAGCGTCTATTATGCATTCAGCAAGACGCAATCAGCAGTGTGTTATATGAGATCGATGACGCGTAAAGCACATCTGGAGGAAATGAAGGTTTGTTTTTGAGCGACGGAAACAGGAGGAACAGTCAGACGAGGTCAGAGGGGAAGAGACAGACTGAAAATGCAGCTCTTTTTAAAAGAACATGAGTCACGATTCGCCCGAAGGCGAGCGAGCACCGCTAGTGCGCATTTGCCATAACCTCATTCAGTCACATTACCTAAGCGGCACCAGGCAAAGTTTATTCATTGTTCGGGCAGATGCGCTCCGGAAAATACAGCAACAATACACACACAAGGCTGTTTCAGCGGGAGTCAGAGGACAAACGCTAAAACCAAACCAAAGTCAATGGAACATTCCAGATTTAGCAAGCAGAGGCTGGGACTGTAACCTTATTGCCATTGGATTTCTTAAAAAAAAAAAGCAAAATCACATAAATGTGTTTTCTTGTTGGATTCTTTTTATGGGATAAGGCAGATTGTGGTGCAGTTTAAATCCTACATACACTGTATTAAAAAAAGTATTTGGACACCTGCTCCTTTATTGTTTTTATTAAAATAAAGGCTATTAAAAGAGTTTATCCTGCTTTTACTGTCCAGGGAAGAAGGCTTTCTGCTACATTTTGGAGCTTTGTTGTGAGGATTTGATTGTATTCAGTGACAAGAGCTTTAGTGAGGTCAGGATGTTGGATGATCACTACCCCATCTCATCCCCAACTCCCCAGCTCATGCCAAAAGTATTGGATGGAGCACCACCATTCCAGATAACACAGTTCCACTGGCTCCACAGCTCAAAGCTGGGGGGCTTTAAACTCCCACTTTAGTCAAGTCAAGTCAAGTCAGATTTATTTGTATAGCGCTTTTTACAACTGTTGTCTTCACAAAGCAGCTTTACATAATTAGTACTTAAGAACTAACATGAAGGATCAAAGACCCCCCGTGAGCAAGCCAAACGGCGACAGTGGCAAGGAAAAACTCCCTCAAAGCTGGAGGAAGAAACCTTGGGAGGAACCAAGACTCACAAGGGGGACCCATCCTCCTCTGGTCTATTTAAACAATAATGATAAAAATTACTAAACCAGATACAACAGAAAGTTAATAGTGGTGATAATAATGGCAGACAGCCACGAGTCCATCTAGGTTTCAACACACAGCCACCAAACAGGCAGCAGCGGCAGGCAGGAGAGCCGCCGGTCTGCCATGGGTGGTGGCGGGTGGACTGCTGGCTGGACTGGTAGGTGGCAGCTGGTTTGACGCAGGTAGAGGGGACCTCAGCGGGCAGTCTTCCAGCAGGTCGGGCTGGGTGGCCATTTACTCGAAGAAGGTAAAAAGAGAAAAAGAAAGTTAGTTCTGAGAGGAATTTTATGGAGGGCGGAGAATGTTGAGCATCAGCATCAGAGTGTGTCTGACGACTCCGGCAGGTCTGATTAAAACAGCCTAATTAAAAGGAGAGAGCCAGAAGGTAACACAGACATGGGTGCACCCTGAAAACACCTGCATCTATCTGCTCCACCGTCAACAAACCTAAGTGATCGCGTGTAAGCAGTGAGACGACTGGGTCCCTGGGTCCGCGAACCCCTGGACCTTAGCCCATGGACTTTAGCCCATGCTTGGCATTAGGCGTAGTGCTAACAGGTTCATAATAGAATGTTTATCTGCTCCAGTGATTCCTTCCCTGTGACAGTACTTTTCCACATGAATTAGACAAGCTGTGTGTGTGTGTGTGTGTGCATTTGCATAGCTGTGTCAGCAATGGGTGCAAATTAAAGTAGCTCAATGCATTCATTTGAAGGAGTGTCCACAAACATTTGGACATAAATGGGCCTGATTAATAAAAAGAAAATAACAGAATTAGCAGTGATTTTACTGGTCTCTCATGTGCCATTATTCAGATAAACAAACACTTTTTAGGTGAGATTTATGATCTATTACTCTGCTGTATCCTCTTTTCATCTTCAACTTTTCATCTTTAGCAAAATGTTCTGATATTTGCCTCTAATATGTGTTAGTATTTTACTGAATCCATTCTTCCCTCTAACCATGAAATTTTCTCTGTGCCACTGGCTGCAACACAAGCCCAAAGCATTTTCAGTCCACCACTGTATTTAACAGTTGGCAATGTGTTCTTTTCAAACATATGATTGCTTCTTTAGTCTACAGGACTTTCCATAATGCTTTAGGCTTGTTTAGATGTTCCTCTGACGCTGACCTTTGTGCCGAGGACACAGAAAACGCATTACTTTCTGATGACTCTTCAATGAAGGCTATATTTGTGTAGGTGTTGCTGCACAGTAGAATAGTGCCCCACCACTCTAGAGTCTACTTAATCTTCCTGAAGATTTTTTTTGCAGTCAGACTTTTTGGGACAATGTTCGAGGAGTATTTATAAAGCTTTGGAAATCTGCATCACCAGGCTTATGACCCATAACTTTTGCATGGTGCTCCTTAATCTACTTTACTATACAAATTATCTAAGGGTATTTTTCATAGTAAACAGCAAAGCACTTTTGTAAGTCACTCTGGATAAGAGTCTTTCATTCTAAAATTGTATTAAAACACAATAATAATACACTAATTCACTAAGCTGGAAAATGTTTCATTAATAACTTCATGCTTTTTGGAGATCAGTTTATCTTCTACTAACTTAACTATTCACAGTAACACAACTTTTACCTGCCACTGTATATCACTGTTTTCTCCGGTTTACTTTTGGACAGTCCATGTTATTTTCTGATCCCAGCTGACTCTCGTGTCTCTGTGTCCCACAGGACTCCTCTAGTGACGACTTCAGTGACACGGACAGTGAAAGCAACTTTCCACTCATGATCCCACAGGACTACCTGGGTTTGGCCTTCTTCTCCATGCTCTGTTGCTTCTGGCCTCTAGGCATCGCAGCCTTCTACCTGTCACAGAAGGTACAAGCCCCTTTACTGTGGCGTCTCACTTAATGCATAATGCATAAAACACTGCTTATCAATATTTATATATCAATTATATAAATATTTGCTTATACCCCTAATATTTACAGTCAGTTCTGTGATGAAAGCAGGAAAAATGGTGAAGCATAAGAATCTGAGCCACTTTGTCAAGGGCAAAAGTATGATGGCAAGACGACTGGGTCAGAACATCTCCAAAACATCCAGCATGTCATGTAGGGTGTCCCAGTATGTAGTGGTCAGTACCGATCAAACGTGGTCCAAAAAAGGACCCACCTGTGAACAGGCGACAGGGTCATGAGCACCTAAGGCTCGTTGATGTAATCCATGGAGGCCCCACCTCACAACATGCAGTACTTGGCGTCTGATACCACGGGACACCATCAGAGGTATTGGGAAGTCCATGCATCAAATGCCGAGATCTGTTGTGGTGGCACAGGGGGGACCAACTCAATATTGGGCAGGTGGTATTAATGTTATGGCTGATCTGTGTATATATTCTGCTTTACCCTGTATTTTCTGTGTACAAAAATACCAGCAGTTGGCATATGCTAACTAACTGATGAATGCCATTTGTGGCCAGAGTGGATTTGCCTCCAGCTTTGTGTTGTTCACACAGGTCTGTTCTGTGGATGGGTCGCATGAGTACCCATAAGTACAACAGCCTCATACTGTGAATCATCAAGGACATTAAAAGCTCAAGTGGTTCTGTTCCCTCATGAAATATTAAAAGAACAAGAGATGGCAGACAAGAGAAATGAGATGGCAAAAAATGGAGCAACAATCGTGTATCATTGTCTAGGATGCCTGTTACTGTTGTATTTTCCATATTTTCCTTCATTCAGAACAACAGATTCCTGCAATTTTCAATAATGTAGGAACACATTAATTTACGATTAATGTATATTCATGTTTAATCAGATATATACTCATCTAATCTCCTGTCAGAAAGGCAGTGTGACAATTGGCAGTAGTTTGCAGGGAAGCTTAGGCAGCAGGTGATGTTTGATGAGCGATTGCGGAGAGTGCGGACATCACAGAATTATACCTGTGGGTTTACACAGGATTACCCCGAGATTTGCAGGATTATGCCACCAGAGAATCAGCATGGCAGACAGCTAAATAACACGACACTGGTCTGGCTGTGCTGCAGGACGGCTGTCAGGCTAGTCCACTGTTCTTGTAAATGCGGTGAGATCATGAAAGCAGCTCGATTCGAGTTACAGGGTTGACAGCAGGATTGCTGAATCCACTTGACAGCAATGTTGGGAGGGGGAATATGTACATTGCTGTTAATCTGGAACCTCTAAATTGAATTGAGCTTCTCCGTCACAGTCTTTATTGTGGACTGTTGAATTAGCTAGCTAGTGTAGCTAGTTTGATCTAGTGCCATTAGGTCAAACTACATGGGAAGGAGAAAGGTGGGCCATAGCCTGTTTAAAGGGTTTAAATTAGACCAGTCGCTGTCCTGCTATGTTGTTGGACATAGTTGGAGATTGCCGCTTTGGATAAGAGCTAAAAGCAGCGATTGGCTTCTTCCCCATTTAGGTTAAAATATCTGTGACAGGCTGAGGCCCTGCCCACACTGTCTCCTGTTGGCTGACACACAAGTGCACTGGGCTGTGATCCAGAGAAAGTTAAACTCTGGTGTACTTTTTAAATGGACAGTGGAACATAATTCTGACACATTGCTATGGTTTGCTGTCTGCTGTCAGACAGCTTATTGTTCTCATTGAAATCAATGGCAAGTGGTGGGTTTTGTTTATGCATTCAATTACACCAGTGTAACTGCGGCCTTAATCCATCGCCTGACGCAGTACGCTCTTATATTAGTCGATAAAGGTTTTGACTGCTGCAAAAACATGCTTCGGGTCTATTTTGCACAGCATTTTAGTGGTTCCAAGGCAGAAACAGTACAAAAAGCAGCATTTGCATTATCATATATACAGTATTCCTGCTATCTATCCAAGCAACACACAAACAGTAAAGCCATTTGTTGCTTGGCTTCCGTCATAGGAAATACAGGAACTGCTTGGCCTTGGCCAATTCCTCTGAAAGCCAATCATTGAGGGTTAGCAATCCTAGTTAACCGTCAATTCGATTTCAAGCTAAATTTGGCTTTTCCATCATGTCTGCTTCTGCCGGTTCAGCTCATTTTCAGAGCGAAAGCCCACAGCTAATGGGATGGAGGTACAGGATGGCAGTTCTGTGTAATGCTCTCATGCTTTGTCTCTCCGCTCACTATGTATGGCTGTCTGGGAACACGTCCAGGTCTGAGCTGAATTTTCTATTACCGTCCTCGTGTGGCTGAGTGACAGCATGACAGCGGGCTGATGTTCTAGTCAATGGAATTTGTTAAGGTTTTAATTAAAGTCATGATGAGCAGCCCTTGGTCATGGATTTCCAATAGACCATGAGGTGCCGTCGAAAATGAAGTCTTTTGTTGGAGACAAGGGAGTTGAGAAGAAAAGGAATAATGACCTCAATGAAAAGAGCACAGATATTGGATGGAAACCAGCTAAATGGCAAAATGGCAATCACATATTCTCTTTGGCTGAATTTATGATGTATTCTTTATGAGAGGGGTGGGGAGCTGCCTACTGTTGTGCCAAGTAATACCTGTACTGACCATTTCACTGTTTCTTTCTTTCCTGCCCTGCTTCGACCTGCCATGTCCAGACTAATAAAGCATCGGCGCAGGGTGACTTCCAGGGGGCCAGCACGGCGTCCCGCCAGGCTCTGTGGCTCTCCATCCTCTCGATCATCTTTGGCATCATCACCTACATCTGTGCCATCGCCGCACTCATCTCCTACTTGTCTGGGAAACCACCTTAAGACCCCGCCACATCACAAACCCCGCCCCTTTTACAGCACAGTCCCCGCCTTGTCAAGACACCAGTAATTTTGCTCATATACTAACATGAATCCACACCTTGTAACAACTGACTTGCACCCTTTCACTAAGCTTCATGAAAATGCCTGTGGATCTAAAGAGCCATGAAGATATATTGAGGGATGGAAACCAAGTTAGGAAACCGAAGACTGCTGGGAATGGATCTCAGGACTAATATGACAAAATCACAGCAGTTTAAAAGGCTCTTAGAGGACACTTAATGTGGAGGGAGACCAAGACTGCTATACATCGTCACTCTCAGTTCTGGTTGAAATATTCTAAGTGCAGCTCTAATCACTTTAAGCCATTTGGGGGGGAAAAAAAACAGCCCACGAAGGTAAGCAGGTCTGTCTTCCTACATGATTTGATGGGGAGTAAAGCCTGAGGGTTTGTTTGAAGGCCTTCACAAGGACAAGAAGACAAGAGTGCTGCAGTGGACCTTACAGTCGAACAGCAAGACCCAGACTGATGTTATTCAGTCACAAGTCCTCAGGCCAGCTCCAAAGCTCCAACAAACAACAATGAATTAAATCTGTGTGTCCAAGTACAAGGAAATGTACATTACTGTGCAAAGGTCAGAGACCAGCCTTCACTTATTTAATTTCCAGTCAAAAACAGTATGTAAAAGTCATTCGTTTCTGAGGAAACTGGAGTGTTATGGAGAAAGTGGGACCCCAACAACCATGCAAGACCTGCTAGACCACAAAAACTGTCCTCCTCAGATAAACAGCACTTTCAGCTTTGAGAGAGAGGGGAACGTCAAGGTCCTTTTTCGGATCGTCAGATCTGAAAGCATCCATAAGTGTTTCAGGTGTCCATCCTTCCACTGTGAGAAGATGGCTCAGCACTCTGGGTCAGAAAGGATGTAAAGCAGGCCAAGAAGCCATTGGAAACATGGAAAATGAGTCTCCTGAGATTTTTGGAAGCTGTAATAAATGTAGTGGTAGAGAAATGAGCAACTTAAGGGCTGTTTTGACTAAAAGGGAATGGTCTCCAACTTTTGCACAGTACTGCAGACACCAACATGTTCTCAATAGTCCAGAAACAGCAACAAAAAGAGCCCAGAAATGAGTAATAATAGAACGGGAACCACAGGGCAAATGCGGTAAACAGCACGCTCCTCCACAGGTACAGATATAACCGTTTCTAAGTAAGGACATGGAATGGAAAGTCTGAAATGTGACTGCACACACTGACACTCATAGCGTGGCTTCCACTATGAGTCACGCCATTAAGAGACGTCTCTCCTGCAGGTCTGTTTCTGCTGTGACAAATATAGCACTCTGTTTTCCCATCTATTAACAACAACACATATGAAATGGTGGGAAGAGAGGGAGGTCTACTGCAGTCAGTGTCACCTAACGTAGCCCGGCGCTGACGTTTTTCCACAGTGATCTGAACACCGTTGACTGAGCTCCCTCCTGCTCTGGTGGTTGCTGAGCCTGAGCTGCATCTGTTTGATTGAGGGCGTGCACTGAGATTATGAAATCTATTCGGGAGAAAGGGAATTCCAGGCCACAAACCTTACACTCATATTTGAGTCCTAATAGCATCAACGCTAATCTGGGGGTCAGTGACTTACACTACACTACATGCTTACATTCTTACAGTGCATCTATCTGCATGGGCACTCTGCACTGAGACCATTTTATGAAAAGCTGGACCACAAAAAGGCCTCTGGAGCTACTGGAGCTGCTTGAGCTCTGTCATGTTATCACCCATGGATTACTACTTAAAATGACACTGACAAGTGTGGGGAGCCACACCAACACTACAACGTACTGTTCTTTAGAGTTTCTACAATACACTCTGTTACTACGATCTTCTGTTTGCTTGAGATGAACAACCATGTGTCGTTTTTGTTTGTGCTGGTGTTGAAGATGGAGATCCAGCTTCTATGGCTCACAGAAACAACGTTTAATATCATTTCTCTGATTATGATCATGTAACGTATGGATATCCACAGTGCAGCGGTTCACATTCCACAGATAGATCTTAACACAGTGTGACCTTCTATATAATTGGATACAGATTTTTCCTGTAATGCTTAATCTACAGCCTGAGCAATAATTTGAATCTCTCTTTCCCAGCCAACATGCTCATGTGGAACCCACATGGATAGGTTCCAGGTGGGAATGGGCTCTGAATGGGTTTGTATATACTATGTTACTGGGACCCAAATGGGCTTCCCAAATGGACCCCATCATTACAGCCCATCTTAATCTCACATGGGTGCCACCCCGGCAGTGTATAACCCAGATGGGGCCCGAGTTTAACCCCTCGTGGTACAATTATTGACCCTTGTGGGCATCCATATGTGGGGCCAACATGGAGCCAGACGACAAAACTTTCTGGTTCACAGTTGGGCTACCCATACAGGCCTCACATGGACATGTTAGCTGGGTCTTGCTCCAAGTTCAAGGCCACCTTTACTTCCCATTATTTCAATAACATCACAGAGATGGAAACTAGTGAGATCGCCCCATGCTGTTTGCCTTTACAATGTAGGCTACCAACCATTTGGAGGTGATGCCTTTTAAATGTTGCACATTACGTGCTGTGTCGGCCTCATATTCAGTTATACTGGACATCATGCCAATTAGCCAATTAACTGACAAGACAGTTGGTGGTTGGTGTGGCACAACAGATAACACCACTACCTGCCACTAAGCTACCACACCATGCGGGAGACTGGGGTTCGATTCCCGGTCTGGGTGACTATGCTGTGCTACACCAATAAGAGTCCTTGGGCAAGACTCCTAACACTACATTGGCCCAACTCTGTAATATGAGTAACCTTGTAAGTCGCTCTGGATAAGAGCGTCTGCTAAATGCCATAAATGTAATGTAAATGTAAGACAGACACTCCATTTCATGAAGTGGCTTCAGTGCCAAACTGTGGGGATAGTTCAGTTATGCTCTCATTTTTAAGGTGCTGTAGAATGGAAAGTTGAATGATGAGATTCCGGTACATGGAACTGACATGGCGTGAGCCTCAAACACTGTTGTCTGTTTATTCGAAAGATAATCCAAACCAAAACAGAGCTGTAAAACGGGTAAATTATAAAAGCGCAAAATGGTAACAGTAACAGTTCTGACAATTTTTTATTTACCCCAACATTTACATAAACATTTACATAAACACAGCCCACTAGCAAAGGCTTTTTGAAGATAAAAGTAGCTATGAGTAGCAAGGCTAAAAAAAGCTAATTTTAGTTCACCAGAGAATGAGAAGGACTGCCACTGCGGGTATCCTCACCACAGGTGCTAGGCTAAAAGCTACCCCAGTTGAGGGACAATCAGAGCCAGTTTATGGAGAGTCTGGCTACTTCCTATTTGTCTGGTTTTATAAAAAATTACTGCGAAATGCTAAAGGGAAAAGCAAGTTCTCAATAAATAGAGGTGAACGGAGCTAAACGGCTACAAACTCAAGGTTAAAATAGTGTCTAACCACTTGTCCAGGATCTTCCTTTAATTTTGGAAGGTAGAATGATGTATGTAAGAAAAAAAAAGCAAAGAAAATGTACCTGTGGAGACGCTACCATTACTGCTACTGAGTGCTGACTAGTTGGCGAGCTGACGCTGGAGTTATGGGCAGGTTAAAATGAGGGTTTGTTTTTGGTATGAAAACAATCAGACATTTACAAACAAATTGATTTTGCTCACATGCTCCACATTAACCTAAATCAGGACTGTTAGGCAGTTGCTTTTGTGTGTACTCATATGTAACACTGCTAAAGACGAGAGGAGAAATGCCAAAATTCAGTCAAGGTTAAAATATCAGCTGTTAAAAGAGATTAAAGTCATATAGCAGTGGTCAAGAAAAGCCGTCCTGGCAGGTGCATTCAGAGCGCACCCCCTCACCCCCCTCCCAACTAGTGAGGAAGTGGGTCATATCACGGCAGGGGGAGTGATGTGCAACTGGACCAATAGCACATTTGAATGGGGAGATAACACACCACACCACTGCATATACAGCTGTGTTAGAGTACACAACATCAAGCAGTGGGCTGCCATTTGAAGCTCCAGTCAATAGGCCCTGTTGGTCAGAAGCCTGCGAGAGATGAGAGGCACCTCCACCTCCATCCAGCTCATTCGTTTGGTCTGCTTCACAAAACTCTGTGTAAATGTGGATGTATATAATAAATATTCCTGGATCTAAACCAATAAATGCACTCGATTTAACGTTTAACTGCTTTGTGGGTCAGAGTGGTTTCTTGTTATTGTGGTGAACACCACAGGAGCATCAGGAGCTACGTTTCCATTGACCTTCTGCCCGACAGCCTGTAGCAGAGCATTGCTGCTTAAGTTTCTCTAGAGAAAAGTTATGCTTCACGGTTACAATCTTTAAACTGTTGGTTTCTATGAAGTCTCCAGAACGCTCAAAGCTGGTTTAGGAAGCAGTCTTTGTTGTAAAAGGTACTTAAGCGAAATCGGTCATATGACACTAAGAAGCTGTTTATACCTGGCAATGGACCACACTCCGATTTCACTTGTCCCCATGTAAACACCCCCAGGCCGCATTGTGATCAGATTACAGCTGGCTCCCTCTAATCACATTCAGAGGGGGTCAGAGATGGATCTTCTGGATCTCCACATTTAACACAAGTGTAAACGTAATGCGTTTTCTGTGATCCTGATTCTCTAAACTGTTCACAGTCTCCTAGATCAGCACTACAATTTTGACTAGAAACAATTGCTTTCAGTAAAGTAAAACGTAAGCAATGTACATGTTGGTGATCTTTTTAAGCGTGAAAATAAAATCGGATCTCATCTGGTCACAAAGTGCATGGTAATGGCAGATGTAAACAGGCTTCAAGTGTATGCACGCTTTCCCCGAATGTTTTAAAAAACTATAAAATTCACTCACACACACACTTTTGCAGTGCAGGATGGTGCATTCATTTTATATCAATAACCCATTTTTACAAGTTAACTAGGGGGAAAAACCCCCAAAAACAAACAAAAAAAACCTTAACATTGAATAAATGTTACTGCAATCCCAAAATATAATATATAATTATATATAATTGGAAAAACCAATTAACATTTTTGCAAACCGCAACCCATACAGACCGAACTGCATAAATAAATAGTATAAATGCACCCTTCTTGTCTAAAGGTGCCTTGTATTCTATGCTTTTCTGTAGGTAATGAGGTTGTATGTGGGACTACCAGCCAGTTTTCAGGCAGGAAAGTGTATTAAAGGCAAAAGTTTAGAATATGCTTCTCCTTTTTGTCCTGTAAATGAGGAGGTCAGATTCTGAACTGTAAAAAATGCATTTATTATACAAATTACAATCAAAAACAAAAAAAAAAGCCCAAACTGTTAGAGTATCTTGGAGTATCTCCGTTTTACAGAATCCCTATAAAACTGGAATATCTTTTCAGACGCCTTCTGGCTGACTGCTATACACTGCTGCAGCTGTAAGAGACAAGAAAAAAAAAAAAAACTAATAAGATTTAAAGCAAAAGCAACTTTTCAACAGGTGTTGTGAAGTGTTTGTAGAAGTCGCTTACAAACCGTGCTGTTTCTGATTTAAACCCTATTGTACTGCACTGCAGTGCAAACGCTGCAAGTGAGAATGGCCAATGAATGCAAGCAGTTGGAGCCACTCTGCCACAGCATTTGTGAAACCAGCCTAAATATCATTAAAAGGACATGAGGTCATTGGCTCCTGGTGATGCCATGGCTACCTGCGAGCAGGAGTCCTAGAAAGTATAATTGGCTTCACCCCCACTTTGGGTGGGTAGGATGGCCCTGCTAGCAAAAGTGGGCATCTGTCAGCTGACGCATCACATTTGTCAATTAGTGTTCTCCTCCGAGCGTGTTCAACTGTCCGAGCTGTTTCAAAGACAGTGTCAAGTTGGCTTCAGATGTCCTGTAGGAAGCACAGGCTTGCCTTCACCTTCACCTTCCCAGTGCGGGGAGCATTGTATGAATGGGTATATCAGAGTCCGTGGGTGGGAATTGTGGGAAAACATGGGAAAAATCCCCAAATAAATAAGAATAAAAGGATGACAAACAATGTTAGATACATACAATCATACTAACTTACCTCTTTAACGGAGAAAGAACCCTTTGTCGAAGACATCAGGACATTGCGGTCTTTACTGTCGATTGCAAAAGTCATTAGTGCTCGACATTCCTGAAATGTGGGGAAAAGAAAAACTGCTTAGTGTGACAAGAACCCCTCCTCACCCACAGTCCAAACGCACTGCATGTGGGACTGAATGTGAAACGAGGACACAGAATCTCAGTGGGGGGAAAAAACTGGCCCATACCTTCTCCTGCTGAGCTGTGGGGTCTGTAATGATCTGGCTTTCCGCATCAATGGCGCAGGTCACGCCGCAGAACAGGCGGCCCATGGGCAGACCGGCGTCCATCAGCGCCATGCAGGCAGCGTTCAGGCAGCACGACAGCAGCTGAGAACCAGATAAGGATTCACCCCATGAGATAGACACACACATACATTAACACACCCCCTGCCTAGCACACGCGCACGTGCACGCGCACACACACACACACATACCAACAAACACAGAACTGTGACAGATACATATAACAGAGCATCAGTTATGAACAGGTTCGGCGCTACAAAGGATACAGAACCGTCATCGTGCACTACTTGGAGGATGAGTGTGAGGGAGGACCGAGGATGAAGAGTGGAAAGCAGAGCGGCCTCACACGTCTCCCGCACACACTGCTCTCTCGCACGCTCCCGCACACCTGAGGAAGCGGGTCATGAGAAGTTTTTAGAGGACGTGCATCACACATACAGAATTTAGTCTTTATGTGATTGCCACCCTGTGGTGAGAGGGGGTAATGCATCACGCACTGTGAAGATACTCCAACAGATCTGATAAATACTAGTGGATTAATACAGAGTGGTGGTATACAGCAGTGGTTCCTAACCCTGATTCTGGAGTACATCTAAACACTGTAAATTATGCCAGGGAGAGAGACAGGGAGGGGCGACCTCATCAGCACATAGCACCTACTCTTTGTAGGTTTCTCTTTCTTCTCTTGTTTTGGCAAACTGTGCAAGATACTTCTAACGAGTGCTAGATGCAGACTAAATACCAGCGAGTTAAATAAGTCCCTAACTTCTCACTGGACAGTACATGTCTGTAAAAGCCAAACACAGGGAATAGTGGTTCACCCGTGGCACCATGCAAGCCTTACAAAGTTAGACGTATTACAGCGGTGGCCCACTGAAGTTGGTGTAGCGCAGCATAGGGTCCATTCACACCTATGGACCTATGGACTTATCAGTTTGCTCCAAATCAAAACAGCAGCCCTTCATTTTAAACAGAAATAAGAGGCAATATAAGGGTAATCTGTTGCTCTCATTCTACTGTGGGACGCACCTGCACTGGAAGGGAGTTGGATACAGGGAGGCAGAATCTGACTTGCCAAATTCACAACTTTTTAAGGTCTTCCACAAACCAAACAATATCAAGAATAGGGAGACACAGATGTATACAATGCACGAAAACTAAGAACCGTGGTTCAGATCTCGGCCCACACTTTCAGGTGTGAAAACGCCCAAAGAGACCTAGACCAGGAATCAATTCCCAGTCTCCCACATGGTCTGGTAACTAACTGGCAGGTTGTAGTGTTACCCGGCGCACCACAACAGCCACCCCACCCTGTTCATGAACTGAAACATTTATTATATGAAATTTATATTCATCATCACCAAGTCTTAACATATTTAAGTGTGCTTAAATTTACTTCAAAATATGGAGGTGGTCCAGGTCAGTAAATCAGCCCCCATGTGCTACAGTGTCATTTTATATACTTCTACAGATCTGATGTAGCTTATTTTAGTTATTAAAACTGTCACCAAATGAAACCTATTTTGTCTGTATTCTATTTTACCATCATTATGTATAAACCTCACTGGTAGTTTTAGATAGTAAATAAAGTGGCAGCTATATTTGTGATGGTGATGCCTGATTCTTTTCACCACTACATCACTAAAGAAATCTTGGGTCCAGCAAATGCATTATGCAGGCATGCCGAGTTCCCCCTTAAACCTGTCACACATACACACATACTTGGCATGCCCACTTTGGGCTGGATCACCACCTCCAGGGTCGCCCGGTCATAGATCTCCTTGCTCACTTTCACTTCAGCTGGTCCATAAACCCCTGCCAACACGCTGGTGTCCCCTGTGAACATGTTTACAGAAACACACACCGAGCAGAGCTTAATTCAGAACTGACCAGCCCGCCCAGAACACTGCAGAACCCTCCAGGACAGCCCACAGACACACACACAGACGCAGTGCGGGAGTAAACACCTTGCAGAAACGTGGCTGATCCGTCAGGTTTGGATAGTAAGTTCTGTTCACTGCCGTATTCCCTCAATACCGCACACACACCTTCCTCCATCTCCTCCATTGCTGCTGCTGTGCTGCACGCATGCCTGTCGCAGCTTCACAGCGTCACTGTTTGGCGCGCCTTCTGATGACGCCTCAACGTGTTTAATACGTTTAAAAGTCACTGTAATAATTCAGAAATCAAAGCTACTGTAACTACAGCAATGCAAAAAAATATATATTTTTTCTGTGCTTAAATGCTATATTGGAGTTATTAATATTGTGAATTTCCCCACTGCGGGACTAATAAAGGATTATCTTATCTTATCTTATCTTAATACTGTGAATTCTGTGGCATAAAAAAGTCACTCCTGCTCAAATTACACTGAGTAATTTTTTTTTTAAATAAAAAAAAAAAAATTAAATTAAATAAACTATATATATATATATATACACAGATATATACATATATCAATCCCTGCTTAAATTACACATTTTGTTGATTTTTGTAAGTCTAAATACTCCGCAAATTTCTATTTATTTTATTAATGTAATATATTGGGAGAAAATAATATTATTATCTAATTATTATTTAATTATTATCTAATTAATATAATTTTTTGTAATATGTTGACACATTTGTGACAATTTTACAACAATAAACATTATATATAACGTAATTTACTTTACCCGTCTACATACAAAATTATGCAGTGGCCTAGTTAGTTTAAAAAGTTAAACTTTATTATTATTATTATTATTATTATTATTATTATTATTATTAAACTAGTAGACCAAATCAAGTTAGTTTAGTCAGCTGCTTGAATAAGTTTCTAGCTGTTTTTTTTTTATTAATGTAAAGTTTATAAATGTGAAAGCTGCACTTCTCCTGAACAGTTAGCACTAGTTGTCATTTTGCATGACCGCAACAATGTACACAATTATGCAGTGGTTTGAATTAAGCTTTTTTTTGTTTTGGTTTGTTTAAATAAATCATAAATTTAATGAATTTAAATAAACTTCTGTTTAAGCTTTTTCAGCTTGGTCAGCAGATTAAAGAAGTTTGTTGCTGTTGTTTATTAATGTAAACTATGTGAAAGCTTTACTTCTCCTGAACAGTTAGCAGTCTGCTATTGACCATATAAATCAATAGGAAGTCAACATCAGTCAACAGTCCACACAGATGCTGCTCATTAGTCTAAAAGTCTGCATTTTGTCTTAGGATGGGGCTGTCAGACAGATATAGGGTATATCAGTAAATGGTTCACTGTCAATCCTAATATTAGTTATCAGCTAGTAGCTAAAGATCTTCAGTGTTATTCGCTTCACCTGTCTGTCAGCGGCTGATTGGTGTGTAGTGGTGTGTCCTACTACGGTGTAATATACTTTACTGTAGTAAAAACTGCGGCGTGTATGTACACTATGCGCTGTATTTTGGTTTTCTGGTGGAATGAATGATGAGGTGGGATCATCCCGTCCTCTAGGAGGCGCACTTCTCATTCTGCCGACCTCTGAGCACGGCCAGGCTGAAACATGGCGGCTACGAGGAGTCTGCAGAAATGGGTCGGCATCGGTTTTCATGCGCTTCGTCAACATGCAGCTTTGAATGGCTCCAGACTTCTGCAGCAGAGAGCTTTCCGCCTCAATGTAAGATCACACCCGCACTCAGAGAGCGCGCCGTGCACGCGAGCAGCGCTGTCCTGCCGGGGCTGGGCGCGGAGCTGGACAGACAGCTGGAGTTCACACTGCGCTGTTCCTGAGCTCTAGTCCTGTAGTCTGTCCTGTAGTCTGTAATATATCTGCAGAATTTAACCTCAGATTTTCTTGCTCTATTACATAAATATATAATATAATATAATATATAAATATAAAAATAGGACCCGGGTCCAAGTAAACACGGAATGAGCTGAGCACTTGGACTACAGGAGGAGGGATACAATGGTTTATGTTTTCTAAAATTCCCTCATAAGTACAGTACACACACACACACACACACACACACACACACACCGTACAGTCCTGTATTTTTCTGAATAGTTAAAACACGTTAAAAGTGCAGTGTTGCTCTCTGCGCATATAGATACAGTTGTGGGACTCCTTAGACGGCCAGTAACAGAACGGTTATAACGACATTTGTGTGTTAATAATAACTCTAACTCTCAGTAATAATTTTTGGTGTTGATTTGAGCTCATCTGTAACATTTACATGTTACTTTTGCATGAGAGAATCTGGCCACCGCGCATGCGCTTAACCTTCACGGCGCTTGGCTGTTTCCTTTGCGCTGATTGGTCCGTTTCGGGGGTGTGGAATAACACGCTTCAGATAAAGGAGGGATATAAAATCACGTTTTATATTATTATAGTATTATATTATAACATATTATATTTCTTTGCATAAAATAAGCTTTCTAATTATCAACAAAATTGTTTTACCTTTAAACTTTTCATGATCTTACATTGTTACTTGTTTGATCTTGTGGAACCTGATCTGCAGGTTCTCCACTTCAGTGCTGTAAGGGTATATTAGTATATTAGAAATGATTAAAATATGTAATTGTGATTCCTTTAATCAAAGTTTTCTCAAATTTGATTCCACAGATAAAAGTATATTTTATAGCCATGTTTTATATACAGTACAAGTCTGAAGCTATCTACTACTTTAAACATCTATGAGCTGTTCTGTTATGTTGATATTATTTTTCTGTATTTGTCATTTTACGGTGTGAACACAGGGTTTACATGATCCTGAACATGACAGCCCTGCGATTTCCACACAGTTTTCATCACCACCGCTGCTGCCATGCAAAAACCTTGTATCTGGCAGTTGTTCTTTATATAGTATAGAAATTGACCAATAGAAATTCTCCAGAATTAGTTGTAAAAAATCTTTAAAAAAAAAAAAAATTAAGCTGCTTTTTTCCTTTCTCCTGTATAGTTGTCATTTTGCATGACCGCAACAATGTACAAGATTATGCAGTGGTCTGAATTACGCTTTTTTTTGTTTTGGTTTGTTTAAATAAATCATAAATTTAATGAATTTAAATAAACTTCTGTTTAAGCTTTTTCAGCTTGGTCAGCAGATTGAAGAAGTTTCTTGCTGTTGTTTATTAATGTAAACTATGTGAAAGCTTCACTTCTCCTGAACAGTTAGCAGTCTGCTATTGACCATATAAATCAATAGGAAGTCCATTCAGAGAATTCCTCTTTTTCTGCTCAGTCCACACAGACGGTGTTCTTTAGATCTGAAAGTCTTCAGATTTTTGTCCTGACAGATGGGGCTGTCAAACAGGAACGGTCAGTAGCGGTTTAGTGAGAGGGCTGGGCTAAGTAGGTGTCTTGATTTAGTAAGTATGGTTATTGTTCTTAGTGTATGTTATCACTATAAACACTATAAATGCCCTGTATGTTCTCAACCATAAAACCCTGTTTAACATTTAAAGATTTTGCTGCAGAAGCCCACACCTCAGTGGAATCCGTGGGAACTGATTCACACTTCTCTTGTTCCCTCTTCTCAGGGAGCTTTGTGCCAGCAGCCGTTTGATTCGTCGGCAGAGAAGCCTCAGTTTCCTGGGGCCTCTGCAGAGTTTGTGGATCATCTTGAGTTCATCCAGCCCAACGTAATATCAGGAATCCCCATCTACAGAGTCATGGACAGGCAGGGACAAATCATCAACCCCTCAGAAGATCCAAAGGTAACGAAGTTCCACCATGGAACGATAAATTGATTTAGACCAGTCCTGGCAACCCTGTGCCTCACGGTTCCACTGTTCCCTGCCTCTTAATACTTGATCCAGCTCAATTAGGTTGTGATGATTGTGATCAGGTGTGTTGATGTAGGAAATAGTTGAAACTGAGCAGAGAAGGAAAACCCCAGGAGCGTTGAGTGGCATTGTTTTAGGCCCTATTCTGGGTCTATTCCCATATATTTTTTTTAAATATAACTTCTTTTTTTTTATTTGTTATGGGAACATTTTAGATAAAATGGAGGTATCTGTGACGTTTCCTAGAATTTTTCAGTGTTTTCGTGTGAATGGGCAAAATAGCCTTTTGTAAACACTGACTCATGCTTATTGCCAACTAACGACTAATTCCCAATTACCCAACCCATACATATCTCCCTCTATGACATACAATTCTCCCAACACTGGGGAGGGTAAAGACTGACAAACGCCTCCCATGACACCTGTGCAGAACAGCTAGCGCCTCTTTTCCCAGACTGCCTCTGATGTATCAGTCAGCAGACATCAGTTCCAGCCAGCACTGCACTGGAGTGATGTGTCGTCTACCGTCTACCCACACTGGAGAGAGCAAGGCCAGTTGAGCTCTCTCAGGGGAACGTCTGTCGATGGCTAGTGGCATAACAGGGATTCTATCTAGCAATCTAGCGCCCCTGTTCTGCTGGACCACCCGGGCCAATTTGCCCACCTTGTGTAGTCTTAACATTCGATGTATTTCCCTACAAAACTACCCGTACACAATCTGTTTACCCTGGTGGAGTACATCTTTTAATGATAGTATGAACAAAGGCTTTGTTTCACTTTATCTAATGTTGAGGTCACTCTATAAAAAAGTTCTTACATTTCAAGCTGGAAAAGCGGCTGTTCTCTGCTGTGAAATATAGTGGCGGGTCATTTTTGACACTTGAAGCAACACAAGGGTTAAATCTGTGTGAGACATCTGAGATCCTGTGTGGGGAGTCCTGCTGTTTTAGCAACACACACCGACAACATTGACAACTTTGTGAGGTATTAGCTCCCCCTGCTGGGCTGGCTGGGTCACGCAGGTGTTTTTTAGAGTTGTTTTTGTGTTCTGAGAGATTTTCAGACACTTTCTCTGGATACGAGTGGACGGGAATTGACGATCTTGCAAAATTCTCTTAGTTCCAGTTGCTGTGTCTTTCAAACCTTCAGCTCAGGCCTTCAAACCTTCAGCTTACAAAAGAAGAACTTTGGGAAATATTGCATTGTTTAACACGATGTGCTCGTTTTGTAAAGTTATTATTCTGTCATACAAATGTTTGACCTCTTATCTTGTCTCTCTTATCTTATTTCTGTTTAATGTAATGTGTAGCTGTAATTTCCTTCATTTGCTTCTCAGCTTCCAAAGGAGACTGTATTGAATTTCTATCAGAAGATGACGCTGCTCAACACAATGGATCGCATTCTGTACGAGTCCCAGAGACAGGTGAGAGTTTAATTGAACCGTCTGGACGTCAGCTTTGCTTTTCTTTCCTGTGAACGTTGGAGAGAAATACAGTTAGAGTGATTATAAGCCTTTGTTTGGTGTACGTTTCTGCATTGAAGGGCCGTATCTCGTTCTACATGACAAATTACGGGGAGGAGGGCACACACATCGGAAGTGCGGCAGCTCTAGACCCCACTGACTTGGTCTTTGGGCAATACCGAGAAGCAGGTACAATCTACTGAAAACTAGTTTATGACCGTTGGCTCATTATTGTCTGGCTGTTATGATGAAGTGGCAGATGGAATTGTAATTATTTAATGACTGAGTGAACTCTTGATGTAAGGTCTGCTGTGAAAATCTGAGGTTTTATGTTTTTAATGGAGTGTTTATTTTTTTTAGTAGTGGTTAAAATTAAATATGCTCTTCTGTGGTAAATGGTTTATGGCTCTCTTATTCTTTCTCTACGCTGTAGGAGTGCTGATGTATCGGGGTTTCCCCCTGGATCTGTTCATGGCTCAGTGCTATGCCAATGCTGATGACCTTGGCAAGGGCCGTCAGATGCCTGTCCACTATGGCTGCAGAGATCTCAATTTTGTGACCATCTCTTCACCTCTGGCCACTCAGATTCCCCAGGGTAAATGATCAGAAACACTACTCACATTAGCTTCCTCAGTAAACATATTAAACATTTGATTCTGGTGTGGGTCACTATGTAATTTTCAGTTCTGCGAGACCAAGCAATGCACACACAGGTTCAGTACAACGCTGAGACCGCTACTGAAGGAAAAGGTTCAGTTCAGTCACCCCTTAACACTGAGATAAATAACTGATCAGCACAGTGATTTATCAGTCTACTCAAGCTTAGGAGACCTCAGTAACCTTGTGATAAATAGCTTAGCAACACATTGATTTATCAGTCTACTCAGGCTTTAGTAGAGCTCAGTAACACTGAAATAAATAACTGATCAGCACAGTGATTTATCAGTCTACTCAGGCTTTAGTAGAGCTCAGTAACACTGAGATAAATAACTGATCAGCACAGTGATTTATCAGTCTACTCAGGCTTTAATAGAGCTCAGTAACACTGAGATAAATAACTGATCAGCACAGTGATTTATCAGTCTACTCAGTCTTTAGTAGAGCTCAGTAACACTGAGATAAATAACTGATCAGCACAGTGATTTATCAGTATACTCAGGCTTTAATAGAGCTCAGTAACACTGAGATAAATAACTGATCAGCACAGTGATTTATCAGTCTACTCAGGCTTTAATAGAGCTCAGTAACACTGAGATAAATAACTGATCAGCACAGTGATTTATCAGTCTACTCAGGATTTAGTAGAGCTCAGTAACACTGAGATAAACAACAGCACTGATGGTGTTTTTCTTTGAAAGATTATTTGTTTAATTTAGTGAGTATTCTGTAGGTATTAGGGGCAGTGGTGGCTCAGCGGTTAGAGCGCCGGGATATTGATAACAAGGTTGTGGGTTCGATTCCCGGGCTCGGCAAGCTGCCACTGTTGGGCCCTTGAGCAAGGCCCTTTACCCTCTCTGGTCCCCGGGCGCTGGAGTTGGCTGCCCACCGCTCTGGGTGTGTATGTGTACTCACTGCCCCTAACACGTGTGTGTGTGTGTGTGTGTGAGTGTGTGTTCACTACCAGATGGGTTAAATGCGGAGGACACATTTCACTGTACTGTGACAAATACGTGCACCTTTACCTTTATTTCTTTAAAGAATTAAAATGTACTTGTTCAGTGGAGATTCCAAGAGTACATGTTAAGTATTTGTAACATGTTAAAGCTGTAGTTTAATGGATTGGTTATATAATTATATAAATAAAAAAGGAAAGAAAATGAATAAACAGATACTGCAAGATAAAGTGTGTCCTTGTCCATGGTTCCTGTAGCGGCGGGAGCAGCCTATGCTGTGAAGCGTGAGAATGCGAACCGAGCTGTGATCTGTTACTTTGGAGAGGGCGCTGCCAGTGAAGGGGATGCTCACGCTGGCTTCAACTTCTCGGCCACTCTAGAGTGCCCGCTCATATTCTTCTGCCGCAACAACGGCTACGCCATCTCCACCCCTACCAACGAGCAGTACAGGGGCGATGGAATCGGTCAGTTTTTTTTTTTCTTTTTTTTTTTTCTTTCCAGTGTTAAAATATTTGCTCTTGAGGACTGAGAGATTAAAAAGTTGCAAAGACCCAAATCATTTGGTCTTACTTCCAAGTATTTGACATGTTTTTAACATTGTTGTTGTTATTATTATTATTATTATTATTATTATCATTATTATGGGTATAATATATGGTTGTTTTTTACCTTCCTTTTTTGGCTCTTGCTTGCAGCTGCTAGAGGCCCAGGTTATGGCATGCTGTCCATCCGCGTTGATGGAAATGATGTGTTTGCGGTGTACAACGCCACAAAGGAAGCACGGCGGAGAGCAGTCGCTGAAAACCAGCCATTCCTTATCGAGGCAATGACCTACAGGTAGTACACCACAGTTCTAATCCATTATTTCAATGTCATCGTTGGGTTGTTCAACATTGTGTATGCCAATCTGACTGTATGGAAGTCATGGAAAATGTCCTGGAAAATGTTTTCTAAGAATATCGCCAGAAGTCTGTCATATTGTGCTTCAGGATTGCACCAATTGTGCTCTCCTGGGCGCTGGCTGCTGATGACGGGCAGCATAACTCGGGATTCGAACCAGCGATCCTCAAGTCATAGAAACAGTGCCTCCGCTGGAGCCCACAATTATTAATCTTAAATTAATCTTTAATTACATGTACAATTATTTTGCATATACCAACATGTATTTCTGCTCTCCCCCTCTCATGTACATAAGCTTTAATAACGCATTGTATTTGATAGTAAAGCGGTTGGCTTTCCTTGGCCTTAGGATCGGACACCACAGCACCAGCGACGACAGCTCAGCCTATCGCTCGGTGGATGAGGTAAACTACTGGGACAAGCAAGACCACCCCATCTCCCGCTTGCGTCACTACATGACAGCCCGAGGCTGGTGGGGCGAGGACGAGGAGCGGGCCTGGAGGAAGCAGTCCCGCAAGCTCGTCATGGAGGCGTTTGAGAAGGCAGAGAGGCGCCTCAAGCCACACCCGGACCTGATGTTCACTGACGTCTACAACGAGATGACTCCTGGCTTGGAAAAGCAGAAGGAGTCCATGTGGAGGCACATCCAGCAGTACAAGGAGCACTATCCTCTGGACCACTACGACAAGTAATCACTCCAGTTCACAGCAGAGAGAGAGAGAGAGAGAGAGAGAGAGAGAGAGAGAAAATAAAGTCCAAAAAGAATAAAATTTCAACCCTATTCTCTTCTTCAGAGCCAGCAAAGTTGAGGTGATGTAGGTGATTGTAATGTTTAACCCTTAGAACAAGCGTTTTTGTAGTTTTCGTACTTGTTAAAGGTACTTTTGCAATTACAGAAGTAGTTACATAGTAATTAATTGTAATGAATTACATTTGCATTCAATTTACAGTCTTCAAATTACGCTCCGACACTTTTCCAAGGGTTAAATGTTCTTCTGATTGTGGGAAACCTAAACAACACCGCACATTTTCAGCGAGAAAATCATTCAGCACAGATCACTAAAATCATCAGTCGTGGTTACATTCATAGAAATGATTTTTTTTTCATCCATTTATTCCTTTTTCTGAGTGGCAGGAAGCAACGGAAGAGAGTATGGGGCTTGGAATTTTCTGTTGGATTGGGTTCAGCCCAGAGAAAAGTAAAAACACGAAGAGCGTGACTGAGAAACACTAGTTGCACATGTGTGAATTCCTATGCATTACGTTTATAGTAATTCCATTCACAGTTTTTTTATTTTTTATTTTTTCTTTGCCTCAGAACGCTCAGCTGAAGAGGGATGTTATCGGTTCTTTGCAATGTTGGCCACTAGGGGCCACCCTTTTGTGCCTTTAAATTATAGACTAGTGTGACAGTCTAGTCTGAGCTCTAGTTCTCAGCTGTAGCGCTCAGTAATACTACTACTACTACATCTGTCAAGGTATTAACTGTTCAGTGAATATATGGTGTGTGTGGACCTGGTTTGATTCCTGCAATCACATTCAAAAAGATCAACTCTAATAGAGACTCATTTCATCACTGTCATGCAAAAATCTTATATCTTCAAAATACAGATTTTACAGGAAAAAGGAAAAAAACTGCTTAATTTTTTAATGGAAGTCAATGGCAGTTTGTATTAATTCTGAGTAATTTTGGAGCATTTCTATTGGCCCATTTGTAATGCAATTGGAACAACTGTCAAATGATTGCAAAAAATGGAGATGCAAGGTTTCTCCGTGACCGCAGCAATGTATATTTGAATGAACTGCATTTACACAGATTGGTAACCTCATTTCAGTTATTTTGAAGAGTAGACATTCAGAGTAGTGACAGATCAGTATATTCATTGTGTTCATCCCAATGTGAGTGACACTTTCCGCATTCACAATACTTTGTGATGAGTAAATTGAGAAAGCACAGGTGTTTTTTCTGCCTTTAGCCTTGTTCCAAAACAAGCTAGGGTTCGTGTTACTGTAAAATGAATGGTAGGATGGTTCTGGGTGTTTTTGGTGTTTATATAGTTTAGATTAGGATTTTTTTTTCCCTTTTGTTGATGTTTTTGTCAACTAGGTTTCTGGTTCTGATTAAATCTGCTGCTTTGCCAGATTACTTTCACTGTTACATCTGATTTAACATCAGGGTGAAGATGATTGAACAAACGTTGGGAGTTAAATTATGTTTCAAATGTCAATAAAAGGCCTGTGAAACATGGTGGTGGCTGTAAATGTGTGCTTCTGTATCACTGTACTCTGATTTGCCATGATATGTTCATTTGGATTGCTGTAGCGCCAGACTGTCTGCACTGCTGGATGTTCATTCCTAGGTCTGACTAGGGTCAGGGTTGTGTTTACTTTTGGGGTTTTTTTTGGGTGTCCTAGTCTTACAGAAATAAGTGTCATAAATTATATTACTGTTATTTTAGGACAATTTTAATGGAGTTATGAAATAACTAAAGTTTTGGAAAAGGACCATGCCCAAACAGCTCCTCTTCATTAATACATACCCTATAAAATGCTCCTCTTTCCCCACCTTCTCGTGATGAAAATTCCCTTAGTCTTTGCTCAGTAAGGGGAGGAGTGGCTATCTTTAGGTTTTATAAACCAAAGCTGCCCAGAACTCCAGCCCAAGTTTCTTGGGTTCTTCTCCCTTGCCTCAGCCCACAGTGAGCGTGACACTGATATAATGATCACTTTACAAATGGCACTGATAAAATGATAACATAATAGCATAATTACACCTTTTTTAAAGAGCAGTAAACATTTGATAATTAATAGTATTCAGACTTTGGAACTGGATTATAAAAATGGTTAAATGATATATAAAAAACAACAACACTGCTTGTTCACGTTAATAGGTTTTTCTTGGATCACAACACTCATCGCAAGTTTTAATCCCCGGCTCGGGTCATTTTTTGGATCAGCAAAAGAGAGAGAGAAGAACTTTGCTCTACACTGACATACAACAGTGATGTCACTTCAGTTGTGTGTCCTATAAAGACAGACCAATCGCCTTTTGTGCCGTTAGTAGTGTTTACTAGTTCTGCTGTGTTCTGGTACTCAATCTACTGAGCTGAGTGACGTCCTCTCAGTGTGTATCAGGTTAGTGACGTTTAAAGCATGAACCGGCAACTTCCCTGTGTAACTCCTGCAGGCTGGAAACCTTACCTGGGTAGGAACTGAAGCTGTGTTTGCTGTCTGTCACTACTGCTCTCCCAGCAGTAAACTATAGCTAACAAAGTGGTAAACATAATTTAATGTAATCTCTGCTGTAATTAAACAACTGAGTGCAGAAGGATCTTGTGTTAATCTGAATCCCGAGAGGGACAGGAGTAGCTAGCCCCAGTCGTCTGTTAACAGATAAATTCAGTTAATGACGCATTTATTTTTGAAGGTGCCCTGACTATTATTTATTTCTTTCTTTATTTATTTTGCTCTTAATGGGACAAAATGCGCTTGTCCTCCACCGCCACTCTTCTCTACCTGCCAGCGAGAACAGCCTCCCACGAGGAGCTAATCAAGTGAGGGCTTTTCTCCGGCTGCTCAATTGTTTTTCATTATCTCGATGCCCTTGATGTAGTACTGATTCGATTTGAATCTGAAATTACGTGTGTCACTTTGTATTTATTTGTGGTGAAGCCAATGGGCCATTAATCAGGATGGTAAAGGGGGCCATTTCGAACAAGGGGTGACTGGGGAAATTGGCATTAACACAAAATGGCAGGGGTCTTTTAAACTGCAGTCTGAATGAAAATGATTTAATAACTGCCAACACGAGACAAATCCAACCACACAGAGCAGCTTAGCGTGTGGACAGAGACGGCTACTTCATTTAATCACTTCGACCAGCCTTCTTTGTCACTGACACACACACACACACATACATACACCGATCAACCATAACAGTAACACATTAACACCGCTACTTAATATTTAGTAGGCCCTCCTTGTGCCGCCCCAGCAGATCTGAGCATTCGAATTGTGGAATGGACTCCACAAGACCTCTGGAGGCATCCTGTGGCATCTGGCACCAACATGTCAGCGGCAGATCCTTTAAGTCCTGTAAGTTGTGAGGTGGGGCCTCCATGGATGGCATTATTGAGCCTTAGTGCCCATGACTTTGTCACCGGTTCATTGGTTGTCGTTTCTTGAAGCACTTTTGGTAGGTACTGACCACTGCATACCAGAAAACCCCACAAGAGCCGCCTGCTATATTGGAGATGTTCTGACCCAGTCGTCTAGCCTTCACAATTTGGTTCTGATTTGGTGAAAGTGGCTCAGATTCTGATGCTTGCCTATTTGTCCTGCTTTTAACACATCACCTTCAATAATCACCTTCACTTGCTGCCTAATATATCCAACCCTTACAGATGCCACTGTAGATGAAGATAATCACTGTTTTTCACTGTCAGTGGTATCAATGTGAAAGTATATGATATTAAAGTAATATTATGATATGTATATAATAAAACATCTGCACAGAATGTAAAGCTTTTTCTTTTTACCCAATGGAAGGCCACTTGCCCAATCCCCATTTATATGAACTCCCCTTATCACTAGCAATGCCTTCAACACTAGGAGGATGAAGACTAGCACGTGTCTTCTCTGACACATGTGAAGCCAGCCACCACCTCTTCTCGGGCAGCTGCTGAAGCCTCAGTAGGTAGCCAGCATGCTCGGAGGGAAGCGTGGAGTGAGTAGGAAGTGCCATCAACCCATCAGAGAGCAAGGCCAATTGTGCTCTCTTTGACTCCGGCTGCTGATGGCAAGCCTTGGTCTGCTGAACCACTCTACTCACTTTCCTGTAACAGAAATGTTGACCAGGGTTGACCAGGGCTGCCCAGACTTTTGCATGCCCTGTATGTGTACTCTGTATGTAGACTCTGTGTGTGTGTGTGTGTGTGTGTGTGTGTGTGTGTGTAGTCATCCTTTTTAAAATGTGCCCTATTTGGCTCCAATATAAAAGCAGCATAATCAGATTATGCAGTGTGAGTTTGCACTGTGGCTTTTGTTGTGTAAATAAGGCTAGAGGCATCTGGGCATCTAATTAATAACTATCAGAGGGACACTTAATCCTTCATGGTCTTTGATCTTGTAAGAAGGAGGCCAGACTTTGAAGAGATAACGGCGGATGGGAGGCTTTGTCTCAGTGACTGCATATTCCCAGCCTTCAGTTTGCACTCAAAGGTCACGATTGCTATGTAAGTACAGTGTAGATATTGAAACTCTCCTTTCTTGTTGTCCTAAACACCAAAAGAGGACGAGTAAAATCACTCCTACAAAATTGTACCTTACAACATCCAACCGAAAAAAGAAAGCAACATTTAGTTGATTTGGAAGGAAAACATTCCTCTGTGGAAGCACCTTTTCTTAAATTACAGCCTTGAGTCTGTCTGGAAATAGCTCTCTACTAGCGTTGTGCCTGTAGATTTGCCTGTTTCTCCTTACAGGAGTGTATAAGCTCAGTCTAACTGTGGTAACTGTTATGGGGCCGCCTTCTTTAACCCCTTAAATAGCATAAGGACCGCCGGCAGGCCGAAAGTGTAAATGCAAACTTCTATTAACAGAGAATGGCTCTACCAGTTTGTACAGAAGTCCCTGTAGTTACTGAGTAATACACCATAGTGTGTAATAAGCCTTGTTCCAGACCCACAATAGGATTTAGGCCAGGCCTGTACACCACAGTTCCAAAAAAAAGGCAAGGCAACAACTGAATATATGTGTAATCTAATAAGGCATATTTCTTTTAAGTAATGTGGCCTTATTTATAAATTAATCTGTGCATAATCATTAACACATAGATCAGTTAACACCTACAGAATTTGCATATTTAGATCTTGATGAATTAAGTTATTAAGTTAGCTATTGCATTAACACTTGGAGGACAAAGGAACTGTCTGTGTTCTTGAGTGTGTAGGCAGACCAGCAGGACATCCGTTTGGACGTACTGGGTAAATCTGGGAACTTATGGGTTATACTTCTTTGGGTTTTTATTATAAGACATGATAAATTATGCAGCTTGTCAGTGCATCTTTTTGAACCTCAGACTGACGCAATGCCATTTGATCAAGCACAAGTCTGATTGACTCGGACGTCGTCCAAAAAAAGGCATCGAGGTTGGAAGGTCCACTTTCTCTTTGATATCAACCAGTTCTAAAGGCAAAGAATATGATGGTGTAACTACAAGCAATGCAGGTGGGGCAATCACACGAGAGCCTCTAGGCGATCAGGCTCCATGACTCCTTTTTGGCCTCCGTGTAGCGCCATCTACACCCATTGCCCATGAGTAGCTACTATGACAATAATAATATTCTTCAACTATTGGCCCACACTAGAGAACCAGCTTGGCTCTATGTAGGCCTCCAATGTTCTATGTTGGCCCTTTACATGATGCCATAGATACCATATTTGTAATAGAGATGTGCGATTGCGAAGAACCTTTTATAGATTGGAAGAACTAGCACTTGAGGGAAAGGTTCTTTGCCAAAGTTTAAGGTTCTTTACACTCACACATCTGTTTCTTCACAAACATGGTTCTTTATGGACCCCAAAGTGGTTGTTCTATGGCACTGCTCAAAGAAACCACTTTTATTTTTAAGTTTAGTCTAAAAGATGCCATGAGATACCAGAACCCTTGTTAGTGCTCTACAGATCCATTTTAGTAAAACCTAGAATGAGAAACCTTGTCATAGTAAAATTATAAGAGTTCAGTAAAGGGATGTGACAAACATAAACCATTGTACTCCTTCAAAAGAAAATCCAGTATAACCAAAACAGCTGTAAGACTGGCCAATTCTAAAACCCCAACTTGTTATTTTTTGACACAGATGGAATTTGGTCTCCATCCTCAACCCGTTTAGTGAACATACACAGTGACAGTAGAGAGGGTGAAGTGCCTTGTGCAAGGGCCCAACAGTGGCAGCTTGCCAAGCTTGGGTATTGAACCCACAACCCTGTCATCAATACATGATGCATAATGACAAGTAGTGGCTCTAACCTCTGAGCCACCACTGCCCCTATTAATTAGAGGATAGCACGAACGCAGTCCCCCACCATCAGAAATAATGCAGTCGAAATTCCCACATGTTGGGAATTGGCAAGGTTCAGCCCAACCCAAGCACAATGGCTGAGCCTCAGCCTGGGCAAACCACCTTCATGGGGGATGGGTTCCCCTTTTGAATGTTGGTTCCTCTCAAGGTTTCTTCCTCTTGATCTGAGGGAGCTTTTCCTTGCCACTGTTGCCCTTGACTTGCTCAAAAGAGGCTCTGGCTTATATCTTGTAAAGCTGCTTTTTGACAACATTTGTGAAGAGAAAATGAGTGGATAAATAAATACATTTAAATTGAATTTGAAATGAATCAACACAAACCACGCCCACTGCGGTTACCAAGCTGACCAAAGGGTAAAACGTGACCGTGACTTCTGGAGAATGTGGACATCACCTCTATCACCTGGTTACAGGAATACGGGTTGCAACAGGAACCAGGCCTTGTGACTGCGGCTTTTCCTGCATCAGCGTTTTACAGAAGATGAGCTCAAACTCGGCAAATGGGTGTCCATGCTAGGCTAAAGGCTAATGCTAATCGAGCATTTTTTTTAAATAACTGCATGTCAGGAGGGGAACTCGAAAGCACTACATTAGGAAAGTGAGTGGGTGCTAGGCTAAAAGCTAACTCAGCTACAATCTCTTCAGCTAGCTTACCACACACTTCACTGTGCCATGAACTAGCCAATCATGAGGTAAAAAAAACAGGGTGGTTGTAAAAGGCTAGACTTAAAGGTTTGTAAAACTGCATCGCTGATCATTTTGCTCTCCAACAAAAGAATACAAAATGTAATAATTGCATTAGAAGCTCACTGGACAATAAATTAGTATCATGCACAATTTCATGCACAACAGTTTTGTGTTTCCTTGCCTTAATAACAGCTGGTAGGTAGGATTACACCAGCCACTTGTGTCCTTTTTATTTATTTATTTTTTTATTTTTTCAGAATGGGGTCATTATATCATTTGTTTATTTATTAATTTTGCTCTGAGGCCCATAAGATCCTAGTTACACCATTAACCACAGCCACCTATGTATTATAAAAGTAAGCCCCAGAACTTCAGAACTTGGGCCTAATCAGCAAAATTCCTCTTTCCATACACACTCAGTAGTGGATTGCTACACAGTTCGTTTACAAAGTGTACTTTTTAATCACGGCCGTTCTTGACTGTCTTCACCACATGTCTTTGGTTTCTAAACAGACAACCCAATAAGAAATTAATTAACAGCAGTATAATGTTGAAAGGAGGTTGTTCTCATTACGGAAATGGGTCAGACAGACTGAAATACCACCCGTGGCATTTTACACTCCACAAAGCCTAACAGCGAGATCATTATAGACTGCCACTCGCCTTTGGTTTTGATGCTGGCAGTATCATACAGCCCTTAATACAGGGCTATATGCTCTCTCGCAGGCACCACTACATGCAGTATTGATCAGTAAAAGACAAGGCTTTGTGTAGCATGCTCTGTAGCTGTAATCATCCACTTGGTCCATTGTGAGAAAAGATAGCATGTTTACTTTCCTCTGCTTGACCTCTGACAGGATTTGACCGCTCACCACATGGCCACCTCTTATCTTATCAAGAGAGCCAAACTGAAGCCTATCACATGGTATTGTACGGTCCTCTATTCTTGATTCCTGCTGCCTTGAGCTTTGAATCGAATGCACAAGGTTTCTCCTTGGAATTGTTTCTTAAAGCTCTAATCCTTACTTCCACTCATCTCAAGCTTCTTCCCATCATGTTCTCATAGCGCAATCAGTGGTCCATCAGACCTTTAACAGACTGTACCATCAGTCTCTGGGTTCATCTCTTCAAGCTTTCTCTGCTGGTCCCAATGCCTGTGTTTAATCCCAAGGCTCAGATGCAGTTCTTACAAGCTTATTTGCCACCCTGTTTATTTTGCCCCAGAACGACACACACTGATTTCCCCCCTATTAATGGAGGGCTTGTGACCAAAAATTATAAGATCTGCTTTTATTGGCTGGTTTATGTCATTTCTACAGTTCACTAGCCAGGCCTGGCTGAGCATTGTTTTTAGACCTGGAACAAGAACTGGAATGCCTCTTGATGTCCAGTTGATACAGAGTGTGTGGTTAGCTGGCGATAGCTGTAGATAGTTTGCTAGGGTCTCCTAGGGTTTGCTTATGTGTCTCCTTGTGGCTATTGCAGCTCCTCTCAGGTTGTCGACGCTTCTCTGAGCCTTTTTGGCTTCGCTTCCATGTTCCCCCCAAGAAGCCATTGCTAATGGGCTGGATTTATGTAAATGCTTAAGGTTTAAATAGAACGAACACGTGTCTGAGGTTCATACTTTGTCATGTCCTTGTACTGAACTTTCATTATGGCAAGAAAAATACTAAAATAATTAAGCTTTAAGCTTGGTAGAAAAACTATTGATTGGCCAATATTTAAGATTTCAATTTCAGTATCAATATTGATAAAGTTCTAATCCTTTAAACTTCTTCCCATCCTGTTCTCATATCCATCATTCTGTTTGTGTCATAATCAGTAGTTCATCCTACTGTACCATCAGTAAAGCTCTGGTTTCACCTCTGGAAGCTTTTCAATTTTGATCCCAATGTCTGTGTTCAATCCCAAGGCTCAGATGCAGTTCTTACAGGCTAATTTACCACCCTGTTATTTTGCCTCAGATTGAAACACACTGATTTACCCTTTAATAGAGGCTTTAATATTGACATATTATTATTTACTTATTATTATTGTATTAATATTTACATCAGTGCTATGGCACACAACAGCATAGCTAAGCTAAGTATTGTTTTTAGACCTGTAACAAGAATTGTCTCACGGCTAGTTGTCGGGCAAATACCTGTAGCAGCGCTTCATCCTGTCGACCCTTCTCTGAGCAGTGCTTCACCTGGTTGTCTAGCGTTAGCTGTTGGCCTTTTCAGCTCTGAATTGAAACTGAGTTGAGTAGAGTGGAATCTTCTAAACAGAACTTCTGAGAAGCTTGATTAACAGTCCAAAATGAACAAAATGACAGGCTGATCATACATGAAACATGCTGGGTTCACAGCAACAGTGGGCTTTATTTTTCTTGCTCTTATAGCAAAACAGCAGCAAAATCCTTGTCTTGAGAGTTTAATAGGGGAAAGCTTCCCAATCCCCCTCTAGCTCTCTTATTCACTCAGCCCTTCTCTTTGTATCACTCTCAGCAGGCTCCCACAAATCAAAGTAATCTTTTTCTCATGACAAAACAAACTCCTCTGAATGATTTTCTTTTGCGTTTGGTAAGATATGGTGTAATAAGGCTCTCCACTCATGTTCTGCGATGTTTGATATGGTTGTCATAAAGGCCAGCGAGGCGAGCCGGCGCAGTGCCCAGGCCACATCTGCCACTGGCTCTGATGGAATATCTCTCCGATTATGATGCCCCATTATCCCAGTGAGGGGATTACAGCGTTCGAGTGCTGTCTTCTGAGAAATCCATTCGGCTCTTCTCGCAGCGAAAGGTGCTGGAGGTGGAGAGAAATCACTTCTGCACCTCTTCTCCTCCTCTCTGACGGCCCTTTGGGGGACCGTCTTGATGGTGTTCGCCAGTAAGCATTTGCTGCTTGATTGCAATGGCGTCAATCATAGAGATTCTTATCATAGCCGTAAGATTTTCCATAACGATGAGGTCACCTATATGCAAAAGGTTTTATTAGGTCAACTATCTGCATATTTATCAATAATATATAACACCACCACTGGAGCACTACTTTACACAGTTTAGCAAGAAACGTCTTTAGGTGTGGACAGGCTGAAACAGAATTAGGTTAAACAGCAGCAACTTATACCAGTGACCAATCACAGATACTAATAATAATACTAATAATAATACTACTACTACTAATAATTATATATATATATATATATATATATATACATATATATATATAAGGCACTGTTACTACTATAACCAGAGGATTGCTGGTTCAAATCCTGGCCATGCTACTGGCCATCACAGGCCAAGAGAGCCTAACTGGCCTTGCTCTTGGCCTTGCTCTCTCCAGGGTGGGTAGATGGCACTTTCTCCCCACGTCACTCCAGTGAAATGCTGGCCGGTGCATCGGAGCGATTTCCTCAGAGCATGTTAGTTGGCCTGGGCGTTGCATCGTCTCAGAGGACTTTTAAAACATCCACCCAAACGTCCATAACCTAATAACGTAGTAACGTAATCCAATGTGTCTGTACACACACACCTTAAACTATGTTCAGCACAGTGTTCAGCAATAGATTTAGACTTAATAGACTTAGTTATGTGGTTTCTAACTCTGTAACAGACACAGTTACCTTTTTATTATGATCAGCACTTTAGTAAAAAAAATTTTATGCATGGTTAACAAAGTCTGTTCTCATTGCAAAACGACAGTGTAAAGATTATAGAGTAAGGGAAAAATTATATATATATATATATATCAATCATTTTATCATTATATACAGCTATCATGGTAGGCAGGAAACTATAAGGCAGTGGAAGTCATATACTTATACGAATAGTATCAGGAAACTATGTATATGGCTAGCCATTTGACAATGCTACAAAGGGGGCAAGTAAGTGAGAGGTATTTTTTTCCCAGTATGATCCAGGAATTTTTGCCACTTCTCAAAATACTCATTAGGCTCCCTTATCAGCTTCCCTCTGTCATTAGAAGCCGCTCTACTTAGTAACTGATACCATTCATATAAGTCGTATAAGACTTCCACTGCCGTAGAGTTTCCTGCCTGCCATGATAGCTGTTTGAATCCAAGCACAGTCATAATTGGGCAAGCAATTCAGAGGGCTCGGATTGCTCAGCACATATAAGCTGTGTAGATCCTGTACACCAACTGTCATTTCGATATTGCTGTGTAACTGCAGCCAAAAGTCCTGAATTACAGGCAATTCCCAGAGGGAATGAATTGATGTGCCTTCCTGGGAGCACCTCCAGCAATCTGGACTGTCCTTCAAGTCTGCTTTAAATAACTTACTTGGTGTCAAATAGAAGCCATTGATCATTATAAACTGCATTTCTAAACTAAGCCTAGTTGTAATTTCTCTGGGCAATTACTTTTGGAGTTTAACCATCTTGTAACATGTAACATTTAGGTCTTATTCCCAGACCGGCTTTAGCAAAAAGGGCTCAGTGGACTCCTGTAGACGCTTCATGACCAAGTCCAAGTAAGGCAAGGTAATGCTCTTGATTCTTTGCCTTTGGATTACTAGCAAAATGCCCAAAAGTGTGTAAGCAAAGACTGCGAATTTGGAAATACTGACTGGTCTGGTTAGGAACAGTCCATATTCATGACACAGACTCTTAAAATACTTAAAAGAGCCCCTTCATATTTACCTTTTTTCCCCACACACTCTTTCTAAAGTTTGTCTCTTCTGTCTTTATGTTGGACTGATTTTCCAGTTATTTCGTACCAAATGGTTTATGGTCTGAAGTAGACTACTGATGTGGACACTGATCTGTTATTTAGAGCTATTTAGAGCAGAGCTAGCTAGCTTTCCAACACAACTATGGGAGAGTTGTGGGGCACCATATAACTTACATCCACCACCTTCCAAAGAAGAAGACCTGTATGTGTGGTTGAAGGTGCTACTTTTAAAACATCCACCCAAACGTCCATAACCTAATAACGTACTCGGCTATGAAGCTCAGTTGAACGGACACGTTGGATTCTTCTGGATCTTCCGGAGCACATCTGGATCTAGCTGATGCGTTTGCTTCAGCAGAGCTTCGTAACCAAGCAATATCTCTGGTTAAGAATGTTCTGGTGTTGGTTTCTCCTCCACAAATTGGGCTGAACAAACATACAGACGGTTAGATGTATGTTTAAATGTAGCTCCTTCAACGCAGGCCCATTTTTTTTTCAGAAGGCGTCGGATGGGTATAGGGCATCACTAAGCAGCCATAAACAAAGCATGTCATACTTTCTCACTGTATGTTTATCATCACTGTGGTCATACTCCATATGAATGGATCTGCTGTCACATAGTAACACAAAGTAAACAAAGATGACCTCCCCCATTGCATTGTTGCATTGCAGAAATGCTTGCATAAGCATGTCCATTTGAGACCACATGTGGAGCTGAAAGGTACTTGGTTGATATTATGGACGTAGAGGCTTTGCTGCTGGAGCATTATGAGCACTAACGTCCTTCACCAGAACACTCTCTGTGCCCTTGAGGTGCTCAATATGAGTTAGCCCAGTTCTTTTCGTGGTGGAGTGGCCTCCTCTGCCACTCCACCACGGCCTTGGAAATGGCTCAACAGCAAAAACTGTGATTAAACAAAAGCCACCAATGAGGGAAAAATGTTAAGTCTTTGGCGCAGAGAAGAGAAGAAATAGTAAGAATGGTAAAACTCAGGGACGGCCTGATTTGTTAGGAAAAACAATCATTTTCCTTTGCAGGATATAAACCCCCAGGCCAATCCAACAACATTAAGAGCTCAGTATCTTCTTTCTACCAGATTCTAAATGACTAGAATTACAGATTTCAATGTAAGTGATTTGAACATTTGAGACTAACAACAAAAATGATTAATTTCAGCTCATAATTTAGAGCTACCTGCTTCCCCGGCCTGTTCAACTGAAAATTAGCATATTGAATAGTCTCAATTATTCCAACCTTGGCAAATGTATGCATGACATTTACACCCCCCCTTAAAAAAGCTTCATTGCCAGCCATCCAAATGCTTGTAAAAACCTGCTCATCCACCATCCACCAGCTTAGGAATAGAGGGTTTGTCCCCCTTTGCTGCACTACCAACTTCTTGCTGTGAAGGTTTGATTGCAGTCAGCTTATGAGCGCATTAGTGAGCTCAGGTCTGCATCATAAGCGCCACTCCAACTCAATCCAAAGGTATTGGATGGAGCTCCTTAACTTCAGCAAATGCAATCCCACTCGTCCACAGGCTAGTGCTGGAAGGGCTTTGTACCCTCTACTCTTGACTCTTGAGTATGGTGGCCTTAGGTGAGGAAATGCTGAGAATGAGCAGGTCAAATCAAATACCATGTCTGATGATGCAGTGCTCCAAAATCTAGCAGAAAGCCTTCCCTGGACAATAGAGACAGTTACTCCAACAAAAGCAGGATAGACCCTTGATTTCAGAGGAAACATTGAATGAGCAAGTGTCCCAATACTTTTGTCCATATACTGTCCACTCAAATAAGATTATATAAAAAAAGTTTATCCTGCTTTTGTTGGTGTAACTGCTTCTACTGTACAGGGGAGGCTTTCTACTAGATTTTGGAGCATTGCTGTGAAGATCTGATTGCATACAGCAACAAAAGTGTTAGTAAAGACAGGATGTTGGATGATCACCACCCCACCTCATCCCGAAGGGTTGAAGAAATGGCTTATTCATTGTTTCCTCTATCAGCTGATTTAGTATGCATGCCTCATGATGTATTATTTAGCTGAAATTAAATCGGTTTATAAATATTTTACTAATTAAGTGTAGCCGGAGTCCAGTGTTCATAGAGACTCGGTCTTCCAGCACTTCTTCTGAAATCAAGGGCATTTGTATGGAGTTTGTCCTCTTGTGTCATTTTGAGAAGGCTTCACAGATAATGGAACAGGTCAGGTACTGATGTTGGATGATTGGTTCTGGATGGCAACTATTGGATGGCATTGCCTCCACTGCTCCACAGCCCGATGCTAGGCTTTACGCCCCTCCAGCTGATGTTTGGCATCAGAACTGAAGACCTTAGGTTCTTTCATGGCTGCTTCAGAGCGTCCCATTCTATTGCCAATGGAGAAAATACAAGCCGGCTACTTTTGGAAATACAGTGTAGTCAGTAGATAAGCGTATGAATCTGGCCAAAAGAGTTAAAGCAGTTATAGCTGAAGTGCGGTAGTCGTCTGACGTGTTCGATCAGAAGAAGACAGTGCAGAAATGCTGAGAATGACCGATGTAGAGCAGGTAAAATCAAATGCCATGTCTGATAATATTGGGATGATGACAGCTGTGTAAAAGGAGACTACTGAGAATGTCTATGACTTTGGATTTATCATCACCAGGGATCAAACCTGTAATCTCCTGTTGATAATAGGCTGCACCACTCAGGAGCCACACACTGGCTTTTTAGGATATTTCTAATGTATGTTTTTTTCACTAATCAGCAAGGACACAGAAGTGAGAGAGAAAAAGAGCACAATACACAAACATGCAGGCATAAAGAGAGGTACACGGAAGCTACAATAAATAAACATAACCTCCAACAAGGTCATTCTAACTCTCAGCTGATTTAGTATGCAGACTTCATTGTGTATTTTGTAGCTGGAATTAAATTGGTATATAAATATTTAACTAATCACCTAAATACTATTAAACAGTGTAACTGCAGTCCAAGGGTCAAGGGTATTAATAGGGAGTTGGTTTCTTTTTGCAGCAGTAACAGCCTCTACGCTACTGACAGTGCCTTACACTAGACGTTGGAACAATGCTGTGAGGATCTGATTGCATTCAGCCACAAGGGCATTAGTAAGGTCAGACCTAGTCAAGCCAGGTTTACACTACACAATTTAAGCCCTGAGTCACCAACTGTTTTTGGAGATCGCCAACAAAAGCCTCAGGTCAGAGGCAACCTGGTGTTATGTCAATCGGTTGCTGGTTCGGTTGCTGGCTCGGTTGCTATGTGTGAACAGCTGAAATACCTCTTGATACACTGGACACTTCTCCATCACAAACTTCTGTCCAGTTCATCCTGATGGAGCTTCATCATTCCAGAGAAGGCAGTTCCACTGCACCACAGCCCAGAGGGGGGAGTTATTCCCTTCTAGCTGATGGTTAGCATCAGGCATTGGGCAGTTTTAGCAGTTCAGGAAGGAATGGACAGATGGAAAAGGAACAAATAAAAAAAATTAAATGGATGGGTAACACATAAGAGAGCACATAGGAGATCCTACACATTTGGCAGTGTGGTGCATCCATTACGTAACAAAGGTCACGGTTCCACAAAATGGACCTCGCCACTCTGTCTCATACCTACAGAGAACACAGTTCCACTGCTTCACCGCCCAATGCGGGGCTTTATAACCCTCTAAACAATGCTTGGCATTGGGCATGGTGTTGCTATCTGTTGCATTTCTATAGAGATTGTACAAGCTGAATACTTATATATATAGTCTATATTTAGTCTATATACATTATATATATAAATATATATAATATATAATATAATATAAATATAGAATCAGATTTTGGGAGGCTTGGGAGATCCCTCTTTGAGTTCTCGTCAGCGACTGAGCCAACACCAGTTTGTCTCTGACCTGAGTCTTTTGTTGCCAATCTCCAAAAACTGTCAGAAACTTAAAAATCAGGGCTAAAACTGTATATATATATATATACAGTTCACTGCTCTTGTCCTTTAACCCTTTAACACTCCCAGGCTTATTACACACTGAGGTGTATTATTCAGTAACTACAGGGACTATAGTTCTGTACAAACTGGTCGGGCTATTCTTGGGTAACAGGAGTTCGCAAGAATGCTTTCTGCCCTCCTGCAGGCCATATGCTTTTTAAAGAGGATATTATCATATCAGGACAAAGACTATTACACCACACCACGCCATACACAAAAGAAGCCACAGACAGCTTTTTAAATGTTTATTGTTTTCTGTCATTTTGAATCTCTGCCTCTTTTTGAAATGAGCCATGGAGAAAAAAAGAACATTTACAAGAGTAACATGCAGAAATGCTTTGCCTTGTGTTTAAAACAGAAGAGATTTAGAGGCGTGTGTGTATATATGGCAACTCATACAGTAAGACCAGCAAGGATACTCAATCTTAGTGACATGTTTTATTTGTGCACTTCTAGGAAATGTCAGTGACCACACCACATTTTGTTTCACTTTAGGTAATATAATGATATTAAAATGACTTGGCATGGCTTATGATTTTACACTACAAACGCAAGGAGTGAGGAAACGTCCAGGCAAAGAGATGGTGAATAGGAATTCTTCTACGTAGGAACAATGCACCTGTCAGTCAAAGGCGAGTGCTACAGGGCCTTAAAGGAGTAGTTCACTGCAAAAGCAAAAGCACACCATTTTCCTCCCTTATCTCATGCAGTCATGTGAAAAACGTAAGGTCACCCCATTATAACCTTTGTCTTTTTTATCATATTTGAACAAAATTGGGAGCTGATGGTAAAATAACTAAACACCCTCCACATTTATTACTACTACAAATGCCTACAATTAGGATCAATCAGGTTGTGTTCTGCTATTGGCTGGATACTTCAGGACATACATTACTGTGTAGGCAATAGACAACCAAATGAATCAGCCTCACACATCAACACTACAGTCCTAATAAAGAGTTTCATCACGCTCCCATCATCTCCATCGTTTGGTGTAAGGTGGTCAGGACAGCTGTCTTAGACTTTTTTTGTTGTTTCGTCTTGACGTTTCATTAAAATCAATCATGTGTCTAATATTAGCACAGGTGTTTGGTCTTGGCTCATGCCAATTGTAATGTGGGCATTGGGAATAACCAATAGGTGAGTTCTCTCCAGCACCAAACAGGAAGCAGCAAAGCAGCTACAGGAACACCTCTGTTTTCTAACCTTCCGGGCAGCTGTGGCCAAAGCTGCTTCTGTTTCTGCTCCACTGTTCAGCAGTTTCTCTTCTTGTAATTTTCCATCGGAAGCAACTCAAAATCTAGTTGTAGTCTTACAAATAGTTCCCCTGCAAGATTCTCAGTCAAATATGCAAAAATCACAAAAAGACAAGATTTTTTTAAAGTTTTTTAAAAGTCAGTATTTGTCTGTGCTCTATTCTAATTCTAGCCATTGGGAGTAGTAGTAAATGTGGGGGTGTTCTAACTTTTACCTCACAAGAAAATTGCATTTTTATTAATTACATTTTACTAATTATTTAGGCATTTCTTCAGTGTTATGTGTTTAGTTATGTTACCTACAGCTCCCCAAAAATTGTCCTAGCAAAGATCAAATGTCTATAGATTTAAAGAAGACAAAGGTTTTTCATGGGGTGTCCTAATTTTTTTACATGACTATTGACAGATGATCCATATTTCAAACTGATATTGACCACGTATTTATTCCACCTATTAAAATCAGATCGTTTTGGCTACGCCGGCTGAGTGCTTTCAAAACGTTCTCATTGGCCATCCGAATATTTTTTCACATGACTGTATGTACTGTATCAGGCCTGAGACGATTGACGTCTGAGGTTTTGCTTCTGAGGAAGTAGTGGAAGTCCAGGTCATCTAAAATCTCTACCGGTCACAATCTACTTAGCCTTTGTGAGTTCGGACCATGTTGCCAGCATATGATTATGTGGGATGAAACTGTAGGAAACTAGACCGGTCTTCTAGACTGGTGTGCTAGAAGACCGGACCCTTCCACCCCTTTGATAGGTGGATCTATGACTGAGAGATACGAGTAGTTAAAAGAGGTTAAAGGTCGTGACGGGGTGGTGGCAAGTTGGAATCTTTGTTATAAACACGGAAGGTATAGGTGGAATTTATAGGACTGGTAGGTTAGGTTAAGAGAAGGAGGAGCTTCAGGCACATTCCTACTCCCAAAAGATCTCCACTTGTAGCTCCAGTGCACTAAAAAAAACCCTAAGCAGAAAGCAGAAAACCAGATTTTTCAGTGAATGTTATTCCTTTAAGGAAACTGGACGTTTTATCCCTGGCTTTCACTGACCTGTACATCTGCTTCATCTCAAAACCTTCATGTTCTACACGCTTGGAAACATCTCAGGGAGTAAAAGTGGCTCTTTCTTGGCCGGTTTCCTCCATCGCTGAGGAGCTTCATGGGTCAAAGTGTGAGAACTGAGATGGTGTGAATACTTCAGGACATTTTATAAATGCAAAATAAATACAATAAATAAATATTTCAGTATAGGATAAATACAAAAAAACAAGCCTCACATGGCATTTTTTTACAATGTACAGAAGAAGGAGGTTCAGCGCTCAAACTGGGGTCCGCTGTGCAAAATTATGAGTTGGGCTGAGATGGATTGCTGCAATAAGCACAGAAAGCACCTTTTCAAAGAGCAAAAAATCCCCCAAAATCCAGTTGTCCAATGCCTTTTCTGTCGTTTCATATGAATCTGTGAAGTTATCTTGTGAAAGACAAGACAGATACATCGATTTGTTCCTAAGTAACAGTTACCAGGCAATGCTACCTCATTTCCAATGTCATTACAGTGTTAAGCAGGCTACTCACAGCAGTCAGTGCATGCTGTGTCGGCCTCTGTGCTACCATCATCATCACCATGAAAAAAAACAACAACCAAAAAACGTATACCAGCAATGCAGATATTTATGTGCTAATGAGGTGAAGGCAGACAGGTGAGAAAAAAAAAATAAGCCTAAGATGATCACATAGTGCTCAGACATAAGCTTCAAGGGTCCTGCTGCAACCAATTTGTACACAGCAGCTTGACACCTCCTGTACGCTGTGAAAGCCTCAGCCAAAACAAAGGGAGTGCAGAACATCCTCATGTCAGAGTCAAAGGAACGCCGTGTCGAGTGGCTCTAGCTCTCATCTCAACCTATACAGATGAAGTGCTACAACTAGGTTTCTTGCCTTTATGCATCTCTGGGTTTTCTCGTTTTTTTGATGGGTAGAAATGTATAATCGTGTAGGTGTATGGCTTGTGGCTGTGAAGGAGTAAGACGGGGCTGAGTGTTGCCTCAGACATCTGCTCTGGCGGCTCTGGTTTTGTTCTCGCTCGCTTGCAGTCTCCCTCATCCCTCTCATGTCGTTCATTAGCCTGCTGAAACAAGCGCTTTTTGAGGAGCGTTCTGAAGCTCTCCGTGAGCTCGAGGGCCTTTTGAAATGCAGGTAGGACTGTGGAGCTTTGTGAGGGCTAGATAAAAGCGCGGCCCAGGCAGGTATGCGTGTGTTCGGTGAAATCTCCCATTCCTCATGAGCCGAGACCCTCGCATGCGAACGTCTTCATTCCAGTAGCCCTGTGGTGGGCCGGATTGATGCTGACACGCTGTCTGTTTTGATGAGGGGTTTGTTTAATGAAGCCTTCTCATTAGCAGCAACTCATAGCATGATTAACAAAAAATGGGCAGTATCGTGTGTAAATGAGCGCTGCCTAATGAGTCCAGCAGTTTGCTCTAACAGACCTGCTAAACCTGGAAATTAACAGCTGAGATAAATCAGGTGTGTCTTTAGCAGGAAAAACACAAAACTGCCCTGGAATCCGGCCCTCCAGGACTGGAAGTTGCCCACCGCTGGCTTATGAAAGTAATGCTGCGTTCCATTTAACTCGGAAGTCGGAGCTAGGAAAGCCATCACACCCGAGTTGACCGCGTGCCAGTTAAACTTAAAATTACGATAATTGCGCACTATTTCAAACCATTTTCAAAAATGTCTAGTTAAAGACTTCGGAGCTAAAGACTTCGGACTGGTTTGACTATCTTTTACTGGTGCTTTATGGCATATGTCCCACTTTTTATGTCCCAAATAAGCACCCTTAGCGTTGTACCAGCTGTAAATAACGCATTATACAGTATTTTGAGCTTTCGGAACACCATGGAAATACATCCACAGATAGTGGTTGGACAGTACTGTGTGTACGACTGATTTAATGAGACACAAATAGATTGAAGTGCTAATAAACTGTATAATACTGCTGCTTTTACTACTGTTTATGTGTGATGCAGCCACCTTAGATTCAACAGGGTTGATGAGGCTCACTCTCGACTTTCGAGTTGGAAATCCGACATCCCAGTTCAAATGGAACGCAGCATAAGTACTGTCCTTAAATGCTCACTGGTGTCCTCTGGAAAGACCCGTGGCAGGAATGGTGTGGTATAATATATACAATGGGAGAGCAGTGCTTTGTATTTACTTGACTGAAACGTGTACTTCAGTTTTAGAGAAACAGATCTTATATGATCTTTTAAAGGATATAAGATTTTAACAATACAACTGATACTGTATTGTTGAATCCTGCCTAGCATGTGAGCATGTGACTAGTGTGCTAGCTAGCCATATGTTTAAAGTACTTGTTTAAAATTGGTTATTAAACGTTATTGAAGATAAATAAAAATGTATGCCAACCAATTTGAATCCACATTCTGCCTCCACCTAGTGAGTATCTGTAAAGTTCTAGAATACCTTGCATGAAAATAGGGCAGGGTAGGGAGGGATGTAGTCAAACTTACTTCAAGGTTCTTCAAGGTTTCATTAGTTCTATATAGCCATGACGAGTGAAAGAATCATTTGAATGCATAAATGCTTCTCTGCCAGGTTAAACAGTTCTTCTCCATTGTGGAAAACGTCTCATAAGAATTAAGTCTGGCGATAACCAAACTGCATTCCAACATTAAAAACCTCAACCTTGACTGTAAGTGGGTCATGCAGCAAGACAATGACCCTAAGCACACATGTAGGTCTACCAAGAAACATACTTCTTTTTCTGTTTCAAAAAATACTTAAAACCACATCAACTCAATTCTGAATTTTACCAATTGTTACACCCTTGGTTCCATATATTACCTTACAGTCGTACTTTTAGCAATAACAGTACTACTGTAGTATATTTTCATAAATTTTGTTCAAGAAGATCCGATGTACACATTTGAATGAAGCAAATTCTAAGCACTGTTTTGGTTAGTGTGTGACAAAGCACAAGCTTTTCTACCCATTATGATTTTCACAAGGTCAGAATCTGTTGTGCTTGATTAACAGTTTTGCGCAGTACTGCGGACAGTAGTAGAAATTGTGCAGCAGATTTCGACCCGTAAAAACTGATTCCACTTACAACCACAAAGGAGAAGCTTCTGTTGCGTGTTGTATGTAATGATGGGAGCTTTACTGAAGGTACCACTGATAGCTTGGTGGAATAAAATGGAATGGTGGGTCATGGGACATTCGTCAGTCTATGTATCACTAATGGGAAAATACTGTTCAGTTAATTACTGCTTTTTTTTCACTTTCCAGGATGATAAACTGTACTGGGGTAGAATACTAGCACACTAATACTCCAGATGTTTACTGAAGATCTTCTGACTTGCCACTAGTCTAATATGAGCTCTATGTCTTCTCCTGACAGGTCTTTTCTGCAGAATCAAAGTCCATGGCTTACTGCTGGCACAGCTAAACATGTACTGTAAAGTGATTTGCACAATTTTCATCAAGCTCCGCTGCCACCATGTTTAACAGAATGAGACGAAGGGCCGGAGTAGCGTCCTGAACGCTGCTTCTACCCTGCCCCTCGCCCTTCCTCACTGAGCATGTGTAAGGTCTTATGCGTCGACGCGTGGGTGTCTTTGTAAATGATTCTTCAGTCACACTTTACACTGGATTATAAATACAGTAGTTACATTGCTTGTTCAGTTTTAATGCTAGACCACTTCAGTTTGAAGCCTATGATTGTTCGTAAAGTAAATATTTACAATATAATGTCCACATGGGAACGCTGGACGTAACATTTAAGTGCCATAAGGTCCTAGTCAGGAGAAACATGACAAATGCTCACTCACCGTCCGAATGCAACGTGGCTGCTAGGCTCAGGATGTGAGTAATACTGCTCAGCAAAAAACGCTTTGAGGACCTGTATTTGAATTGAGGCAACAATAATCCCAAACCAATTCAGTAGTTCAGAGCTAGCAAGACAGTCGACGCGCACAACAAAAGAACGTAGTTCTGAGCTACCAAGACAACGCAAACAACAAAAGAACATTAAATTAAACACAGACTTTGTGTTATGTAAAAAAAGAAAAGAAAAAAAGAACACATTCCCTTCTATGTATGCATTCATCTCTGAGTCCAGTCTGTTCCAGTCTGAGATGATCCGTTTACGTTCTGAGAAGTTCAACTGCAGTCTACCACAGTACTGGATGTCTCGCCTCACTCCTCTCTCCATCTCTGCATCTCTGGTGGTACTCAATCTGTCGTACTCCGGGTCCTTTCTCTACGGTTATTACACTCCTTGCACAAGGAGGGCACTGTGTGCTGGGAAGAAGAGCGTGGATTCATCAGCTAGCCGAGTGTGCAATCTCTCTGGCTCCATGCTGTGCTGTCTCCTGCGAGCAGATGACGGAGGGAGGGAGGGGCATCATCACACAGATGTGCCATTCTTTTCTTTCCTGTTTGTTTTTTGATTTTTTGTTTTTGTCACAAGCATCATCTGCTTTTGATGTTTGATCTTACAAAATACTGAGAAATATTGCCTTGTTTAACCAATCTGTGCTTTGAAAGATACATCTCTGTAGCAGTACATTTGTTCAGTAGGAACAAGATTGAAGTTTTCCAAAGGTTTTGGTTCTGAGGTGCCGTCTCTGTATGTTCCTGTAAGTGCCTGAAACACACAACACAGCACAACACAGCAGTCATGAGCAGATATTTTGAGACACGTTATTAAGTGCTGATAAATAATCTCTTAATATGTATTTGGACATTATTAATCCAGTATAAAAAACTATTGCACTCCGACATCTTTAACCTTTAACCTTAAATCTTTGTCCTTAACCCTTTAAAGCTATTGTAGGTTTTTTAAATCCTGTATACCATACTCCAAAACCGAAAACTAGGGTTACCAGGAGCAGTGAAAGGTAAATGCATGAATGTAAATACCCAAAGAACATTACTAAGAGTAACCATAGCATTACGCTCTCAAATACTGTTTAGCATAAATAAAAATGGCTGAGTTGCTGGATACAGTTGGATAATTAATAAAGTGATGATGCTTTTACAGATAAATAAGCCTAATCCTTTATATGAATATCACCAAAATACTACCTGTAGAATATAAAAGGAAGGATCCTTGTAAGTCGCTCTGGCTAAGAGCGTCTGCTAAATGCCATAAATGTAAATGTAAATGTAAATCCTAGTAAAACAGGAAAAGACAGAGAGTCAGTTCTTACTCAGAGATCCTGACATATATCTTGACCTGATTGTGATCTTTTACACAAGCGCTGATCTAACCAGCCAATCCAAAGTGTTGTAACCCACATGTTACAACCCCTCTGAGTGAACACCCCCTCTTTGAGACATGCTGTTAAGGTGGGGGTTAGACGGAGCAGGAGGGCACAATGCACAGTTTCTAATTCATCATTTTGTGTTAGTTTGAAATAGACGTGACTATACTTGAACCGTAAGCCTGTCCACCAAAAAGCAATTAGCATGCTAATGTAAGCTGACTAAGGCTACATCCTAACATTAAAGTAGCACATGTTTGTGCATCCCTGGTCAAAATATCTGATATTGTGAATAGCAATATTTCCAAAAGGCATAACCTCATAAAAATAAACATTTATTTAATATTTAGCTAAATTACTTTTTATTTCCTTGCTGATTTTTGTGGTGAGGTTGCAGGATACCAGGATAAGGATACCATGTAGATAATATTTGTGCTGGGGCCGCTGCACAGTAGAATAGTGCACCACCACTCTACAGTTTGCTTAATGTCCATCTTTAACTTTATGCCTTTTGTATAATGTTTTATCTAACTTTATGCCTATTGGAGATCGGTTCATCTATTCCCAGACATTTTGACCAGAGGTGCTTTTGCACGCCCCTGTTAATTAGATCAACCTGAATTGGTGAGAATTTGCTCTTAATGGCAAATCCTAAGGTATTTTTCCTCGTAAAGAATCCTACACACAGGCCAGTCTGACTACAGCTTTATGCAGGAGTGGGGAACATCCCGTCAGGAGGGACGGATTCCAGCACAGTTCTTTCTCTAATGATTTTCTTGCTCAAACACCTGATTCAACACAGCCGTTAATTGCCAACCTTTGCAGATGCATCAGAGCAGGGGAACAAAGAAAATGTTCTCAGTTCCCTACGCCTGTAGTATTAAACTGAAATAACGGTATAACAGGCAGAGTTCAAATGACTAAATACAGTCACTATATGTCCAAAAGTCTGTAGACACCTGCTTATGCCATGTGTCTTCTGAAAGCAAGCGTATTAATCTAGAGATTGTTTATAGTTTTCAATAGAAGTGATTATGTCATTAATTATTGCTTACATTTTATAGCTACCTGCTTCCCAAGAATAATCCCAGACATTATCTATCCCAGACATAATCTATGCATTTACACATTTGTCATTTAAAATCCAGAAATTCAGACATTTAAGACCAAAAAAGCTGTAAGATACACTTTATGTTTAAAAGTTTGTGGACACCTGCTCATTCTTTGCCCCCCCCCCCCCCCCCCCCCCCATCCCCCCCCCTTTGGCTGCAGTAACATCCTCTACTCCCCTTGCACTATAAAGGTGCCATAAATGGAATTTGTTGAGAGATGCCATAGAAGAACCACTTCTTGTTCCATTAAGAATCAGGTCTGTAACAGAGATATGTGGGTGTAAAGAACCTTTTAAAGACGGGATGTAAAAAATCTTCACCCATGTAAAGGCTCCTCACACTCACACATCAATACTGCACACATAGTTCTTTATGGATCCATAAGAGGTTTCTCTGTGGCATCTCTCAGAGAAGCATTTGTGGCCCCTTTATTTTTAAGAGTGTAAGAAGGATTTACACTGGATGTTCAACAATTGATGTGAGGATTTGATTGCATTTAGTCACAGGAGCATTACTAAAGTCAGGTACTGATGTTGGATGATTAGTTCTAGATCACAAACACCACTCCAACTAATCCCAAATACTGTATATTGGATGGAGCTTTGTCACTCCATGGAATGCTGGGGGCGGATTTGCACCCCTCTAGCTGAGGCTTGACACTGGACCTCCTAAACCATCTCAAACAGCCCCAACAGAAGCACTGCAGCTGTTTTAGAGGTAGGGCAAGTTGTGGACTGTGCTGAAACCAAAGCAAAGCAAACCAGATCACAACCGAATATGTTTAGGTGCTTTGAGGTATGCTTACCAGAATTTAAGTGGACGTCAGATCTCCACATTTGGGTCTGTGAAGCCTTTCTTGCCTTCATTCACCAGGACGGGCTTTTCTGTCCTCGTGTGCCACACGAGAATCTGCCCGTGATCAGAAAAACAGAAACCGCAATTTGTAATACAGATGGAAAAACAAGAACGTAATGTTCTCCTACGCTCCAGAGGGACTGTAGTGTTTAATTTTTCATAACGTTCACAGCCAGCATGTAAGTGGATGCTGCTTTTGATTGGGTATTTCTTCCTTAACCATCATCCTTCACCACTGAATCCTCTGTGCTGTAGTGCTGCTGGCTCCACTCCTACTCACTATCTGTCAAATACACACATATAGACACGTATACACTCTCAAAGCTCTCTGCAGAGGTGTACCAGCTGCAGCTCTTCTCCAACTTGAAGAGTGCTCTATATGGCTGCATAGAGAACCAGAACATCTCACTGTTGGTGCTGAAGAGTTTATATTGCGTGTGTTTGTGTGTGTGTGTGTTTTTGTTTTGTAGGATCTTCAGAGAATAAACAGACTCTGCATATGATAATTCAATCTACCAGCTTATGCAACCTAGATTTGATTTCCTCCGCGAATCTTCTCAGCAATTCAGAAACATTCATAATAATTAGTATTATTTTTGTCATGCATAAATGCACCACCATGCTTCCTTATAAAGCTTGTAAATATGCGCCATCATGCTTGGTGCAGAGCGTTCGCCATTATCCTGCAAAATAAGTGCTGCAGCGGCCTCAGCGTTTGGGTTGGGGGAGTTACCGATAGCAACGACTCCACCGGAGAGACGACTCTACATGCAGAATATTCATAAAGGACGTGATAACTCTCATCTTTCCTCACTTGGCTCCTTTTGTTCTCAGAGCAACAACACTGCAATCACTACCTCCCTCTGTCCCTCCCTCCGCCTGCTCACCGGCCTTCATGAATAATGTATAGATGTGTGTGTGTGTGTGTGTGTGTGTGTGTGTGTGTGTGTGTGTGTGTGTGCGAATCTGGTCTGCTAGCCCTCAGCCCACTTAACCAGGTAAAAGAGGCTAACTGTTGCATTTGGCATCTGAAAAGTAGGATAACTGTGCCTGTGTGTGTGCACAAGAAAAGGATATTAGTACTGATCTCTGCTTCTCAGAATGAGCTAGGGACACTGGGAACCTGACCAAGTACAATAGAGTACACAGAATCTAATGTACTAGTTAACGTGCCCTTTTTTAACTTCAAAGACAACCATATTCAACTTTAGTGTTGGACACAGGTAGAATTTAGCCTCTGGCTATACCCCTCTGTGCAGTGAACACACACATACACACTAATAAAATGTAGACTAAAAGGTGCAGGTGTGAAAACACCCTAAAAGTGATGTGCCAGTGTGAAGATCCTTTTATAAGTTTGAAGAAACTTCTAAGTACTGATCTGAGCTGGTAAGCTTACACCACGGCAGATTTCAGTTCATTTGCACCATCACCGACATGTACGCTATATGATCAAAAGAATTGGGCACCCAAGCCATGCAGTCTGTATTTATCACTGTATTATCATCAATAAATTCTCTGTCCCCGCATATTTAAACACACACAGACACAGTGTTTCCTTACCTTAGTGCAATTTGCAGCTTTAGGCTCCAGATCATTGAGAGTGACAAGCTCTCTAAGAAGGCTGCTCTCCTGATAGCCCCCCTTGACCCCCCGCAGTTTGAAGTACGCCTGGGGTTTGAACAGGATAAGCCGCAGGTTGATGGCGAAACCCGCCATGTCGATGGCAAAAGGCCGATGAGGGTCAAACACTGTTTTCCATCCATAGACCTTGCCAGCGGCATTGACCTTCGGTGATTCGTACCGCAAACCTCCAACAAACGCCACAGGCCAAACGGAGACCTTACGGGTGGAGCGCATCTGTAGGAGGAGAAAAGGGGAAGAGTGTTAAACAGTGCGAATGCTTTCATTATTTATGGTCCTGAAGACATTACAGATACTACAGTAGAGTTTTTCACATTTTTATTCTAGTTATTCTAGTGAGCTAGTGTCACAGTTTCTGAGTCTGTTTCCTCAACTCTCCTTCTCCGCTCCAGCTTGGTGCCCTGTTTACCAAGTTCAGTTCAAGTCAGATTTATTTATATAATGCTTTCACAATGAAGGTTTTCACAAAGCAGCATTACATAGATCTGGTTCAGAGCCTCTTTTGTGCTAGCCAAAGGGGACAAAGGCAGGAAAACCTCCCTCAGATCAAGATGAAGAAATCTTGAGAAGAACCAAGGTTCAAAAGGCATAATAAACTATAAACTATGGTTGCTGTGAAAGCAAACCTTCAGGCTTGCTTATGAAAATGACAGTCAGTTCGGACACATGCTTGGTATCATTGTGAGAGGGGTTCAAACTGGTACAAAGTCCTTTTCATTTCAATCTCCGCCTCCTTGTTATTCTGCTTATCTACAGTATGTTGTGTGTAATGCTGCCTTCAAGCCAGGTTACAAATATAGTTTGCTTTACTTTAAGTTCTCTTCACTGGCTTCCTGTAGCTGTCCGCATCAGATTCAAACCCCTGAAGCAGGCCCAGAAAGCTACAAAAATACCAGCTCCTCTGTACCTGATGGCTATGGTCAAAACCAGATCCGTACTAAACAGCCTAAACATAGCTTGGCTTGACCCACCATTCCTCAAGATATATGGACGACATCCATCTTGGCATCTAGACTCGAGGTGGTCTTACTGCCTTCAAACGGTAACTGAAGACCCATCTCTGAAGACCCTTCCAAGCTCAAGAGCACTTCATTCAGCACAAATCCTGCACTTATTAAAGGTTAGTGATTGCACTTGATGTTAATTTGATTTCTTCTGACATTTAGGCTTGGAGTCTCTTCAAAATAAGAACCACTTTTGAATGCATGAGGAACCATGTTTTTATAAATGTGTAAGGCTGAAGAGCCTTTTTGAAGGTCTAAAGAAGCATCACTTAATATAAAGGTTCTGTATCAATTTAAAGGCTCCTCACATTCACACACACATTTCCAACACACCTAGAAGTGGTTCATCGGGGGGATTCGAGTGGTCCAATGGACTAAGGTGCTGCCACTATGATCCGAGTTTCATTGGTTTAAATCCTGGGTGCTTGCCATCAGCAGCTGGCGTGTCAGAGAGCGCAGTTGGCCTTGCTTTGGCTGTTGTATCGGAGCTGGGGAGCCGTGCTTTGCTCAGACCCAGCTGGCTACCTAGTGATGCTACATCAGCGGCAGTTTGAAAAGAGGCGGTGGCTGGCCTTACGTGGACACACATGATAGTCTTCTAGTCCAAAATTAGGAGGGTGAATTAGGAGGGGGCATTGCTTGTGAAAGGGGGAGTTCACATGAACAGGGATTGGATAACTGGTTTTCCAATTTAAAATGGGGTAAAAATTATCTTCTGTGGCATCACTTAAAGAGCCATTTGTAGCACCTTTATTAGTATTATAAGTATAGTGTATGTATCTATGCAGCTGAGTATATGAGTACCACTATCTAGGCATCAGCTCAGTAACCGTTTTTGTATTTAGCAGTATCTAAGCCACTATATAAGTATAGTGTATGTATCTATGCAGCTGCTGAGTACCACTATCTAGGCATCAGCTCAGTAACCGTTTTTGTATTTAGCAGTATCTAAGCCACTATATAAGTATAGTGTATGTATCTATGCAGCTGCTGAGTACCACTATCTAGGCATCAGCTCAGTAACCGTTTTTGTATTTAGCAGTATCTAAGCCTGTGGTATCTCTAGCCTTCACACTAGCCGGAGATATTTTATGAGTGGGCTGTGAAGCACTTCCGTACACCGCTTAGGATAAGAGCGCCTGCTAAATGCCGTAAATGTAAATGGAGCATCAATAAAAAAAAAACAGCTGCTGATAATCGCACTGTAGATTGGCTGGATTTTAGTTCAGCCGCCACCGAAAAACAATGCAGGGTGCATCTTTTTAATGGCTTACTCTCATTCACACAAAAAAAAACCCAAACCCTGGGCTTGTTGTTAGTATCCCCCACCCCCCAGATGCTATAACCCACTGCCTGTCCTTGCTAGTGAGCTCTACATCTGAAACGCTTTCCGACCTAATGGCTGAAGTGGATAGCCTGTGCACAGAGCCCATTAGGACGACCCAGGAGGTGCCCTGCTCTCTGGGGAGGGGTGAGACAGGCAGACCTCCCAGCTGAACAGAATGGCAAGAACAAACGTGAGCAGGTCGTCTGAGGAAATCAGATAGAGATAGTGAGAGAAACAGAGAGTAAGAAAGAGAGGCGCTGGAGAAGAGAGACATTCTTTAATCTTTCTGCTTCAAACACTCCGACCCTTTCTTCCATCCAAGGGTTTTTGTGTGCTACCCAACACAAGCGGTCCACATCATAAAAGGGAGCTGGCTAATGAATGGTAAAAGGGAGCTGAGGGGGATGCAGTTGTCTCTCTGCTTGCACTTAATGCACCAACCATTGGTGCCAAAGGAGGTCTTCAAAAGAACTGAGCAAGGGCTGCACAGTGCTGACATAGACTGTAGCATTTTGCAGCAATCTGATGCTCGTATGGAATACTACTAATATTTAAGACCAAAAATCAAAGGCCAAATAATTAAAGTACTGCAATAATTATATGTTACACTGGTCTTTGTTTCCCAATTCATCAGCTAATCATTAGCGTTTGCGTTTTTTTCTTTTAAGCCATAAAAATGACCACCTAAGGTATTATAAATATAATATCAACAGTAAAGGCCTTTAGATTAAACTCTTAATATATGGAACATGCTTAAAATAACTAAATGATACCTGTTTTAATTACAAGCATTACAAATTCCTCATGTCAGAGTACGCAGAATAAACTGCACCACTTTCCTCTGAAGCTAAAAGAGCAAAGATACCAATGTAAAGATTATAAATGACTGGATGATAGAAAATCTTTTGTTGTAGAATAATGCAATAAGAGGTAGGCATCCAATGCATCAGTTTAAATGTGTAATTACTGCAATCCTTATCTGAATACTGATCTGAGCTGATATCAGTTCATTTGCATCATCACTGACATGTATGCTATATGACCAAGACAACTGGGACACATCTCTTAATCACTGAATTCAGGTGTTTCATTCAGTCCCATTGCCATAAACATACATCAAGCACCTAGCCTTTTCAATGAGAAAGGCTTTTCACAAGATTTTGGAACACTGCTGTGAGGATTTGATTGCATTCAGCGACACATGTGTTAATGAGGTCAGGATATTGGATGATCACCGCCTCACTTCATCTACAACTTATCCAAAAAGTACTGAATGGAGCACCACCATTCCAGAGAACACAGTTCCACTGCTCCACAGCTCAATATTGGGAGGCTTTGTACCCCTCTAGCCTGGGCCTAGCTTTAGGCCCAATTCTATTGACCTCTCTGTATGTTTGCACATCTGTGTCAGCTAATATGTACGACTTAAAGTAACTGAAAGCACTCATTACAAGGGGTGTCCACAAACATTTGGACATATAGTGTATCTGTTGGGATTACGTATCACTGGTATATGCTTTTAAAACATTTTTGCCACCTGAATATATTACAGTAACAAGCATATAAAGCTATTTCCGTGGGCCCCTAGTGGACATTCTGGCAGAACAAAAATTAACTGGTTAAATAAATATTTTTACTGGATTTAAATCTGCCTCCAGAAGACTTACGACATGTGCATAATCGCACTGCCTACGGAAAAATAGGCACCAGATTTGTATTGCTGTATAAAACATACCAGGCTTTTGTTCTTGCTGGATGCACTGTTTTTCCCTGAGTGAGTGCATAAGCTCAACCAGAGTGCAGTTCAGGTTAGTAAGCGCTGATCAAAATTTAGAATAATGACACTGTCAAAATAAAACTCTACGAACATTCATATTTGTCAGATCATGTTTTTTTACATGTCAAGTACATGTAACACCAACATAGAAACAGCTCACTTTAAAATGGGAAGCAAAACTGCCTTTAACTATGGAATATCCAGGTATCCACCCATCAAATTCAAAGCCTTTGAATCGCTATTAGAGACAGCTTTATTATCACTATGAATAGGTGTTAAAAACATAAATGGGGAAAGTTGATGTATGAACTCTTCTTGGCAAGCCCCGCTTAAGTCACATCTATTTCTCTGTAGTCTATGCTCCATTACCATAACCATGAGAGGATACTGTATAAGGGGCCGTTCATTTCTCAGCAAATGACACCGCACTCTTTTTCATTCACAATATGTTTAAACAAATCTTTCCCACAGTTCCCCACAGAAAAATACATACTGTACATATATTCCTCAGAACATGCATACAGTTCTTTATGCAATTCCTTGTGAATCCTGGCCAACATCCATCTTGCTTAAACGAGCAGTCCAAGGGGAGCGCTGCCAGTGGCAGGCTGGCCTAGTTTACTGTATATCAGGCTGCTTTCTCATTCAGCCTCCCATTGCCTCTCTTTAAGCTGCACTTTCTGCTCTGTTTTTGTGCAGTCAGAGATGAGAGCAACCCTACAAGCCAGAGCTGCACTTCTGAATGCAGGGCACAATGAGAGAGGCAAACAAAGGGGGAAACTTATCCAAGTGGCGTGAAAAAAATTATGAAAAGGGCAAGGCGGGTATTCTGTCATAGAAGCGGCGACGCAGTGTAATGCCAAAGCAGACAGCCATCAGCAACAGAAAGTTCACAGCTTTGCAGAACACTGACACTGCTGGAATAACTGCTGATGAGGTTTTACTGGTTCACCACCTGAAGATTGCACGGCTTTGCAACCCAGCCTGATTTAAGCAGAGCAAATTTGCTCATGATTCAGGTATTCAAGCAGTGCTGCAGAACATCAAGGGACACTATATGCCCAAATGTTTGTGGACACAACTTCTAATGACTGCACACATTGCTGACAGAGATGAGCAAATGCATGCACACAGCTTGTCTAATCCCTGTAGGGAAGTGCTGCCAATAGAATAGGACTCCCTGGAGCAAATAGACATGCTGCCTAATGCCAGATGTGGGCTAGAGGTGTATGAAGCTTCCCAGCATTGAGCTGTGGAGCAGTGGAACTGTGTCCTCTGCAATGATGGTTGGTGCTCTGTCCAATACTTTTGGGAAGAGCTGGGGGTGTTGGTGATCATCCAACATCCTGCCCTTACTAAGGTACTGAATGCAATCAATTCCTTACAGCGATGCTCCAAAACCTAATAGAAAGCCGTTCCTTGACAGTGGAAACGGTTACCTCAACAAAAGCAGGATGTACTTGGTGTGATTTTTTTTAAAACTCCTGATTTCAGAAGAAACAATGGCTCATTGGGCAGCCCTTACCATTGGTACATTAATGCTATAGCAGCTGATGCTCCACTGACAGTAACAGGACTGTTACAACATCTTAGAGTATGAAGAACCTTTAAACTGGTAAAGAAACTTTACATTAACCCCTTAAATGGCCAATTGGCCGTCTGCAGGCCGAATGGTTTATGATACACTTCTATTACTGGGGAACAGCCCCACCAGTTTGCACAGAAGACCTTGTAGTTACTGAATAATATGTCTTAGTGTATAATAAGCCTTGGAGTGTTAAGGGGTTACGTGAAGATTCTGTATATCTTTAAAAAGATCTTCATGCTCACACATCTCTATTACAAACATGAGGCCTCATGGACCAATATCTTCCTAGGAATCTTCTTAAACTAGTTCTTAGTCAGATTTTTAATGTATTTTTAAACTGCAGAATTGGAAGATCCGCTCAAATAATGATGGATCCCATTGTCCTTGTAAACTAAACGAATCCCAAATCCCAGGAAAATGTGAAAATCTTCATTAAAATTGCATACGTGGGCTTATTTAGAAGACATTTCTTCTTGATAATGTTTGGCGAAGACCTATAGCTCTTCTACAGCAATATTCAAGAGTATAAGAGAGTCTGTGAGAGGATTTAATAGGAACCAAAGATAATATTTAGGTGAAAAGCAAATAGAAAGGAAGAAAAAAAAAGCATGTTCTTCCATTAACAAGCAAGTCCTGTGCATAAAGAGACACACTGTGCCCAGGTGCTGAAAGTGTTTCAGATAACCCAGCAGTGTGGGAGGAGAAGAGGAGGAGAGCAGAGGATAAAAATAGAGGACTGCTGTAAATATGTCTTCTGCTGAAAGACTGCCTACATAAGCAGTTTTAATAAAAGCTCATTAATTAATACACCTAGCCTGGCAGTGTTGCTTTGAACCAAAGCAAGTATATATTTCATGAGAGAGAGAGTGAGATTGAGAGAGATCCTCAACTCATGTACTCATATTTCTCTAATTCAGATGATTCTAACATGTGACATAACCTACTTCTGAAAAGGTTTAGGTTCAAGAACTGTTCGTACGGCATATAAAATCATCTGTAATAACTTTGCGCAAAGAAAAACAGTGATGTAAGTGATATATAAACGAATATACTCACAATCTCCTTGCAGATCTAGAACAGTTGCAGTAATTACTGGCCCCAATACTTTTTATTTGCTTCTCTGTTTAGTATTCAGAAGGCCTATTTTTTCTCAAGCCTCAACAACTGTAGCCTAAACTACAATGAAATTCATCTGCAAAATCATTTAGATTGAACAGCTATTGTTAACATATTGTTGCAATCGAAATTATTCAACCCCCATTACAAATTAGGCTTATTTGCAAAATTTACAAACGTTTAGCTGTTTGCAATAAACCAATTAAACACAAACAATTTAAATAGCTCAACACAACTAATATAAAGTGATTCTCTAGATTCAACACAAAATGTCACTTTTATTGACGACTGCAGTCTCAGAATTACTCAACCCCTACTTGGTAGAGCCCCCTTTTACTGTTATGACCTGCTGCAAGCATGATGCCTAGCCAGATACCAGCTTTTGGCAGCATTCCTGAAAAAGCTTAGCCCATTCCTGATGGGCAGTGGCCTAGTTCACTAAAATTCTTGGGTTTATATGCTGCAACCGCCTTTTTCAAATCCCACCAAAGACTTTCTATGGGGTTCAAACAAGCCTAGGTGAAATTTGAGGTATGCCTGGGATAACTGTCCTGTTGGAAGGTCCAATGATGCCCAAGCCCCAGTTAGAAGCCATGACATTTTCTCCTAGGAGTTCCTAATACCTGACTGAATCCATCTTGCCCTGCAAGCTGCAGGTTTTTAGTGCCAGAGGAAGCAAAGCAGCCCTAAGCATCATGCCTTCTAGAAGAGCAAAAATGCCTAAAAAATCATTAGTGTGGAGCACTTTAAACAACAGCACAAAAATCATCTGAAATACATAAATGATCTGTATTTAAGTAATGCTTGGAAAACTATGCGCCTGATTTCAGGTCATTTGCGCCATCAGTTTACATTGCTATATAACAATAATATACTATTATTTAAAAACACGGTATCAGTCCCACTGGTCTGATTGCATATTAGATAAACTTTTCTTTTACACAGATTTAATGCGATGTGATGTGATGGTGTGTTTTTATACTATGACTATGATAAGTTTTCCCAAAATTTGAAAATCCTAATATATCGCCTTGCTTACAGTATCGCAATATATGGAATTGTAATCCTTCTTGCCAATATACAGCCCTACTTTGAACTGCAGTAACAAGCAAACAAACAAACAGAAAATAAGACTATTGTAAATATTATTATTTTGAGGGTGGTCTTAGGGCGAGTATTCAGGTACACGACTGAAAAGGCCAATACGTATTCAAATCTTATAGAATTCTATTTAGTGCCAGTCTCTAGTAACTACTGACACTGTATCTACATTTATATCTGTTATCTTAAGTATTTCTGAAAGCACAGGATCCAGCCTATGTCTAATTTGAAGAAGAAATACTGTAGGACAAAAATATCACGTTTTCTTTTGGTTGGTTTTGACTAAGTCACTTCTGCTCACCCTTTTCAGTGTACTTCTGGTATCTGTTGAGATAAGGTGCCTCATTATACACTGATCTCTTTTTCTGCAGTCACTATTGTCCACAAAATGTACACAAGCCTGTGTTGACCTTTTTTCTCCCATTAGCTAGAGGCTTTTAGTTGGCATCTGCAAAGAAGGACAGTCGTTTATGTCAGCTGGAGAAGCCGGCTTCTGTCTTTAAAGCCCTTAACGATCAGTAAGTGAAACAACAGCAGAGTCTCAAGGAGCTTAGCAGGCTCTGAAGTGACAGGGGCTGTCTGGGTCAGAGCATTATGGGTGATCCCAAGACAAAGGTAACGACAGTGTCATCAATACAGCAGCGAGAGCCATTTACTGAAGCTCCATCTGCAAACAATGGAGTGTCCTGTATAAATGGATCACCTATAATCTAAATGGGAAATGGGTTTCAAAGGAATGTTGTCTAAAGACCTGTTCTCGGTGTTAAAATGTCTATAGGGGTGTAATAATGCACTAGTTTTTAAAACTTGTTTCAATATGATACGTTAAATTCGAGACATTTTTGATACCACAAAAATAGAAGGCTTGAACATGTGCCTAATTTGAATACATTGTAAATATCTCTGTACCAATTCTACAGTGCTTAGACTAAAAGTAAGCACAACATAAGCAATATGCTGCTTAAAACAGGTAGAAAATGCTTTATAATGTAAAGAATCGAACTAAATCAACTGTGGTATGAATAAAAAAAACTAGCAATAAGAGTGTATGTGGTGAACATACATGAACTAACCATTAACCACAAGCTAGTGCCCTAGTCTAGACACTAGACTTGACTTGAGCTAAGGAGCTACCTGCTGTTTAATGCATCACCTGATCGTTTCATGTTGTAGAGGGAGTTTAACATCTTAACTTACCTCCTCAAAGAGCTCCAAGCTGTACGTGTTATCGTCATCGGCGAAGTAGACGATGCCGGTCTGACTGCTGTTGGGGCTGAAGGTCTCTCTGAGCCATCTCAGCGCCAGGTTCCTCTGCATGGTTCCTCGGGGGATCCTGGGGTCTCGCGTGTCTCCTCTCAGCTTGTAGTTACGTGGTGTCTCCACGTTGAGGTGTGTGTAGTTGAGCCCCGTCTCTCTCAGCAGCCGAGTCACCAGCGGGGTTCTTCTCTGAGAGTCCTCTACCAGGATCCAGTGCAGATTGGGCACATGGAGAAAGGTGTTGGCCAGCCGCGTGAGCTCGGCTTTCTGCACCGGCCGGCTGTATGTAGGGGTGATGACGTGGATGGTGGGCAGCACGTCGGACCAGGGCGGCGGTCTGGTGTATACGTACTCAGTGCGCACCACCTCCACTATGTCCTTGTCGGGGGAGCAGTACTCCTTTGAGTCAGTGGCGGGACCTGCCTCGCGCCTGGCTTCCGCTCCATCATCTACAGGGCAGAGGAAGAGAATTAAGACATTAGCACGCCCCGGGGCTGCTCTCTCTATGTCTGACACATGCCAAGAACCCAAGAGGAGTACCTGCCAGGCGCTGCCGCTGGACCATTAGCCACTCTGGTATGATAAAGATCTCTTTTACTAGATGGTGACAGGCTGGAAAGAGTGAGAGCAGGCACCGTGAGAGGGTAACACAGGTGCTATACAGCAAGAAGGCCCTCTGATACTGATAACTACTCTGGTGGCTCTGGTGTGTTCGTCTCCACTTATCTTTGCACACAAGTACACTGTGGACTAAATGGAGGCACTGATGTGAACCACAAGCATGCATGTGTACATGCTGCATTCAATATTATTTACATTATAAAATACCATTCCACAAATAAATGGACAAAGTGTTGACCGCACGTTAGGAGTAAGTCTCGGCTCGTTCTTGTTGTGGCCGATTCCCCCCTAATAAGGAGTGTGGAACAGTAACTCTGATGACTTTATGTTGTAATAAAAATAATAAGTGCTACTATCTCAGCCTGAACACACTGATGGTTCATTAAGCAGATAAATCTCCGCCCTGATGGTGACACCCAGCATCACAGGTCTTTAACACTGCTCCCTTAATGTCCTCTTCTCACTTCAGAGGGAATTAAACTTTCACTTCACATGCATTAGCATACTCTACTAACAGCCCAGCTGTTTGCTGTTTGCTTTCTGCCTATGAGGAGCTAGAGAGGCCTGTTACAGAGTGATGACAAAGGCTGTTAACATGCATCAAACAACCCCCTCATTGGGAAAGAGCTGCAAAGATATTTCCACTGTGTTTCTTCTTCTTACTATCTCCGCACAGATGAATCTGTGGTAGAGTTTTGGAAGGGTCTTAGCCATTGCTAAGATGGCAAAAAGAAAAAAGGAAAGCAGGCTTGCTTGGGCCATGCAACACTGCCAGTGGACTACTGACTATATTGAGGGTGTTCTAAAACTTTTGAGCAGCAGTAAATATGCGAATCCCATCACTCCATATGAGTACAGCAAGTCAGAGTGAGAGTGCTGTCTCTTCTTGAGTGCTACTGTAGCGTCTGTAATGTAGCGCATGATGACAAATCAATATGGAAAGCAGGAGATCACGAATCCTGCTCTGAAGATCTGAGAGTATAGAGGGTCTGGTAATTTGAGGAGCTGTTTAAAAGCAATCCAGAAGGATCAGTGATTACACTTCTGATTACACAGCACTTCCCCAGTTCAGCCGCTAAATAGATCAGCCTGATGACTTCCATCTCGAACAGAGGAGAAGGCCATTTGGATTTCAGAGAGGTGCATGCGAGCGACAAATGTACAGCATTATTGCCAGGGTTTCTTTTAGTAATGCAGGCCAACTCCCAAAATAGGGTGGAATAAATACTGCCTGATTGAGACTGGAAGAAGAAATGAAAGTAAAAAGATATCACTGATGGACTTCACAGATGAAAAACAAAAACTGTTGTCCTATTTCAAATCATATTTCCCATGTATAATTTGTAAAACAAGGTAGAGAGAACATAGTGGTGCATAGTGGTTCCATTAATTTTTTGGATCAGCAAAAGTAAAATGTGAGACAGTAATTTTGGCTTATTAGTTTGAAGGTATTTTATGCTAAGTTTGTCTTTAAATCCGACCTGGTCTGGACAGAGCCACAATCTTGGCGACCCTCCTCCGTTCATGGCATAACCTGTTGAAGGACGGGACTTTATCCATAACCAGCAAGCTGACTGGTTCTTTTTGTTGAAGGCCGAGACTTTATTCATAAAGAGATGCCATGTTGAATGTTCCGAGCACATTTTTCAACCAGTGAGGTCTCTTCATTTACAATGTCTCTGGGTCGACTTTCCACGCCTCAAACTAACAGAACTAACATCACTGGCGTTGTGCGTCCATGTTGCCTTCTGGCTATATAACGCTTTTATCCACAAGACAGCCGCTCAGTCTTTATGTCTTCACTGTAGCTCTGCGTATGATTATTGAATTACTGAATTATTACTGTGAAAAGCAACAGCAGCAGTAAAACTGTATTCTACACTGTTATGGTTAAACTTTGGCATTTAGTCTGCGGTTCACATGCACCCAGAATCGTTACCTGACGTGAGAAACACATGATGACATTACCTACTAATCAACGATTAAATAGGCTTCCTACTAATTTGTCTGTGATTTTAGTCGTCGCACCCCATTATTATTATTATTTTATATTATTATGACAAAAAACATTCACACTGAAGCTAACAGTGAAAGATTCAGTTGAATCCACATGTATTAGTTAAAGCATTCACACCACACTGCAGAACACTACTGTCAACATCATGGCACTGACCAGCAAGTATGTGCAGAAATTGCCCCCACACTTTCTATAATTACCATCATCCAAGTAGATAGTATGCCTCTTCAAATCAGCTACCTTTTTTCTTGGTCTTATATATGGCCTCTGTGGCACTTGACAGAATTCAGAGAACAGAGAACTTTAATCCCTGCATATTTTATGAATTTCTCTATGATTATTATGTGATTAATGACACACTGTGCACATCAGTGCATGTTCATGTAACATGTGGCTATTTTGAAAACATTAAAATTTAATGAGCATAATATTAATATTATTATTTATATTAAACAATCATAGACAAAGTCGTTTGGTGTATGACACTTTGTCGAGAAACTTTGTCGAGACATCTAAATCAATTCATCACCATTGTTAACACTGACTCCTTGATCTTTGTAAGGTGAGTATATCATATTTTATACATATTTGAGGTATTTAGGCCTCTGCAACATCAGTGTGATAATTAAATACTTAATTATCTTAAATAATTATAAAATAACTAAATAATAACAACTTTATTTAATAAATGAATTAATATTAAATTACATAAATAAGACAATAAAATCAGATACATGTTTTCTGCTTCCTGGTGAATTATACAGGTGAATAATTTTGTGTTCTATATGTTTAAGTGTGTGCTAAATTCTGAAACACCAGTAGACTATCCCACAAATACAAATGTATTGTACTAGTAATGAATGTATGAAACAGTTAAACAGGGGTAAACGTTAAAAGTACCCTTTCGGATGGCGAGAAGGGGGGCGATAGCGCTCTGGTGCCACACAGTGATGAGCAAGGTCCACGGTAACACGATTAACACGATGGCAAGAATGTCTCTTCTCTTCGGCATCTCCAGGGTTGGTTCTCTGCCCGGTCATTACCTGGAAGAGGATGTTAAAGGCTCTTATATAAAATAATAAAAGGCAGTAACTCAGGAATAAGGGATTTTAATGTGGCCCTGCTAAAAGTTGGACGGAAATTCTCCATGTCAATTCCGTTTTATTGAACATAAACACTTCCTTTGTACACACACTGTCAGGCAAGCAAAAGGATCTGTCTTAGTGTTATTGTAGGTGTTACTAAACCTCCATCTGTTGAAGTGCGTGCACTAAAAAGAAGGCATTGTTGTATTAGAGGACTGAACAAGTAAGTGTTTTAGAGCTGTCACTACTGTTTTTTTAGTATTTTAAAAAGCTATTTCAGCTATTTTAATGATAATTTAAAATACTGTCTCCCACAGTAGTTTAGCCTCACCCATTCAAGCTGAAGTTATATGGTATGTTTCAGCCTGTGCTGCTTTCAGAATGAGGTACAATCTAAAGTAATTTCCATATAGCCATAATCCATTAAATCCTCTAGGTAGCCCTATACTTCATCAAGTTCATCCCTCTTACAACTACATTAATGCACAATTAGCAACAATTTTAGAAACCCTAAAACAGAACCCTGTGGGCCTCCACAAAATGTTTTTTGCATTAGGACTAATTACTGAATACAAACATAAGGTTCAATGTGTTAAATGCAGGTCTGCTTAATGAATGTGTCCACCACCAGTATCAGCAGGTGTCCTGCTCTTTCAGCACATTTGAAAAGTGAGCATTAGGGGGTCAATAATGAGTGCGTGGAGGCAGAGCTCAGTAAGGAGTGGGTGGGGTGAGACCTTCAATGACTGTTGAAAACATGGATGCTGTGCTTCCATTCCCTTCTGTTCTATAGAAACTGAGCCAAAATTGTCCACCATCTTATCAAATGTGCAACCAGAGTTGCGTGTTAGGGTTAGACCCCAGGCATACCCAGACTAGATAATCATGTCTCAGACTGCCTTCACTGATCTTACAGAAATATTCACCAGGATATCCAGATTGTTCAGTAAGTGTAAAGTTTCAGCAGTAAAAGTGCAGCTCATGTTCAAAAACAGAAAGGGCACAATGCAGGTCCTGAAGACTGCCTGAAGACTGCCTGTTCCAGCCAAGGCTGTCAATCAGTTCATTCCTAAGCGTAACCCCTCCTTCTTTCAATTTAGCAGAATAAGGTTGGGGGGGGGGGCTTATCAACCAAGGTTGCACTGTCCGTGTTTTCTGCAGTCATTGGTTAATATTCGCAAGGTTACTGCCCACCGCTATGTAATGAGGGGGAAATCCTCTCTGTTTCATCATTAACTGAGGCGGTTTTACAGACCACAGAAATAAAACAAACTCAAGGAAAATAGAAAAGAAATTGCAAGATTATCCTCATGCAAACTATTAACTATCACTGTTCATTCAGATGGTAAATATTAATCAGTGATTGCATCAAGTATCAACTATTTGAGTGACAGCCTAGTACAATAAGGCCATGATGTTAACGAGAATCCCCATTAATGAGTTCTATTTACTCATTACTTACTGTAGTGCACAGTAGACCAGACTGCTGACTGACATTGGGACTTAGGATGTAACATCACATAGTAAAATAGTCTCAGATTTGGCTTCCAGAGAAAACAGCATTAGTTTGATGACTATGACTGGCAGCATCACCCACATGGGATGGGTGTTTCTGCAGCATCTGCTCACCTGTGGTTATAAGTGCTGGACAGGTGTGTGTTTAAGGCGCAGCTGTAGAGGCTGCTTGGGGATCATGCGCCGGGCCATCGCTGCCCAGGTCATCTCATACAGCAAAACCTAAAACACACACACAAGATGACATTTTAGCCAAAAAAAGACATTGTACACCATAATATTTAGCATCATATTCACATTACGCAAAAGGCTCTATGTATTAAAATATTTATTTCCCCCTCGAATTGCAACAATGAGTCAAAAAGAGCATATTGGACTAGGTTTGTTATGATAAGTAGATTTTAATTTCAGTGCCAATACTAGAGCTCCAGCATTAACAATATTTATCATTACTGTGATATCAATTTCAATAACATACACATCATTAGGGGTTGCTGTGCGGACGGCTCAAATCACACAGTTTGTCCTGCATAGAAATGTCCATGTACTAGACTTCATCATCCAATTTTTTCCACTAAAACAAAGACCATCTAAAAGAAGCATTAGCTTTCAGAAGCATTTTGCTACACTCATTAGGACTACAATAAACATACATCTACATTTACGTTTAAGGAATTTAGCAGACGCTTTTATCCAGAGCAACTTACAGAAGTGCTTCACTGTTTACTCAGAAAATACCCTTAGCTAGTTTGTATACATCTAAGCTTAGATTCTACTAAATACAAAAGTCAGCATGGAGACCACAGTACTCAACACTACACTTCACCCAAGTACTCTCGGAAGAGGTGGGTCTTCAGTCTGCGAGACAGCGAGCGACTCTGCTGTTCGGACACCCAGGGGAAGTTTGTTCCACCACTTCAGTGCCAGGACAGAAAAATGCCTGGACGCTTCTCTTCCGTGGATCTTAAGGGATGGCGGTTCGAGCCGAGCTGTGCTTGAAGCTCGACAGGGCTCTTGGTGCAGATCTGTATTTGACCATTGCCATCAAGTACGGAGGGGCTGGTTCATTCTTGGCTTTGTAGGCCAGCGTCAGGGTTTTCAATCTGATGGGGGCAGCAGCTACAGAAAGCCAGTGAAGAGAACGCATCAGAGGAGTGACATGGCTGAACTTAGAAACATTGAATTCCCAATTACTCCCTGGGAGCTGAGGTGGCTCTCCACCCCCTGGATGATTGCTCTCAGTGCCCCTGTTTACGCGTATGAGCGTATGTGTTCACAGCCATGGATGGGTTAAATGCAGAGGTTAAGACCTACTCTACAGCGGTACAGCTTTTACAGTTATTGCTGTCTTGCTCAGTTAACATCCACTGTTTTAACTGTCTATCCTTTCTGCCACTGAGACACAGCAGATCATTAAAGTGGGCTGCAGTCTTCTGGATAATCAATAATACAGTGGCGGTTATACACAGATGATAATTGCTAATAATCGCAGACACAAGCTTTTTCCCTAAATATATATATATATACACATCTCGTGTAGAAACTGAATTCACTGTAAACCAAATACAGTCATGAACTACAGTCATAGCTAAGGATCATTACAAAGAAATGCTCCTAGCAGTCTGTTTATTTTTTCACTGTTAGCATATGCATAAAATTAGCATTGTTAGCTAGCTAGCAGGGGTGCACATAGCTAGCTACATGTTCTATTACTAACAGCTACAGATTAAACAGACATTTTAAGTTTACATTAGTAATAATAATAATAATAATAATATACTACAACAGTTTTGCATCCCACATGGCAGCATCTAGGATGCTAAGCAGACCAGCTAGCCGCTAACGTTAGCTTCTAGCCACCCGTGTGCGTGCAAGGTGTACGGTGCAAGACTTTAGCTAAGGTTTGCTAAAAGCCAACAGGTTAAAGCTCTGGTTAGTTTAATCATCAGGTTAGCATAAGGATCATTACTCAGAAATGTCTGTTCACAGCACAGTGTGTCCAGTTCCACTGTTAGCAATTATGCTAGCTCGGAGTGCACATAAACATGCTCTATAGCAGCTACAGATTAAACACGTTTTAAGCTTCTAAACGATACGATATTACAGTCCAATACTACAGCAGTTTACACTGCAAAACTAGTGATGTAGGTATTAATGTTTGATAGCAATGTAGTACAAGCTACCCACCTGTTTTACAGACAGAAGCAAGCCCAGCAAAACACTCATGCTGGTAGCTAGCTGTGCATCCTACTTGGCAGCATCTAGTTATGATGCCAGGCGCTAACGTTAGCTTCTAGCCAGCAGCTTGGATGCAAGGTCAATGGTGCACAGTTCATTTGCATTCTTAGCTAGCTAGCAATAGCTTCATGTGTGGTAAGCTAGCAGGGGAGCACATGCATGTTCTATAGCACCTAGCTACCGATTAAAGACAGGCATGCTCAGCAGAACAGCTAGGTGCTAACGTTAGCTTCTAGCCACCAGCTTGGGTGCAAGGTGAACGGTGCACGGTTCATTTCCATCGTTAGCATGTGCTAGCAAATTTGCATTGTTAGCTAGCTAGCTAGCTGCATGTGTGGTAGGATAGCAGGGGTGCACATGCAGGTTCTATAGCAGCTAGCTACAGATTAAACACAGGCATGCTAAGCTAGGTGCTAACGTTAGCTTCTAGCCACCAGCATGCGTGCAATGTGCTAGGTGCACAGTGCAAGACTTTAAAAGCCATCAGGTTTAAGCTCTGGTTAGCTTAATCATCAGGTTAGCATACTGATCATTACACAGTGTGTTCAGCTTCACTGTTAGCATTATGCTAGCTAGTGGAGTTGCATTGCTGTGTTTATGCAAAGGTAAAAATGGAGCATAGTGCTAAATGTTTACTAGCAGATGCAGATTCAACACACACTTTGTAAGCTTGTACTAAATATCACAGTGCAATATTTAGTACTGTAACTACTGTAACAGGTGTAGTGAGTCTTTGGGCGAATGTCTGTTCCTCTGTACTCGGTGCGCTTAGAAAAGAATGGGCAGAATCAATACTGTGGAAAATGTGTAGCTATAGTTATTGACTCAAAACCTCTATCAGTATTATAGGAGTGTGACTACAGTGTGTGGCATTGCATTGTTGGGAGGGAAGCTCTTGATTTGACCGGCACTGAGCATTCAACAGTTATTGCTGTCTTGCTCAGTTAACATCCACTGTTTTATCTGTCCATCCTTTCAGATCATTAAAGTGGGCTACAGCCTTCTGGATAATCAATAATACAGTGGCGGTTATACACAGATGATAATTGCTAATAATCGCAGACAGAAGCTTTTTCCCTATATATATATATATATATATATAATATCTAAACGGCCCAACGGCTGTCATAGCTGGCTAACTGCTGCTGTCTGGACCGTGTCTTACCCAAATGGCCCCACAGTAGCATTTAATGTTTGATGGCAAACTAGCACAAGCTAGCCAAATACAGTCATGAAATTAAAGTCGGCCAGACAGGAGTGACTGATATACTCGCATTAATACTAATAATTCAACCATCCAAAAATGTATTTCTTTACTTTGGATCTGAATTCAAGTACAGGATGTGCTGTATCATATATATATATATATATATATATATATATATATATATATATATTACGAATATGATCTAATAAGCAAGTGCTTTTAAAGGCCAATTTAAGAAGATATGTCAAAATCAAGGCAATGCCCCTAGACTCCAGAGGGTTAGTTCACTTCGTCTCGGGGTCACAGGGACATGAACTCGCAAATCTCCAGACTTAGTGGGTGGCTCCTCTGACAAGCACCCGAACAGAGTACAGAAGCTGCATGTACCAGCTAACCATCTAGTAAATGCAGCCTTCTGATGCGCACTTGAACACAGCATAAATCTGGATCTCAATGGAAATCCCTTGTAGCTTATTTAAATAAAGTATTGGAAGTTCGAATATTGAAACTGTAGTACTTGTGAAACTCTATATTGGATAGTTCCGGCTCTCTCCAGCGTGTGAATATTTATTATATTAACAAAAATCTGCATTCCAGCTGCCTCAATATTTAGAATATTTAGCTAGTCTGCCCTCGGGGACTGGCTGCATGTGGAGCCGCGTCCCGTCTCCGCCACTCTGATATAAATGATGATATTTCTAATAACAGAAAAATCGCAGTGCGTTGTGCCCAGATTCCTTTCAAAACAACTACGAAACAACGAATGAGGCTGTAGCTACATCTAGACACATACATATGAGGGACACGGATGAAGCTGCGCCTTGCAGCAAACCCGTGTGTGTGTGTGTGTGCCTCCACACGCAGCACTACAGTGCAAATGTTGGTTGACTGCAGATGCGACTGTGTATTTTTAGCTGTTTTTGTGGAGGGAGATGAAATGAAGTGGAGAGAAAGTTGTTTGTTTGAACAGGGAGAAACAGCAGGGTCCCTCTGGCTAATGCGGAGGTAAGGCAGGGCCGCACACTGACTCAGAGTATAGCACAGTATGTTTAGTGGAATAGGACAAGACCAAAGGCCACTGTCTCTGTGTCTGTTTAACATGGACTAGCTACGTGTGACATGAACGACAGCTGGCCTCTGATGACCGTTCACACACCAGTCCAACCATCAGGCCCAGCGGCACACCCTCCTACCACTGCTACCTGTTTAATGACCATGTTAAAACCTAAATGGACTCGTAACTATCTGCCACTATTAATATCACCACTATTAACTATCTGTTGTTTCTGGTTTGGTCATTTTATCAATAATTTATAAATAGTTCTGACCAGAGGAGGACGGGTCAGGTCCCCCTTGTGAGTCTTGGTTCCTCCCAAGGTTTCTTCCTCCAGCTCTGAGGGAGTTTTTCCTTGCCACTCTTGCCGTTGGCTGCACACTGGGGGTCTTTGATCCTTCATGTCTTACGTTGTTTCTTTTTTTGTCTCTGTCTTTTATTAATTACTAATTATGTAAAGCTGATTTGTGATGACAACAGTTGTAAAAAGCGCTATACAAATAAATTTGACTTGACTTGACTCAGTGCAGTGGGTTTCATACCGGAGCGAGTCCAAGTTTTTAGGCGGCCTTTTTTCTAATAAATAAATACATAATCAAATCAGTTATTTTACTATGCGTTGATAAACAGATCATGCGTATGTGCATGATGCCTTTACCTCCTGCAGTTTTTGGGCTTGTGATTTGGGCAGTGGTTTCCAATCCTATAGGCCTACCAGAAATTATGGAATTATGGGTTCGATTCCCGGGCTTGGCAAGCTGCCACTGTTGGGCCCTTGAGCAAGGCCCTTTACCCTCTCTGCTCCCCGGGCGTTGGAGTTGGCTGCCCACCGCTCTGGGTGTGTGTGTACTCACTGCCCCTAGTGCACTAGTGTGTGTGTGTTTACTACTACAGATGGGTTAAATGCGGAGGACACATTTCGCTGTACAGTGTACACTGTACAGTGACAAATACATGCACCTTTACCTTTACCTTGATCATTAATGTAGAATGAAAGGTAGAATTAATGACAGAATTTGCCTGTTGGTATTTTTATACATTCTTTTAATTGGCTTAACACCTATTTTCTAGGTTCAGCTCTTCTCCTCCCATTATGTCTAGTTGTAAGATATACATATTACCCCCCCCCCCCCCTCAAGTTGTCATTAGATAGCACTGTTTAGTCATGGCTAAAGTAACACATTGCTTTATCCTAGACATTATTTCACACAAATTGTATTGTATTGCATCGCAGGGAGGAAAGATTGTGATTTGACTGGCACTGGCACTGAGCTTTCAATAGACAGGAGCGAATAAAATACTAATGTTAATGTACTTGATGTTATACTAAAACATTAAACAAGCAAGCTCTTAGTGAGGACAGACCAGAGGCATCATAGTTAAGTGCAAGTATAAATACTCCAGCTAGAAAATACTTAAGTAAAAGTAAGTATGTTTTTTTACTCAAGTAGAAAAGTACAGACTTCTAAATGTACTTCAAGTAAAAAGGATTCCAGCTTATTTTTTGTTTATTTTACACATTGATATTTACTGGTTTAATATTCAGTTCACAGATGAGAAATGTTTACAGTTAAAAGTATAAGATTTGGAGGTTCTTCAGTTTGAAACCATGGAGAAACCTCTTAGGGTGCTTTGAGGAACCTCCATGGGACCTTTTTTCCTCTAAACCCCTTTTCTTAAAGGTTCATCAAAGCACAGTTTCAAACTGAAGTACCTCCAAACATTCCACAAGGATCTTTTAACAGTGTGGTAATACATGGTTCCCAGCTCTGATACCTTGAACATGTGACTGACACTAATGGCCTGTTTCAGTCTTTTCTCTTAGACCTTCATTTAACACATGTACTGACATCAACCAGCTTCTGTGTTAAATTTCTTTAAAGAAGGTAAGGCTCTTATTCCATTTTCTGCTGGGTGGGCTACCAAGGAATACACACAGACAATGCTGGCATGGTCAGTTAGACAAATGGGTGAATGAAGGAGGAAACAGACGACAGACGCACAAAGAGAATTTGGGTTATGCTGGTTGGGCTAGCTTGGTTTTGCTTACTAAGTTGCACAGAGAAAGAGGCTGTGGGGAATACATAGGTGCCTGAAGCCACATCAGTCTGGTAATTGGGAGCACCCTTTTTACCACTGTAATCCGTACACTGAAAGGGGAGAAATTGGAGGAGGAATGCTTGCGCCCACTAGAGAAAGAAGGATACCTCATATGACAAAATATGGATTTAAGTTCTTTGAGGCTTTAAAAAGTCTGGTTGTGTAGACTGACCAGCCAACGGTGTTACATATTGCCATCCAGAGACACCAAAGCTATGACTACATGTGCTGCAATCCTACTGTAAATACAACCATAAACGACAATCAGTCAAATTATGTAGAATTACTACTAATTACTAACCCTTATAGTATCACTATTACTATAAGGGTTAGTTATGTAGGCCTGTCCATTCCAGTGGATGTTGGATATGAAGAGCAGCACAAAAATAACGCTTTAATAGGATCCGTAAGTAAAAATTAAGAAATATTTATTTCTGTATATGCATCATATTGAGGAGCCCCAATATTTCATGCATTATATATCAGTGGAGTCTCTAAGTGAGTGTCTGAGACCCTGAGCCTCATATAGGTCAGTACAGTGCAGCTGCTTCAGCAGTTGACCGCCCCCTCTCTTAAGGAAACAAGGCTGTACGCCAGCAATCACACAGGCAATCTGTGCATGTCTGCAGCAATTGTGTCTTTGTGCTAAAGGGCTAAATTTGTAGCCCTCAAGTCAGGGAGCTGGAACAGGCAGGTGTGGTGGGGGGTGCAGATGTCTGATTTCTCTCCCAGAACGAGTCTGCATAGATCAGCAGCAGTTAAAAACTGCTAGCCGACGAGAATGCTAAATAATGCTGAACAACGCAAGCCAACTTCTGGACAGAAGCAATCGATGTTTGGGAGGATGGCCTTGACGACATGCACATCACCCACGCCTATCCAGTCATGAACAGAACATCGGCAGGTGGATAACGCTCACTTTTTGAAGGTCCTGCGGTCGATAGAGGCTAATTTTGGTGTGACTGTTTACAGTGGGCGGCTGGTAGGGCTGCAGGACTGTTACATAACAGTGACTGTGATACAGGAGTAACATGAGTGCAATGCTCTTCCATACTATAGTGGGGTTAACAATGACCATTTGTATTAGCATGATTAACTTACTGTACTTGGGGCCACAGAATCATTAGGCTTAATAACGTAAGGATCTGCTGTTTGGCTCCATATTTCCAATGCAGAAAAGACTGTGTCTTATAAGTACGAGAGTAGCTGTTTTTAGCGCCCTTCAAGTGTGCTGATCTTTAGTGTGGTGACGAGGACACGCTAGTGCACTGTAGAAAAGTTATAGTTCTGTAAACACGGAGCGGTTGTTGCAAGACATGCCTTCTAATTTAGTTGGGACAGAGACATCACCCAAATATTTATGAGGTCAGCTACCTCTCTATCCTGTCATTAAAAAACCTCCCTAATCCAGCCTGGCCTGTTGAAAGACTGACCGCTGGACTCCCCTGCACCTGCGTCAGACCGGCTGCCCACCCTCCTGCCACTGCTATTTGCCTAACAACTATGTTAAAGTTTACATGGACTCTAATTCTAACAATCTGACACTATTAGTCCTGTAATCATAAACCCATTTTGGATCTCCATATTTCTCATGTATTAACTTGTGACTTAAATGAGCCAGTTCTGGGATACTGCCTAAGTCCACTCAGCCAGGTGTCTAAGATATGGTTCACAATATAAACCCAAATTACAACGTGCAAGCCAATCTTATGGACTTTCTCCAATGCCAGGTATTAAATAACTTATATTAACACAGGTTTGTTGAGCCTGTGCCCACTGCAGCCGCAGCTTTCTGTTCTCGGCTTATCTGCTGTATTGACTCTAGCATGTTGAAAGTTTCTGCATTAATTTACTGGACTTTTTAGTGACTGTTACCTAACTAGCCCCATCCACTTGTTACAGTTAAAGCCTGTGTGTGGCATGAGCAAGTTGTGAAAATTCATTAAAATAAACCATGGCAAAATTTTCTCTTCATACTGAACCATGTTGAGTCAGTACACATTTTCTGGTGGATCCGCTGGCATTACCATAATTCAGTTGGTTATAAGGCTCATTCACATTCTGCCAATGATATAAGGCCCATATCACGGTAAGCAGTAGGAAACGATACACTGTGCAGCTCTAGCAGCGAGGCACAAGCTGTCCATCACACTTCGCACACCATGCATCAGCAGTGTACGGAGGGAACAGCTTAACACCGCAGGTGCTAATTACGCAGTGGCAATTCGGCTGTGTATGCCTGTGCGTGACATGGTGACAGGATTCTGAATCTCCATTACGGAGGCGATAAGCCGGGCATCTCCGCTCAAATATTGATGTCTCATCTCCGGCGTGTCTTCCGAACACACTGATTTGAATGCGCTCGCTGGCGTTGAGGCACGGAACAAAGGGGATCTTAATACAGAGCTGCCTGGCTCATCGCTCGTCCCTGCTTACTTATTCACTCGTTTCCCGAGCACTAGCTGCAGCTTTGACTACACTTCGGTAATGACCGGAGATCCAGTGCGGAGAGGAGCCACAATAGGTCGTTATTGATGTGCCTGTCAGCAGCCACAAAACGAGCTTACCTGTCTGCAAAGGTGAATTCTGAAAGTGACGTATTGATTTTCTATGCCAGCAGCATTAATTGCCTTCAAAACAGCCAAGCGGGGGTTGCTAGAGTTTATTTAACTGGAAAGTGGACGTACAGTAATGAGCAATTATGCAATGTGTAGGACTGACACTATTGATTGTGTAAAGTATTGAATAATCAATTATCTGCACGTTATTTCTTTTGATTGATCGAGTAGATCAGCGGGCAACCTTTTTGGGAGGTCAAATGGATCATCCTGTGAAGACCCTGTGAATTTAGTAGTATTGGTCATCTTCTCATGTTGCCATAGCAACATCACCAGCGAATTTTGACAGCCCCATCTCAAATATAAATTAAAGCTCCAGCGAAAGTTCCACCAGGAGACTCTAATGCAGCGTCACCTTTCTTCAGCCAATCACCAGCCTCCATCAGTGTTAAAAGACCTACGTTACAATTACACTTCCTTCCCCCCCTTCGCCACCAGTTTGGTCCCGAAGGCTGCCTGGGAGTAGGCTCCCCCCTTGCCTCTAAGTTCCCGATGGTGCAAGACCTGGGCTGACGATGGGGCCTACGCCAACGGTTTCAACTAGCGAACATTGTTCCCATCTCATTATTTTGTCATGACTAAATGTACGATTTACTGCCCTCATGTCTCCAGACTCTTCTGATAGAACTTTATTCACTGTGTCTTTAATATTACTGAGAAGGGGTCTTCTGCATCTCTTTAACCTTACTTTGGTATCCATGTACCATTAGGTAATGTCAATTACAGTCTGATCTGTGTATATATCATATATCAATATGATGCCTTGAGATCCTCACTGTACTTCCTTCCACACACAGGGCCTTGTTTAAAGGAAAGCTGAGGGAAAGGGCTCCGAGCTTGACTCGCTCTGACCCTTCAGACTACGAACATCAAAATCAAAAGGGCAAAAACAGACATAAGTCATACAGGGCAAACTAGGCAGAGAGACATTTGTATAGAGGTCTAGCCAGAGGCTCTACAGGACTGGTGGAGCTGGCTGCTCGAGGGACACCACAGGGTTTGGAAATGTCAGGTTGATGATATCCAAAGCGACTAAATAAATAAAGCAGGGTAAATAAGATGTTAGGATAGCAGCTCTGGTTTGTTCTCCAAATTGCACCATCCTGGATTATGTGGGCGGAGGCTGCAGCCAAGCCAAGCGGATTCTTAGAAGACTATTGGTCACACAAATGGAACTGCCTTTGTTATTTTATGTCCATTTCCGTGGTGCATTCTCCTCTGAAATTTAGTTATTTCATGACTTCAAAACCTATGAAACTTTCAAACTTGCTAAAAGTAAATGATTTGAGAGGTTTTAAAGCAGACTTTTAAGTTGATTCACAGCACATACATAGGCCTACCTGTCTGGGCATTACAAAATTCAACACAAGGTGAAAACACAGCTCTGCCCCTTGAGAATAAGTTGTTTTGACAAAAACACAGGAATCCGTGGCTGACAGTCTTTGTGCTGGAGTGACAATCGAGTCACATTTGGGAATAAAGTTTATTCCCCTGACTCTGTGCCAGCTTTATTTATTAGCATCTTAAACCCTTTCTGACAGCAGAATACCAGATTCTCATTTTCTAAATAGATCCTAGAATGCATTGAACCAAAACTCCATTAGCCAGCAGACAGGGCTTAGCTTAAAAGTTAAAATATACTTGACGGGTGCTGACACAACACGCTACTTAGTACCAGCGTTCACTCAGCTAGACGCACATTTACATTTATTTATTTGCTCCAGATCCGGCCTGCAGCGCGTCCAGCTATGCGCCGTTTGATAGTGTAATCGGGTCAGGCGGGCAGCGGTGAGCGCCGTCCCTACTCTGATTTAGAGCGGAATGACTTTTTTATTTCCGGGAAAACTTAAGTAAGCCATTTGCGGAGAGCTGGGGTACTGATTGATGGTGCAAGTCTTGTCTCAGGCACACTGCCTCAGCACTGATAAAAGATTTAAAGGAACATGTTGAGCCTTGGGTCAAAAATGCCTGAATGATTACCATCAGGCCAACTGTTCTCCGTCCCCTTCAATCAATTATTTCTTTTTTATTCTAGAGAATTTTACATCTGGACACTATGATTACACAGGGCAGCACGGGGGCTCTGCATTTAGTGTATGAGCTGCGGGGTGTCTGTGTTAGCTCTAGGGGCCTGGGGTTGTGGGTTTGATCCCCCAAAAGTTGGTGAATTGGACTTGAATTCTGACTTTCTAAAAAAAACATATTTTGTTTAAACATTCATGAGTTTCAAGGGACATCATGACAAAGAAGATGGACTGTGTTCTCCCACTAATTACTGGTAGCTATTTTTACTACCTAGCACCTGTGGGTGCTAAGCTAGAAAGTAAGATCTAAGCTCTACAATCTAGCTAAGTTGTTTGAAGCAGATGTCTTCAATGCAACTCATTTTGTCAAGCCTACCAAACTCCAGGGCTGGGAACTGGACTCAAGATCTGGAACTGAAGACCTCTGCTTTACTTACTTATTTATTGATTTATTTATTATTTATTACACATGTGGCCTCCAAACCTTTCCACATACTTTGAATCCAACCCTAATCCATCAGACCTGATTCAACTACATTAGAAATGTTCAGAAAGGCAAGGAGGAGAGTTCAAGACCTCTGGGCTAGGCAGTGAAATTACATTCCTAATAGCAAGTCTCTGAGCCCAAAAAGGACACAAGACTTAAAGCTTATGACTTAAAGATCTGAAAACATCAACAGATGTTTACGTCTAACCTTCCACTGTGACGACTCAACACTGTGGGTCTGAAAAGATGCGGAGCTGACCAAAAAAGGACAAAACTGTTGAAGCTGTTGCTGTTTTCAGAACAATGGACTGACCACCCCAGAGTCCAGACCTCTACAACTCCCTGCAGGTTTCTTTGAGAAACAGAAAGGGAGTCTCCTGAAAACACAAGAAGGCTGTAATAAAGGTAAAGACTGGACAAACTAAACACTCAAACATCTGATTGTCTGTGGAATGTGTTTTCTGCTTTTCTCTGATGCTGAAAAATGAATAACCTGTGCTTAGTGCTGGGCAATAGGACCTCAAATCAATGTCCCAATTACCTGAACATTTGAGCTCGATCACAATTAATGAACGACTATATAAAATGCTCGAACTGCTCAGTTGGCTCTGTGTTTGAGTTGAGCTCCTTCATGTTGCTTCCATGTGACAGACAGGAAGGGGCAAAATCTCATGATGGTTGTGTATTTTTAAGGATAAATTACATGAAAAATTAAAGCATAAAAAATAGTAGCATAATAATTGAAATGGGCAATTGACATGTTGGTTTCTCTTCAATTTTAAGTAACTGCCCTGTACTGTATTTTGGGAGATGGACCACAACTCAACTCCTCCTCCACAGCCCTATATGTACCCTTTACTCTCACTTCACCTTCAGGTCAAACCTGCCCCCTTCCATCTACCCTTTACTCATCTCAACAACCCAAGTCTTCTGAGTTTGCCTCCTGGTACCAGCTCAACAGGCACGGTTTATATTTGCAAAATATCCATTTGTACGTAAAGTTGAATAAATGAATGGTGCTCTCAAACATAATAGTATACAATCTAGAAATACAACAGACCCATTATACCCATTCTGTACTGGTAATGAGAACAGCTGGCCTTAAATTATAATGCTACTGAAAAGTAGAGCTAGATTAATCATCAGCGGAATTGTTCTCTTAGTAACATTACAGGGATCATGTGAAATATTCTTTTTTGTTAATGTGACGCCTTCCCTCTGAAATGTTATCAAGTGAACACTAATTTGGAGAGAAGCAAATGATGTTTCTTATCTAGCACAGAATCTGTAAGCCTTTTAGAGATCTCATTAAGAAAATGAAACATGATTTCTGATACCAGCGGTCTGGACAAGACTCTCCTGACTTTGGAATTGCCTTTGGTAAGACAAAAGTACACTGAATCTTCAATGAGAGCTTTAGTTCATCTTGGACAACTGCTCATTACACTGTGGGTCAGTGGAGGCCCAGAAGACAAAGTCTGTGTTTGGCTCTTTTTGCATTTGATATTTTTGTGTAAAAGAAAAAAAAGATCTCCATCAGAATCTCCATCAAGGTGCTTCAACGAACACAAGAGCTTTATCTCATATGTACAGTACCAAAGGTCAAGGGTTTGGACAAAATATTGGATCCAAATGCTACGATGACCATATTTTAGTTTTTTAAAAATAGGACACTGAGGACACAAGGGTATCCACTGTGATTAGGATGTTGTGGCTGGAAGGTTTCAAGTAGGCCTAAGTTGTAAGACTCACCTCGTTGAATGTGTGCTGATCTTTACCTTAAAACATTTGATCCAAATGCAAGGGTGACCAGAAGACACTGGGCACACACAAGTATCCACCGTAGTTAGGAAATCGTGGCTATGGGGGTTTTAAGTAGGCCTAAATTGTAGGACTGTGGCAGTGTGCATATGTGAGGGTGGAAATACCTCTCAAACCATGCAGCTACAGTATATTAATATACATTATTACATATGCATTTACCATTTAGCAAGACCTGTAAATAGCCTTAATAGCCTATATGACCAAATGACCCCCTTTCAGTTCAACTTACAACATAGGCCTCATTGAAACCCCCCAGCCAGCAACTACATCCCAACATGTGTGTCCCCAGTCACTCTAGCAAAGGTCACTCTAGCAGTTTGGATCAAATGTTTTTAAGATGATGACCAGCATGATGATGGTTCAAAGTATGGTTGTTGTGTATTTTGTTTTTGAGATGTAACTATCCTGATTTTCAAAAGTGGATCCATCATTCTCATAGAATTATTATTATTATTAGACTTCTTAATAGTGTTTGGGGGTGGCATCACTCCTGCAGGCTCTTTGCCAGCAATTCATCTGATTTCTGCATTCAAGTGGCAGCAATCTGGTGCCATGGGTTTAGCTAAAACATTCATATTTAATTTTGTACTAAAGCTTGAAATGAATACTGTTAGGCTAGTTTTATATGGTGAAACTGCCATGCAACTTGCTGTTGCTTAAAATGTGATGGTTTATGGATGGCTGTAGTCTAGTCTGCTCTGTGTATAAGATATTTATACGGATTTGTCATTGTTATGGCTGATGGGTTCTACAAGTCCCAACAAAAAAAGCAAGTATGGGACAGACTGTGGAAACCAAACAACTGTCCTCTCTCTGAGGACTCCTGCAAGAGTTGCAACCATCTCAGAACAAGTTTCACGAAGCAACCAGTCAAAACACTGAGCGGGTCACATAGACAAAACAATACAACAAGGGATGGAAAGATGGTCTCATGGAATACCGCATCTTATTGCTTTGCTGAATGCTACTGGATACTGGAGTCACGATGTTGTTAATGAGCCAAAATATAAATACTGCTATATCCATGCTATATGCTAAAAAAAAAGCACAAGTTTGGCTCAAACAACACAATGTATTGCATATTTTAAGTTGTATGTTGGTGTATAAGTGGTAAATATGTGATTTTGGTTGGGGTGTTGATGGCTCACGGAACCCATATAGTATAGTTAACACTAGCAATAAATGCTTATTTATATTAGTTATATATTTTGATGCTCTCTCGCTGTGTCTTCTTGGTGCGATGTGCTATTAACAAGCTGAAGTATTCAATAGAGATAGTCAGAAGCCAAATAGCTTTTAGCCCTGCTTTTACTCACCTCCCTGGGTTTCTTACTGGTAAATAAATAAACTGCTACGTTTCCTTCTGATATGTGTTTAGCTTCAGTTTGGAGTTTGTAGCATTAACTGGGGCTTTTGGTAGTGGGCTGGGTTTATGTAACTTTTGGGGGTGTAACTATAACCAGTCAAGGTTTTGGTTTTCGCACTTTTTTGGTTATGTTGGATTTTCAGCAATGTTTTATGGTATCTTAGTTTCATGTACCAAACTCTCAGTATTCTTAGTATTCAAAGGAAAATACACCATACAACTCTAGGGCCCTTATAACACATGATATTTCAGTCTTTATGGTCTTCATCGGCCACAATTATTTTAACGTATCTTGTAAATAAATAAGATTTTACAAGCTTGTAAATCAGAGGATCGAAAGATACACTTTTGTTTATCGCAGGGTGAGATCTCAATCATTTCTGCCATACAGACACATCCAGTGTTTCCAATAATGCACATAATTATAGCATGATGCAAAATTTCAGTGGTGTACATGTGATGCCCCCCGTGACATCATGGGCCTGCAGCCTGCAGATGATTTAAAACCAGGCTGACCTATTAGAGCTTCAAGATGTAAACATTCCCTTACGCACCAACAGAAGTGCACTTAGTATGCAGTATCATCAGTGTGTGGAGTATTAAAGCCCAGCCTGGTTTGTTTATATGTGTGTATATATTTAAATATGCCATCAATATGTTACTAAGCTTGCAACAGTGGGCTTATTAGAAGGCCATTAAAAATCTCCCCTTGACTTCTCCACACACAAAAAAAAGTGTCTACTGTACTGTTGTTGGGTTATGGCTAATAGCCTTCCTCTAATGAGGTAGATACACAGGACTCCTCATTCAAAGGATTCTCCAGAGTCCTCTTCCTCCATTATATGCTTGTGTGTAGGCAAAAACATATAATTATGAATTTGATCATAGCTAATTAAGCTATAGGGAAATAACCCAAGGTTGGGCAAGGGGCCTTTGTTGTAAGGTTAAAGAGTAATTGCTAAATACGCTGATCAACCATAACATTAAAACCATCTGCCTGATATTGTGGAGGTATTCCTTGTGCCACCAAAACAGGGGCATGAACTCCACAAGACAATGAAGTCCCATTCGGGGTAGTTTTAGTTCAACACCCTCTGCCATCAGGCCATACTGATTGGTAGCCGTTTAACACTGAAATGTGCAGGGCAGGGGATCCTCCAGGACCAGGGTTGGGAACCACTGTTGAAATGCTGAGGTAAACTGCTAAAATGATGTAGGTTTCAACGCATGGTGCTTTAATAGATGTTCCTCACAGAGGCCTTGGAGTTGTTGGCCAACACAAACCTCAAAGAAACTTTCAAAAGACTTAAAGAAAACCAGCACAGAGCAAACTAAACCACCTCAAAAGCCCATGAGTTTTACACGGATGTTTATCCTGTACATTAAAGCACAGTATATTTTTGCAAAGGGTAAAAGTCAGTCACGACTAGGCAGGGAGCAGATTCTAAAAGTCTGCTACGAGTTTTTCCCAGAGTACTGTGACTCATCTTGCCTCTTCCTATGAAATGGGGAACATAACCTTTCAGAGCTGAGAAGGCCTTTCAGATTCTCCATGGGTCAGCTACCTTACGGTCATGCATCAGTGTGATTCAGCTTACAGAATAAATAGCATGGGGTTGAGAGAACAAGTCTGATTCGTTTGACAATAAGACTGACACTGATATTATCTTTTTAATTGTTTTTAATGTTGGCATGCAATGTAATTAATAGCTTGTGCCAGCCACGCCAAAAAGCGTTTGACATGAAACTAGACCTTCATATAAGAGAGTTCATATAATTGGTAGATATGGCCACTTTGCTCTACTCTACCTGTAATACCATGTCATTTTGGACATCAATTAACCATGGTCATCCATGACCCTGTAGCTGGTTCACCAATTGTCTTTCCTTAGAGCACTTTGGTAGGTACTGACCACTGCATACAAGGCCTGTCTGATGTTTTGTAGATGTTCTGACCCAGTTGTCTAGCCATCAGAATTTGGTTCTTGACGACGTGTCTCAGATCTTTACCCAGACTTTTTTCCTGCTTCCTGCTTTCCACTTGCTGCTTAATATGTAGTCGCCATTGACAGGTGGCATCGGAACTGTCCACTATATCTGTAAGTGGGTTTTAATGTTATGGCTGGTTGGAATGGAAGTTTGAACAAGTCTTTGCTGACAGTGACATTATCATTCTATCATTTTTGTGTGTTAGCAATGTAGTTAAGCAGTAATACAATTAATAGCTGTTGGCAGTCATGGCAAAAAGCCACTATTTGACACGAAACTAGACCTTTATGAGTTCATTTGCAGATATGGCGACACTGCACTACTCTAGCTCTAATACCATGTAATTTGCAAATACAGTCCCAAACATCAATGCAACCCTGTTGTTTTCTTAATTGTATAATTACTCAGACCGTTGATGTGTGTGGATTATTCCTTTGACATGTCGTCATTAGCTCTGAACCTGCTACCACGAGCCACGGGAACAAATTGATCTCTGCTGAAGCCTTCCTTAATGGCTTAGGTAATTAAAGTGTATACTATGCATGTGCTCCGGCACTGTTTGCCTCATTATTTTAGGTCACTAATTTGGCTGCGGCAAATGCAAAGCGAATAGCATGTGAATATAACCAACATAAAAAGAGAGACGGTCACGTTCGTCAACACACTGTCAAAAGCAGAGAGTGGACAAAGCTGCCTGGGTTCAGAAATGCCATAGCCCAAAAGTCCAAAGTACAGCTGATAAACCCAGCCATGTCTGCCAGAGCCAGATCACATTGTGTCACATTACATACTCACACACCGGATGTGTGGCTATTATAAGCATGAACATCTGAGGCTCTTCATGATTAGGCTGACTGATGAGCCAGATCAGACTGGCTTAACCATAATTGTGCCATCCGTGTGAATATAATGTAATTATGCTCCTAAAAGCAGCCGGTACAATTCAATGTGTCAACCAATGAAGGTGACAATCAATGTCCTGTGAAAAATGAATGAACTGCTGCTTTAACTTAAGTAAAGTATGTAACCATAGTAGCCTGCATGCTGCGTACTGTCCTGTGGTATCTGGCACCAAGGCGTTAGCTGCAGATCCTTTAAGTAGGTTCTCTATGTTTGAAAGGTGGTGGAAGTTGGGCATCCCAGGACCACATCAGTGAGCTTCAGGCGCCCATTAACCCTGTTCACTGGTTGTTCTACTCTGGAGCCCAGCCCTTTGTGTGTAACCGATGGGCACATTTGCGTCGTAGATTCTAGAAATATTTGGTGTACTCAGCGAGTATGTCCTGTCTTAACACCCCATTTGTGACAGTGATATTGTTCTGTGAGGTATCGTGACAGAGTTTTTTAGATGTGCAGAGCAGATCTGTTTTTTCAAGGTCCCAGGCTCACACTAAAAGCCACACTGCAATCCTTTCATATTTGATGTGCTATCAAGTGTACTCAGGGTTTTAAAAAAATCTGGTTGAAACCAATGATATGATGCCCATTAAAAAAAAGAAATGAACAAAGACTGCAGTATTATTATACCAAGAGCCATCAGAAAGAAAACCACCAGCACCACATCACTGCTAGTAAAAATGGCATTCAGAACACTACCATTGAATATCTGATATGTATTGTGTTTGTTTTTCTTAATACAATATTGTGATAATACTATTTATTATAACACAATACCATTATTAAAAAATGACATTTTGAAAAATTATGAAGTTTTTTGGTAATTCTTTGTATTGTGTGATGTTTGCTTTCAACCATTGCTGGTATATAACTGAATCTAGCTCTACTCCAAACATATCTCTCTTCACAGTGACCAAATAGTTGTATTTTAATGTTATCAAAATGCTTGATTCCAAAATGCTTGTTTCCAAAATCAGGCTTATTTAGGTGCTTGTTTAAAAACTGATGCTGAATTTTGTACTGAGGGTAGGGGAAAGGTTTTCTTCTGATGGCTCTCGTAAGAAACTTTGTACAGGTTTCGCTGCACAGTAGAATAGTGCAGCACGTCTCTAGAATCTGCAACCGAAACCAAACCTTTACCCTAACCATAACCCTAACCTGAACTTAACCTAACCACTACTCTACCCCTAAACTGAACCAAACCTTCACCCCAACCATAACCATAGCCATAACCTAAACTTAACCTAACCTCTACCCTAACCATAGCATAACCTGACCTTAACCTAACCCCTACCCTAACCATAGCCATAACCTGAACTTAACCTAACCCCTACCCTAACCCTAAACTTAACAATAACCTAAACTTAACCAAACCTTCACCCTTACCCTAACCTTTACCCTAAACTTAAACATAACCCCTAATAAGTAGAATATGAAGAAAGTGGATCTCCTTGTGAATCATAAAATATGTACGGAATATTTGACAGGAGCTTGTACAAATGTTATACATTTTTTAGTAGTGTATGTACAAATTTTATATTCATATCTTAATTACATTATGAAATTGTAATTAGGAAATGACTATCTGAAAACACTTTGCTGTCTTCTCATAGCCCTCTTCTACTTTAAAGGCATAATTTATTTAAAAATTCAGAGTGGCAACTGCTTAGAGGAGCCCATGGCTGCTGATTGTTGGGACAAGGTTTGAGAAGAGTAGTTATAAAGCGTTAAAACTTGCATCACCTGACTTTTCCTAACAATGATTGTGAACAAGCCATAGCTGTAACAAGCTAATTAAGGCCTGAGAGCTTTGAAAAAGTTATCTGAGAGAGCAAAAATTGGAAAATTTTATGAAACAAAAATAATACACTAATCTTTGAGGTTGCAAGTTTACTTTTTGATAGCTACAACATTTTTTACTGTGAATTATACTTTTGACCTGTGAATGAATCAGCCACAATAAATCCGAGCAGACATTAACTGTTTAGATTTAGACCATAAATCACTGTCCTTCAGACATGTGTGTGTGTTTGAAATAACACTACAAACCACTGCTTCTCTCTGGGACTTCAAATGACCTCAACAAAACCACACATCGGTAGTTCTCAGCTGCATTAGTTGGAGCTGTGACATTTGATATATGATGGCATTTAAATGTATTCTTAACAAGCGAAGTGTAGAAAGGATTCATCCTACTGTTAACTACTGTGGATGTGCTCTGATAGAGAAGATTGCATAGTTCTCATACCTATACAGAAACCGCTGGCTGGAGGTCATGAGAGCGCGGTTATTGAGCAGGAAAATGTAATACAGCAGCAATTCTACTTCCATTCTGACCTTAAGGGACTGCGTCTCTCTACCGTTTCCTGGCATTTTACATCAGCATCCACTGGCTCTCAAAGTCACATTGAAATGTGTTCCGCACGGAAGCGGAATGGCAGGAATGGAGAAAACACTGACACACACTGATGCTCCGTATCAGCAGATACAAAGGTGCTGTGTCAGTGGTTCAGAGCTTGAGGGATGACTTTGCTGCGAAACCTGACTCCTGACTGGCTGCTTAACTCACTGCAGCAACACTACCAATGTCATCTCTTAAAGGCTCTGACACAGAACAAGCAGAAGTACACAATACAGCAGACGCACAGCAAGGGAAAAAAAGAGGCTGGTACAGAAACAACTCCATAAAACCAAAACACTTAACCCACAGGAAGAGCAGAGAACAGACGGGCCTGTGAGAATTAAAAATACCAATAACATATTTCTGAAGATTTAGGAAGATTTAATGCTACTACTTGATGAACTACAGGATTTTCCTTGAGTTCAGAGCATTCTGCATTTTCTTAAGAGTTATATTTAATCCTCATCGCACAGAACCAGAACTAAAGCTACAAAGTTGAGTAAAGTCTAATAATACAACAACAGGACAGATTTGCTGTCTGAAAGTTTTGGCTGTTACTGTGAATAGTTTGTAGAACTGAGTAGAAGATGAATTGCGCTCCACAATGAATAAAGTTAAAGAGCCTATATTTGCATTGAGCTCCTTTAATTTTTTTTTTACTTAGAAATTGCACAGAACAAAAGTGCTGCACTAATCTTGCATTAAAGTTAAAGAGGAAACATTGTTAATCTCTTTAACTTTAATGCAAGATTAGTGTATCACTTTGGTTCTGTGCAATTTCTGAGTAAAAAAAAAAAAGGAGCTCTATGCAAATATAGCCTCCCCAGATAACATCTCAGACCTTAATTAGCTAGTTAATGCTATGGCTTGTTTACAATCATCAGTATCACTTTACCTAGATGGTCCATTATAGATGCCCCCTAGATGCTCACATGATGCAACATTTAACTGTTACACTCTTTTAACATTTAACATTAAACTCTTAGTTGATTGTAAAAGACTGTCTCTTGAATTCAAACCTGCACCTAACCATAACCTTAAGTCTGTACCACACTACAGGATAACTGGTCTGCTTTCAAGGCCGTTTTCCTCTTCCCGACAATCGCAAAAAGTCTCAGGCTTTCAGGGTGTTCGTAAACAATGATCTTCCCAGATTGTCCTGTACTGTGTGGTGTCTATAGTCCAACCTTTAGTCATGCAGTTCAATAACTGCAAATTCTGGAAGCAAACATCACACCATATTTAAAAAAAGCTGTAGATAAAAATGTTCTACTGCAGGATAACGATCATAAACACTCCTCAAAATCCACAATTTGAAGGTTTTGCCATGGCCCTCAAAGCCACCCGTCCTAAAGAGATGCAAGATGGCCCGAGAAACTCTATTTACCAAATCACGACAGTCACCAAAATGCCAAAGTTCTGCAACAGTTAGTAAATCTGCTAGCAGTTTTAATTAGACTAATATCAAAATGTGCATGTAAACGTAATTAGTGTCTCAGCAGTGGTTGTAGCTCTCTCCTCTTCCTCGAAGTGGAAAGAGACTTGGCTGTAACCCAAATCTTTGACAGCACTGGGGTTCTTCAGGGAGCCGTGCACCACCACCACCACCACCACCACAGCCTCAGTCAGGAGCGCAGGCTGCTCTGGCATCTAACCAAACCATTAAACTGTGGCAGGAGGAAACGGGAACTGTAATGAAGTCTCATGGGACGGCCGCATTACATGTGGAAATGGCTCCAATTAGGCAACCCCATGATGAATTCCTCAAGAAGACAAAGACGGAGCTCAAACGCTTCACTTTAATGGAAGTCAGGTAGGTCACAGATGCCATGGAGGTGACTGTAATCATATGTCATCAGCAGCATATTCAGTCATGGATCAAGGCTTCTGAATCATGAGCCTCTTGTTGTGTCGCTCAAGAGGGGCGAAGGAGGCTCCTCTGATTGCCCAAATCAGGCTAAATAAACCACACAAACTGCTTCAGTGATTTCGCTCCGAAGCATTTGCATCCCAGAGAAGCACTGACGGCAGACAAACTGACATTATGACCCGTGTGAATTTGTACAAAAGAAACGTCTCATTCGCACCCTATAAGAACCAACAGTACTAGCTAGACATTGGGTAGGTATCCTGCTGACCTCTGCTGATTACAGTTTTTGTCGGGCCAAGCTTCAAGCAAAAACACAAGCTTGCAGGGCAAAGCTGCCTTTGGGGTTTTCATTCAATCAATCAACCTTTTTTTTTTATTAGAAAATACATTGAAGGTGACCCTAAATCTCAATGTAGCCGACTATTAACAATAAACAGAAAAGAAAAAAGATATGAATCAAGATAACAGGGAAAATGGCTTTTTATTAATAAGAGGCACAAGAAAAGAAATAAAAACAGAAATACAAATACATAAACCAGAATGAAATAAATAAAAACAGACTTAAAAATGGTACAAATGTGATTTTTGTTTGTAAAATTAAACATTTACATTTATTTAAAATAAGCCAAAATAAGATTTGAAATAACCAAACAAAATGGAAAATGTTATTAATAAAATAAAAGTAAGATCCAAAAAAATAAATAAAGCTAAACTAACTAAAATAACTTACTAAGTAATAAATAGGGATGTCCCATGGGATGTGGCGTATTTTAATGAATCGGGTATTAGCTATTTTAATCCAAATCCAGTTCTGAGTCTTTGTTTTAACCACAGTGTTCAGAAACCTATGCAGTGTCCACAAGGTGCCATTAATGGACAGTATTGCCTAGCTGGCAGCAATGGGGAGGGTTCTTATATGGTAAATAAGAGAGTTTGGAGTCAGCAGTGTGGGATGTTTTTACAGTGAAACATATAAAAATATCATAATATAATAAACTACATACATTTTTACCAGCAGGAGAGTCACACACCTTTCTTTGTTTTTAAACCAGCACTAGTGAAGGCTAACGCTAATACTAATACACACACACACACACACACACACATGCACACACACACACACACACACACACACACTTACTTTGAAAACCCACATCACAGCACATTCACCCACTATAAACCAGTTATTTCACATCAGTAGCCCACAGGCAACAACAGATATCAGTCCAAAGTACCACTACACACACACACACACACACACACACACACACTGATTAGACTGCACTGTTGTAAAGGAGCTGGGAGCTGATTGGGCAAGGAGGAGAGTCAGACTGGATAGACTGGAGGTGGTTAAATATTAAAGTTTCATTTGATGGTGTGAAGCTGAGCTGTTTCCTGTAGTGTATTCCAGCTCACTGGTGCACTGTGACTAAAAGCAAAGCATGGAAGTGGAGCAGAAAGGCAAAACGGATAGGTTGCGTATTTTTTCAAGCAAAATTACTTTCTGTGACTATTTTTATCCTGTTTTTGGCCGTTGTTCATTTCAGACACCCACTTGATGAGCGTGTCGGTGTTGAATAATGTAGGACAACAGCAAAGAAAAAAAAAAAGCATGGATGTTTAAAGTTGAGTAAAGTGTCACACACAACCTCTCCATTTAGATAATTACAGAGACGCCATTCTCCCTGTTACTGTCAGCACAGCATCAACACGATTCTGAAGCTGAAATATTAAGGTATATTTGCTCTAGACTGTTAATTTAATGTCAAATTCAGCATGGATTTTCTATGGATTTAATAATGAATTAAATACCAGTATTTTATAGCAAAATATCTTTCAACCACTGAGAGCGTAAATCTGGATTTTCTTTCTAATTAGGGTAATCTGGCCCCTCAGGGCCCCCAGTGTCAATGCACAAAGTAAGTCCCATGACGATCATTTTAATAAAAGTCTAATAAATTCTGGATGTATTTGTCTCCTATATGTCTCCACCCTCTCTTCGAGTGTGAGCAATCTGGAGAACTAAAGATAACCTGGTGAGCTGAAGCGACTGGGGGATCGGCTGTCTTGGATGCCTTGTTGTCCCTCATGTCCGCCGCCCGTCGCATCTCTACTTCACCACAGAATTTAGTGTCTGGGTTCCCGTGATGAACGGGAGGTCCCAAACGCAGCACCGTAGCTGGGGAGACCTGCTGTCTGTCTCCTAGCTGTACCCCACCCTACCAGCACAGCATGTAGCCGGTCACAAAAATGGAGAGGCAACGGGCGCCGGATGGGAGGGATGATGGAGCACACGGGGCAGCCAATACCCCAGTCACGGCTTAAAATTATACATTACAAATATCAGAGCCTCAAAGACGTAAACTCTGAAGATCTGTGAAGTCACAACAGCAATTCAAAGTAAAAAGCTAAAAACTCCTTAGTCTCAAGGCTGTGGGCTGTCAGTCAAATGGATGTCAATCGAACGTTCATTAGAACATTCAGACCATGTCCAGACCGTTCTCAGAGAGGTCTGATGAGTGCATTTAGGTGATTTTTGAGTAGTGATTTATCATATTTTTGCATGTTTTCTATTTAAACCTTGCTAAAATACTTCACTTAACAACCAAGTTTAGAATTATTTAAAAAATCACTCTATCAGAATGTTTCCAGGGGGTTTAATCATCCGTACAATAGGCCTTTATGACACAACCATTTAAAGCCTCCCCCATCAACCCTGTCAATCAACGGTGTGGATGCCTAAATGTTCTCTTTCATACAGAACTGCCACAAAGATGAACCTTTCACTTCCCACCACAGACTGACCACTCAGTGCTGAAGTGCATGAATAGCAGCTCAGCACTGATTACTTCACTTCCTCATAAAGCTCTCATAAAGACATTGGAATTGGAAAGGGGATGTAACAACTGATCTAAATTCATCTGCAGGAATGAAGCAGCAGATTGAACTGAGAAGACTGATTGTACACAGTGTAGGATTAAAATTCCCCCGAGAATGAGCTACATTCAAAAGTTCAAGCAATGATAATTATTTAAAGCTCATTCCAGAGCATACTTGTAAGCTTGTCTGTACTTGATTCGGATACACCTGCTAATGAGGGTCGTAACAGTATGTGTTTTTGTAACCGTGCAGGGAAAGCTATGGACGATGATTAATAGTTCAGCCGGGAACCTTCAGATACAAACTGTTGCAAGTAAAGTTTGGATTTACATGGTACTCTGGGAACTGTAGTGGATTTAGGAGTATCACTATGGTAAAAATAGTAGCTGAGCTGGATGCCAGTCCCAGTAAAGACTGGCGGAAGAGAGACACATTGATTTTGAGTGTAAGCAATAATGCATGATCCTGTTGTTTTATACAAGCTAGGCTCTACAAGCTAGGTTCTTAAAGGTACTTTCCGATTGGGATGGTATACAGGTGTACAGGTGTTTACATTATTATGCTATTCAACAGATTATTTAAAGGACTACCCACCTCTTTCAATTGGAAATCGTAAGTCTTTTCTGATTGGATGCATACATGAATGTAAGACAAGACCACCATATTCACCATTTGGGTTGCCCCCTCCTTTAACCCATTCATGCTGCGAACACACATACACAGTGACAGTGAGCACACATGCTCGAAGCGGTGGGCAGCCAACACTGGGGCACCCAGGGAGCAGAGATGTTTAAGGGCCTTGCTCAAGGGCCCAACAGTGGCAGCTCGCAGAGCCTGATTATTAACGGCCTATTATTCTGGCCTGTTCCCATCGGTGTACAATAGAAGTACAATAGGTGTACAAGTGTAAGACGTTCATACTACCTCTGAAGCAGGTCTTTGCTTGAATAACATGAGCCTGAGTAACAGGGTAACATCTCTGTCTGAGTGTAGATTTCAGTAATGTTTCCACTATGCAAGTCAGCAAGCATCTGTTTTTTTTCTTCTGAAATCTAAAGCAACAGGCCTGCATTAGGGAGGACTGTTACCACTGCTGTATTGCCGTAGGGGCTTACAACTGCTGAGCACTTGTGCATCCATCTCACTTATTCCCAAGGGAGCCTGTAGAAGACTGTAAAAAACTGGGGAATTTATGTTTTGCCACCTTCTCTGAAGCTCCTCATAGGCTCTTGTCTTCTAACAGGGCACAAGTGTCAATTTATGGGGATGCACCAAAGCATCATGCATATGAAATTCCTGGATGGACGATAATGATGAGATCACTAAGGTTGTGCATCACTCTGTGGTTGGCAATATGAACAAATAAGCTAGGAATAAGATGCTTTGCTCAATGGTGTTTTCCAAATTTACATCATGTGGCACAATAGAAGTTCCAAAACAGGCCCCATCCTTTTGACATTATGAGTCATGAGGTTAAGTAATCAGAAAATGTATATTGCCACAACCCTGCTATAAGTAGTCTAGAATTGCAACGTTACGATAACGTTTTAGAAAATATTACAGTATCACAATGTACAGTGCCTATATATTCATCCATTTAGATGTTTTCTTCTTGTATTGCTTATATTAATGAAATCATAGTCAAAATAATTAGGCTTTTCTCCACAAGAATTTATATAAAAACATTGACAAGTGATGTCAGTTCAATAAAAATATTTGACTGCGTAAATATTCACCCCCTTTAAGGTGACTGACCTAATTCAACAGAAGTCCAGGCAGTTGGTGCTAGTAGTCTCACAGTTAGTGAAATGGAGATCACATGAGTGCAGTGAATGTGTCTCAAATGACTGTAGTATAAAGACACCTGTCTGGAAGCTCCAGTCACCAGCCAGTCATCCAGTATTCCTGGCTACAAATACACCTTGAAGACAAATGAACACTTCACACAGCTCAGAGAAAAGGTTATTGACAAGTACCAAGACACCTATGACTGCTCTGAAGGCTTTTAAATTGATGCTACTGCCACCATGCTTCACGGTCAGGATGGTGCGTTTGGTGTTCGCCAAACACAGCGTCTAGTCATCAGACCAAAGAAGCTTTTTCCAGTTGACAGGACGTCTGTCTAACGCTGGAGCTTAATGTCAATCCAGTATTGGGTTTTGGTGTGATTTTCAAACAAATCAAATTTTGTACCATGTTGGGGGTTTTGATGACAACCCAGTTTTCATTTTCAGCTTGTGCAACGTTAGAGACCAGTGTCTTTCTGATGTAAAATGAACGTGTGGTGATGCTATAAATTGGCATGCAAACTTCAAGCAGTTGAAATGATGCCAAGGCAGTTCTAGCAGATGAATCTAGGCCTTATTAATGTTAATGGCAGTGTGTGTAAAGTCGCCCTTAAAATAAATAAATAAATAAATAAATAAATAAGAAAGCTATACACTTTCCATTTGAACAAAATCAATTAGGGGGAAAAAGGAGTTGGAAAAGGAGAAGAGATTTACATTTAACATTTAAGGCTTTCAGCAGATGCTCTTATCCAGAGTGACTTACAAAAATGCTTTGCTATTTACCCAAGGATAACTTCAGCTAGTTTGAATAGGCTAAAATTCAAGTTTAGACACTACTAAACACAAGTCAATAAGGCAACCAAGTCAATAAGGACCCCAAGAAATGGGTCTTCAGTCTGCATTTGAGGACAGCGAGCGACTCTGCCGTTCGGACACCCAGGGGAAGCTCGTTCCACCACTTTGGTCCCAGGACAGAAAAAAGTCTGGACGCTTGTCTTCCATTGATTTTGAGGGATGGTGGGTCGAGCCGAGCCGTACTTAAAGCTGGAAGGGCTCTTGGTGCGAATCTGCTTTTGACCATTGCCGTCAAGTATGGAGTGGCTGGTCCGTTCTTGGCTTTGTAGGACAGCGTCAGGGTTGCCGCTGCATTCTGGATAAGTTGCAGGGGTCTGATGGTGCGCAGAGGGAGACCAGCCAGAAGAGAGTTGCAGTAGTCAAGTCTCGAAGTGACGAGAGACTGAATGAGCACCTGGGTGGCCTCTCTAGAGAGGAAAGGTCGAATGACTTCCCATTGAATTGCACTCTTCTAATTTCTAATCCGTGATGTCTAAACCGTGGCGTGAACCGCACCTTGACTTTTCAGTGCACTGCCTTTATTAAAGAACCCCTTGAATATAGAGGTTTTCAGTTCCAGTTTCTGCTAGTCCCACGCATTCTCACACACACCTGCTTCAGCTCATCAAGTCATTAGCCAGGCTGAAACTATTGTGTCAAGGCAGGGAAAACAAAAAATGTGTAGTGCGAGAGAAACACTGAGAAACATAATTATTCCTTTGGTGCCTTCCAGTGAATTTAATATGGGAAATATCATCTCATTAGACCACATCCTGGCTCGGTCCTCCCATGTTCGGGCTTAATTTGATCCAATAAGAACAAAAAGGCACAAACATTTCAATCTGACCCAGAAAAAAACTCTCTCTCTCATGTAGGCTACGCACATCTCTGAGCCACTTTACACAGCCTCTCACTTGCGAACAGCCCGGTTTGTGAGAAGCGTGGCGGCGGCAGCAGTACATGAGCATGCCAGGAGCATGTAAAGAGAATAAGGAAATCAAGCCCACCATGATGGGATTAGTCTACACAGCAAAGTAAAAGCAGAGTGAGATCAAGAGTGGATTTGCTGAACATGCTACAGCTGCTACAGCATTTGGACGCTCAACTATGAAAAATCATACCACTGTGAAATGCACACATTCCCCCCATCAGCACCCCAGAGTGCTTGCATACATACATACACACACACACACACACACACACACACTTACACACATGCAAATGCATACAAACACATAGAAAAAGGCACAAGGAATTATTATTTTGTCCCAGTCTTTGTATGAGACCCAACGTACACCTACACATTCATGCAAGTATGTAATCAGCCAATCGTGTGGCATGAGTGTAATGCATTAACATCAGCAGCTTCAGAAAATGTTCATATGAACTTCCAGAATAGGTCAAATATGGAGGTCATTGCTGGTGTTATACAGGCTGGTTTGAGTATTTCTAGAGCTGTACAACAGTCTATTAAAACTGTGGTGAGCAGAAAAGCATCTCACAACACGTCCAACATTGAGGCGGAGGGGCGACAACAGCAGGAGAGGTCCCACTTAATTTAACCAAGAACAGAAAGCTGAGGCTGCAGTGGGTACCGCATCACTAACACTGGACAGTTGAAGCCCAACCTGATGAATTTCAATTTCTGCTGAGGCACACAGATGATGTGGTCAGAACTGGACAGGGGTTAAAACAGGAGTTGGCTGGGTTGTGTGGGAGTAGAGGAGATGTCGATGGCTTGTTAATTGTGGAGAATACTTCAATAATATTCATAATAATTCATAATAATTCAATGAAAGACTTTTTGAAAAGATTATTTCTAAAAGCTAGCTTTTGAATCTTGTACATACAAGTCATCCATAGTCTGTTCATTTTACAGTAACCCCCCCCAGTGTTATCAGCTGGCCAGTCAGCTAACGGAAACAGCCTTTTAAATATCTGTTTGTGCCACCATTATTCTTCTTTGTTAGCCTGCATGTTACTCCCAACATGCCACTAACTGCATGGAAATTTCACTGTGTAAAAGCAGCCTAAAGGCCTTTCTGTTCTACTCCCACATGCTCGTAACTCGGCAGTCCACTACAGCCACTGTAAATATGCAATAAGACGAGAGGAGCAGCATCATTTGTAGTCGATATTTGAAATGACTTAGTCACAGTAATGACATCCTGTACAAAGAATGAAAGCACTCTTTCTCTTCTTAATGAATACACATTGCACTGCCTATTAATAGAGGCGTCTTATGCTAAAACTATGGAATTCATCTGTATGGGTGGATTGTCTCTGAAAATGCAGATTCGACAAGGGATATTTCAGAACTGTACTGTTCATTGACCTAAAACAGGAAATTGAATTCGTTCAGACAAATAAAAGTGTGGGATAGGTACAGGGGATACAGAAGAGTTGCTTTTATAGATTAAGGAAACTGGTCCAATTATATTACATTTCATGCTGGATATCAATGGGTAAAAAATATGATGTTGAAATTGTAATTTAGTTCTTGAAAGATGAGGCTGGAGTGGCAGGCAATCTAGCAGACACTGAAAAAATCAGTCTGTCTGTGACATTTAGGAGAATTTCTGCAACTACTTTTAGGCTGTTTTTGGACATAGGTCCAACTGCATGTTTCAGTATGAAGCATTAAAAAACACACTTTCAAACTAACACACAGGGAAAAACAACAGTGGGGAAATGCAAGAAGACCTGAGAGGACAGTGTGTTGAAGGAAAGGAGCTGCTGTTGAACAAAAGCTCATCTGTCAAGCATGATGGAGGTACTGTCATAGTGTGGAAATCTATGGCAGTCTGTAGCAAATGGTTCCCTTGTATCTATTGTATGTTGCAGGATCTGACTGCTGATGAAAGAAGCAGGACGAAATCTGAAGTCTATAGAGCTATATTAAAATATGGCTACTTTGAGCTCATTTTTTATTTAATATCAGTTTCAATATGCTGTGATGGATAAAATAATCACTTTGTCAACGTCAAACTAATTATGGGCTTATGGACTTTTTGGAGCTTATGAGAAGAAAATGAAAGGACCGACATCAATGAAGAAATGGTAAGGGTTCATTATTTCACTGTGGTTAAGGTTAGGTTTAGGTGTAGATTGAGGTGTAGGTGTAGATGAAGGTGCAGGTGAAGATGAGGGTTAGAAGAAGGGTTAAGGTGAGGTTTAGGTGTAGATTGAGGTGTAGGTGTAGATGAAGGTGCAGATGAAGATGAGGGTTAAAAGAAGGGTTAAGGTGAGGTTTAGGTGTAGATTGAGCTGCAGGTAAAGATGAGGGTTAGATGAAGGGTTAACATTAGGTTTAGGTGTAGATGAAGGTGTAGATGTAGATGAAGGTGCAGATGAAGATGAGGGTTAGAAGAAGGGTTAAGGTGAGGTTTAGGTGTAGATTGAGGTGCAGGTAAAGATGAGGGTTAAAAGAAGGATTAAGGTGAGGTTTAGGTGTAGATTGAGGTGTAGGTGTAGATGAAGGTGCAGATGAAGATGAGGGTTAAAAGAAGGGTTAAGGTGAGGTTTAGGTGTAGATTGAGGTGTAGGTGTAGATGAAGGTGCAGATGAAGATGAGGGTTAAAAGAAGGGTTAAGGTGAGGTTTCGGTGTAGATTGAGGTGCAGGTAAAGATGAGGGTTAAAAGAAGGATTAAGGTGAGGTTTAGGTGTAGATTGAGGTGTAGGTGTAGATGAAGGTGCAGATGAAGATGAGAGTTAGAAGAAGGGTTAAGGTGAGGTTTAGGTGTAGATTGAGGTGTAGGTGTAGATGAAGGTGCAGATGAAGATGAGGGTTAGAAGAAGGGTTAAGGTGAGGTTAAGGTGTAGCAATAAGTTGTTTTACTAGGTGACTAGGTGGTATAAGGGTATGGGGCATGTTATCAGCTGCAGCTGAGTGGGAATGTAAAATAATGCTAAGCAACGTCTTCATGTATGAGATGACAAAACATCCCACTGTAAAACAACTCGGACGTGCCTCTCGACCCACTGCTCAGAGTATTGACAGGTTGGAGTGTTTTATTATTTTTTTTCCAAGAAATATAAATTAATCATGTCAGGGCTCTGGCATAAACCTTACACACATCTGCACGGAAATACAGGAGCAACCAAAGAAGCTTCACAGATGTGTAGTTTTGATGCTGGAAAAAAGGGCAGCACGCTGCTGGGGGGATTCTCTCTCAATTATTCATGTTCCAATTCCGTGTTCTGTAAAAGAAAGAACACGAAGGAAGAACCGTCACGGATCTAGTTCTCATTGACTGCGGACAAGGGAGGAGCGTCTGCAGGCTTCCCTGTGGTTGACTGCATCACAGGAGCTCACGACCAATCAGTGAGTTCATGCTGAGCAGCGCCGGAGAGGACAGCTCTTTGGCAAGCGCATAATGACCTCTGGGAAATGATCAGTCCTGTGAAGGGGCCTTGGGCAGTTGCCCTCCAGTTCCTACAGGGCACTCTGGCCATGGCATTTCTGTTGTCTGTGTTCTGTGTCCAGTGCTCTGCTCCAATCACAAGGCTGACTGGCTCTGGGATGATAAAGCAAACACTTGTTTGTTGAGGACAGTGAAGTTGTAATATGAAAACTACAATTGGGCAACACATGAATGGTTATGAATGATTTGATTATGGCTGCAAAAAAAGTGTTGAAATTGTGATAGAATTGCATTACTCAGTAAAATATAAAACAGTGTACATTCTGCAGACTGAGGTAGAGCTACGACAGCCACTCCAACAACTGCACATTTAACAGGGGTGTCTAATATATTTGAGGTGTATTCATACTTGTCTGCTTTGGTTGGATTCAAACAAACACTGGTGCGATTGCTCTGTTAGTGCGGTTTGTAATTGTGTAAGTGTAAGTGTAGGTGTGAACATACACAGTTTCGAACAGTCTTTTTGAAGTACACAGTACAAACCAAAGACATCCAAACCAAGCAAACGCAGCACAAGATGGCACAAGATGGTAGTTTTACAGGCGACTTATCCAGAGCGACTTACAAAAGTGCTTTGCTATTTACCCAAGAAAAACCTCAGCTAGTTAGAATAGACTAATAGTTTAAAGATACCTCTAAGCTTTAGACATTACTAAGCACAAGTCAATAAGGTGACCATAGTACTCTGCTATTCGTCCAAGTATTCTCTGAAGAGGTGGGTCTTCAGTCTGTGGTTGAAGACAGCAAGTGACTCTGCCGTTCGGACACCCAGGGGAAGCTCGTTCCACCACTTTGGTGCCAGGACAGAAAAAAGCCTGGACGCTTGTCTTCCGCGGATTTTGAGGGATGGCAAGTCGAGCCGAGCCATACTTGAAGCTCGAAGGGCTCTTGGTGCGGATCGGCTTTTGACCATTGCCATCAAGTATGGAGGGACTGGTCCGTTCTTGGCTTTGTAGGCCAGCGTTAGGGTTTTGAATGTGATGCGGGCAGCTACAGGAAGCCATATCATTCTCTCTTATCTATAACTACATTTTTACTCGTAAAAAATGAGTAAAAGAGATCTACATTTTCTTTTACTTCTAGAAATTGAATTTCCATTGTCATGCTAAGTCCGGTATTGGCCGCAGAAGTGGAAGGGTCTGCATATGTGTACTGGCTAGTTGTAGTGTTAGCTTGCAAGACCTACTTGGGCCAACTCCTGCTTCCATCCTAAATCTTTTTTGATAGGTCCTAAAAGGTTCAGAGGCAGATACAATTAGCCTCTGCAGGCTCTGAGCGGATCAGTGGACTAAGGCGCTTCCACAGGGATCACAGAATCACAGGTTTGTATCCTGGGCCGTGATGCCTGCATCAGCCGGAGTCTGAGAGAGCATAACTGGCCTTACCCTCTGGCACAGGCTTCAAAGGCACTTTTCTCTGAGCAAGTTGTTTTCCCAGTGAGTACATTATTTGGCAGATAAACATACAATGATTTTTCCAAACTAAAGGAAATCGTATACTGAACAACTGTATCCTACTTTTTCACAATGTGTTTCTAGTCATTTCAGGACTTGACACCTGAAAGCCCATTCTATCTGGTCTTCCTTTATTTCTAATGTTTCTGTGGTCTTTCAATGTTCAGCCATGTAACTCCTCTGCTGCATTCTCTTCACTGGCTTCCTGTAGCTGCTGCCCACATCAGATTCAATACCCTTACACTGGCCTTCAAAGCCAAGAATGGACCAGGGCCTCCGTACTTGATGGCAATGGTCAAAAGCAGATCTGTACCAAGTGACCTTCGATCTTTAAGTACGGCTCGGCCCGCCAAGGCTAAATGCCTTAAATGTAAATGTGTTTTCCAATGACACATTGCAATACAACTCCTCAAGTGGTTTATAGCTTTACTGAACATTCACACCACCTCTTTTACTACTGAAATAAGAGGCTGACCCTATTGATCATCGATTTCTAATTAATTCCTGATCAATGGAATGGATTTCCCTGGTGTTCCAATTCCAATTTGTTGCATGAAACCCAATTTAAGTGATCGTCTAATGAAGAATTTAACATGTTCCTGTAATTAGGCAAAGTCAAATCAATTTGAACTTATAATTGCTCAGGAACCAGCAGAGACCACTATGCTCTTTTAACCATTCACTGTGCAGTGAAATTAATGTTAGAATAAAAAACATAATGAAAAGAATGTGGAGAAATGTGTCTCTCCAACACCATTGCGCAGGATATATCAGCTTTTCTGGTCAAGTTGTTCAACCTCAACCCATCATGCTGTGCTGTTTCACGATACACCTATGAATCCATATCACATTCATTCATTTTTTCTCCCCTCTAATATCTGATTTGGTGTGTAACTCACATTATCAGCCGAGACTAATAGCCAAGTCTTAAATAGTATAGAAAGTGGTATAAGTACATGAAGCCAAAATTTGCAATCTCACAGCGTTGTTCAAACTTGGTGGGATTTTTGGTGGGATTAAATCCATGAATACCTGCGGATTTAATTGGCCGACTGATATAACAGTCAATCCCTACACTCTAAACAATAAAGGTGCCAAAAGGTGTTCTTTATACAATGCCATAGAAGAACCACATTTGCCTCCATTAAGAGTCATGTGAAGACTCTTTAAATGTTTACACTTGGATACTTCATGAGTTTTGAGTATCAGGATCATAATGCAAGTGTAAACACACTCAAGATGCATTTAAGACAGATACAAATCTGACCACTCAACCACTTCACTCCACGCGTTCTAGCACTGTAAACACCTTCGCAACAAGCAGATCAGCATATTCCATTCTATTCCAGTGATCAGATTTCAGTCTGACCTCCAAGTGTATCTGGATACAATCTTAAATTCTTTACATTATGTCAAGGTTCTTCACAAACACGTTTCTCTAAAGAACCCACCCACCCTCTTATCTGCTTCTCCTTGGTCAGGGTCAATGTGAATACCAAGCCAACTCTGATTCACTGGGTACAAGGTAAGAATACCCTCTGAACAGAGTTGCCTGTCCACCACTGCCTATAAAGAACCACGCAGTGAAACGCTGCTTCTGCAGAGCTATGGCAGGCCTTTTGGACAGAGTGTGGACAGTGTCTGTGTGTGCGTGTGAGTCAGGCTCATCAAGCTGCTCCTCTCTCAGCAGTGCTCACGCTCTGGTCCAGAGAGAAAGATCTATAGGAACAGAGTGTCAGATTGGAAAAAGACTGATTAGACATCCATCCTTTTAGGAAATGAGTTTTATAGCTATATCGATATTCCTTGTTTACTTAAACAGGAGCATCCAGTGCTCATCCTTCTGCCTTCCCTTCTGTCAATTCATCTTTCTTATCGTGTACTACATTTCCGACTCAATAGCTTTCAATAATAATTCACTTGGCTGAAAATCACCGGCAAGTAACAAAGGAAGTGCTCAAAATGCATTAGTTCATCATTGTGCTCCTCGGCACATCGTGCAGAGGCAACAGCAGCCCGCCGGGAATCATGCTCATGATTGCTTTACTTATGTCCCGAAGGAATCGCCTTGTCTTGGAGAAAAACAAACAAATAAAACCAGACAAACTAAAAATACGGGGCATGTTCGGAGAGGAGGGAGGATTCGCTTTATTTGGATGACTTCAATCAGACCTTTCTTGCGCTGCCTGCCTCTAGCTCCATTACCGGGCTGAAGAAAGACCATCAGAGAGCAGGGGAATGCGTTTGTCTCGCTCTGGGCTTCCACAGCAAACACGTTTTCCTTCGAGTCACCCAAGGATGCATCTCCCAAATGCATTCGGCTCCAAATGTGTTTATCCACAGCAGCATCTGGAACATCTGCTTCTCCCAGACCTGACCCAGCCTCCCAAACACAGACTAACATGCTACCATCACCTCCACTCCAGTGTACACTAATGTACACTAATAAAACCAAGCCCAGGATTCACAGATGGTGGAAATAAGTGGCTGGATAATTACTGTTGAGTGCCTAATCCCCTCGACTTGACTTAGGTGGACACAGACGTCTATGTTACGTTATGTATTATCATGTGCCTAAGGACTTAACACATCTCCTTCGATACACACGAAGCAAGCCACTGCCTCTTTTTCCAAACAGATGCCAGTGCAGCCCCAACTCGGCAAAGAAGCATGGCTCAATATTAGAAATTTCAACTCCCGGACCAGAGTATCAGCACATTAGACCGTAGAGCCACTCATAGCCCATCAGCGAATCCTTTTCTCACAAAATCAACAGATTTATGAATCGCTCACCATCTCTACACTTCAAATACTCATGTTGTGTATTATGTTGGATGATCAGGATCTCTGGATGTTCTAGATCTCAAAGTCCACTCCAAGTCATCCCAAAGGTTACAGATGAAGCTCCTTCTCTCCACTGTGTCACAGCTCAATGCTAGGGGGTTTTGTACCCCTTCAGCCGAGACTTAGCCCAAACAGATGTGCATATTGACCATGTCACGTAGAACCACTTTCTATTCACTAATGCGCTGTTTAGTAACAGCCAGTGAGTCTAACACAAGGAAAAAACTTGGCATCAATTCAGACTTTGTTTTTGGAAAACAAATGTAAGAGTGAGCCTCAAGCACAACTAGCAAATATAAGGGTTTTTATGATAGGGACAAAGCCAAGAGACTAAGTGACAAACGCTACTCACAAGCACTGGTGTGTCCCTCCTCCTGTGAACGATAAGAACGGAGCTTCAGTAATCCAAAGCCTTAATTCTCAAACATTCCTATAACGGACAAGGCGTCTGAGGGGACGGAGAGGAAGTTGTGGACACGATCCTGGCAGAAGCCGAGCTGGTGTTGGGCTCCAAGGGTCTGCTGCTGGTATCCACACCACGTGTCCAGTCACGTCCTCAGAGCAGGCGGCTGTGGACACAAGAGGGCTCATCTGTTAAAGGGAGAATGGGCCATTCTCATCCGCAGACAAAGGCACACATTGAGACAGAAGGGTCAAGGGGAGGGAAGCATGGAGGGGAAAGCTATCCAGGGCTGTTATGCATGACAGGATATATCAAGTGAATCAAGACACACAGTTTAGAGTGTGCTTGTCAATGTAGTGAATGTAGACTAGATGTGATTACAGTAGAACTATGCTAAAAACTGCCTTACACTTCATGATTTAATACACCACCAACCGGGAGAGAGTATCTGTACTAATGATTTCTGCCTAAAAATAGGAGAGCCAAGTTAAACAAGTTGAGAAGATCTGCAGTAAAGGTACGTCCTCTACATCCAACTGCAAATTGCCTCAAGTTTTACTAGATAAAAAGTGTTCCGTTCAGTTCAGAACCGTGTTCTTTTACGCAGTACATGGACTAATTAATGCACCTTAAGTCCAGTGGATACTCCACAACTTTTAAGCTGCTTTATGGACACAAGCAATATCCAACCAGATTCACAGTGTATAAGTGGACAGATCATATGTTTGTGGACACCCCTTCTAATGAATGCATTCAGTTACTTGAAGTACACACTGCTGACACAGATGTGCAAATGCGAACACACAAAGCTTGCCTAGTCGCTGTACAGAAGTATTGGCCAAAAAATTGACTCTCTGAAGTCAATAAATGTGAACCTACTGGTATCATGCCTAAGACCAGGTGGAGTTGGAGGTGTAAAAAGCCCCCCAGCATTAAGCAGTGGAGCAGTGGAAATGTGTTCTCCTAAATGATCATGGTGCTCCAGCCAATACTTTGGGTATGAGTTGGGGACTTAGGGATGAGGTAGGCTGATGGTCATCCAACATCTAAACCTCACTTACTAACTATTGTAGTTTAATGCAATCAAATCCTCACAGCAATGGTCCACAATCTAGTAAATGGCCTTTACTGGAGAATAGAGACAGTTACTCCAACAAAATCAGGACAAACTCTTACCCCTTGAATACCCTTGATTTCTAAAGAAACAATGACTCTCCCAATGACCGTATAGAATATATATACAGATAGTGGTTTAGCTTCTCCCCCAATGACTGTATAGGTCATATATACAGCTAGTGGATTAGCTCCTCCCCAATTACTGTATAGATCATATAAACAGTTAGTGGATTAGCTCCTCCCCAGTGACTGTATAGATCAAATTAATCAAATATACAGTCAGTGATTTATCTCCTCCCCCATTGACTGTAAAGGTCAAATATATCATTTATGCAGACAGTGGTTCAGCTCCTTGTTCATACAGCTCGTGGTTTCTTGGTACAATGGAGGCTCTTGGGGGATATTGGCGCACTACTTTGTTCTCTCATTTGGTCTCTTATGTCCAGCGTAGTCTACTTTGGTATCGTCCAGAGTAATCTGCTGATGGTGCTAATGTTCCAGTGCTATCGTGGCTGATATAACTGCCATTGTTGTCAAAAGCACTGTGTTTTACTTGTAATTAACAATTAAATTAGATTCATGGCCTTGCTGTAGCTGGAATTAGCACTGGTTTTATCAAAAGCACTGGGTTTACTGGATATATGTATGCATGACTCACAGCACAGGAAGAGAAACTCATAGATTGAAGAGTCATCCTAGGAAAATGCATTAACTTCATTTAGAAATAGTGGTGGAAATCACTAATCACATTAACACATTTTTAGACAAAGATCTGCACTCTTTTCTTGGACCTTCCATATCCTAGAGAACCCAAGCAGCCATCGGCAGCACAGGGTAGAAAGCTTCTGTGAATATTTTGACTCAGAGGCCCAAAAGCCAACCCTAGCTGCAGTGAGCAGCAGCTTTGCTCAATATTCACGCGTCTTTTTCCAATAACCCCTTCTGCATGTGTGTTGTTGTTCTGGTTCCTTGTGCTGCACTCCTTTAGAGTGTTCTCATGCTATCAAAGGCTGCTGCTGCTGCTTATCACGGCTCCTGCTATGTGTCATTGCAAACATGCTGGAGAGAACTGATCCATCCTTAACCATAAAACCAAGGCAAACATTGCGTAGTGTGCATTCAGTCCAGTCCTATGACTAAGTAGTTATCTGCCAGTATCCATGTTACTGTCCAAATAAAAACTCATAAGATGAATTCAGAGGACATTCCTTTACTCTATTCTACAGCTGCATATTTCAATGACATATTTCTGTTCAGCAGCGTTCAGCTGCTGTGTTTTCAAAGAATTCAACACGAAACTGATAATTAACTTTTTTCCCCATTTAATAGCCTCTCCATCACGCCGTTACCATGGGACTGTAAAACAGACTGCTGTGTGTAGGTGTAAATTCTGAGCCAACCTGCAGAACATGGCAAGGAAGTTATCCCACTCTTGAACAGCTCTGACAGGAGCCTCAGCCTCCACTATAAATAGAGCATCCTCTGAGGCCTGCCTCCAGGAAACTAGAGTTTCTAGACTTTGGAAGAAAGCACCCAGCATCACTGCCTGCACTCTTTATTTGTGGTTGATTTGGCCTTTTGTTGTATTTTTATTATGGATAAACTCCAAAAAGTCTTGAACATCAGTTAGCTGAGGCCTATTGTGGTAAAATTTCATGATGAACCAGCCAACTTGCAACACCAGCTTACAGCTTATGAATGTATTTAACCCCCCCTGCCTAATATTGAATAGGTCTCCCTCTCTGCTCTGACCCGTCGAGACACGAATTTCACAAGAACTCTGAGGGGATCCTGTGGTAAGACGTTAGCAGCAGATCCTTTATGTCATGTAAGTTGGGAAGTGGGGCCTCCATCGGTCACATCACAACCATGTCGCTGATTTAACAGTTGTCCATTCTTGGAGCACTTTTGGTAGGTACTGACCACTGCCTGATGTTTTGGAGATGTTCTGATCCAGTCGTCTAGCCATCATAGTTTGGTCCTTGTCAAAGTGGTTCAAATCCCCTGTAATATGTGCTGATGTATTCACTGAACACCAGAGGAGCAGCATAATCCTAAATTGCCATACCAGTGTATGCAAAAAAAAATCCATAATTAAGGTTAAGAATGACCATGTTGGAGTTTTGTTGTGGCCTAACATGCATATATATGGTACATACATATATACATAAGCCACTGTAGCCAGTCCATATAAAAATACCATCAGATTAAAAGATTCTTAAGATTGGAAAAAAGCGCATACAACAAAGACCTTCCCTCAAAAAGCTTAACCGGATTTGATGTATGTGCGTGCTTTTCAAAGCCCAGGCCACATCTCAATGACAGGTAATCCTATCAGGTAGAAGTCAGCACAGCACCTTCACAGCCACACAGCCCAGAGCAGCCTCAGTGTGCGGCTTCTTCATAAACTCATGGTTATTTCCGTGGCCATCCCCCTGAGGAGCGTTAAACGAACCTCTGCTGAGAGCTCTGCGACGCACTCTCCTGTGCTGACAGAGAGAGAGAGAGAGAGAGAGAGAGAAAGAGAGAGAGAGAGAAAGAGAGAGAGAGGGGGGTGGCTGGATGTGACCTATGGGGGATCAGTGGATTAGTATTGATCGAATGTGCCAGCCCACAGGCACCAGGGATGAATCAACAGCTTATCAGTCTCTATCTGTCCCAACACACTCATAGACATCCCCACTCCAACCTACAGCCTGCACCATTCTACCCAATAACAGCATCATAAATCCAAAGCTACAGAGTGTGTGCGTGTGTGTGTGTGTTAGCATGTGGAAGCATGTGTGTAAGCACCTCAATGTCCAGGTCAATTGGTTCAGCCAATTAAGCACATTTGCTTAGTTTCTTTTGGCTACTAGAACAATGCAGCATTTAAGCCCCATCAAACTGAACATCTCACCAGCGATACTTTCACACTTGGCCCATTAATCAACTCTCATCTCCTCAACACCCCCTTACTTCACCCCAATCTTCGCAATGACCTGCTACTCCATCATCTCCTCAACACTCCACAGCTCCACCCCATCTCCTTACCATCCCAATACACCACCCTTATCTCCTCAATGTCCTATTATTCCACCCCATCTCTTCAACACTGTGCTACTCCACCCCATCTCCTCACTGCCACATTACTCACCCCCTTTTCTCAATGCTCCATTATTCCACAAAACTCCTTCAACGCCCCATTATTTCACCCCATCTCCTCGAAGCCCCATTACCTCACTCCATCTCCTCAACTCCCTATTACTCCACCCGAATCTCCTCAATGCTCCAATACTCTACCCCATCTCCTCAATGCCCCATTACTCCTCCCATATCCTCAACTCCTTATTTCTCCACCCTATCTCCTCAACACCCCATTACCTCACTCCATCTCTTTAATGCCCCATTACTCCTCCACATCTCCTTAATGCCCTATTACTCTATCCACATCTCCTTAATGCCCTATTACTCTATCCCCATCTCCCCAATGCCCCATTACTCATCCCCATCTCCTCAACTCCCTATTACTTCACCCCATCCCCATCTCCTCAACTCCCTATTACTTCACCCCATCCCCATCTCCTCAACTCCCTATTCCTCTACATCATCTCCTCAACACCCTGTTACTCCATCCTATCTCCTCAGCTCCCCATTCCATTGAGGAGATGGTGGCCCTGTATGGCCATTACTAAAAACCAAGTAGTCCTACCTTTAGAAACAAGAATTTTCCCACACTTTGATCTGTTGTTTTGAAAATGCCTGGACATCATTAAAACTATTTATGATCTTGCTGATATCCAGCCATCAACCAGTCCATGTTTCCAGACATGGCATTAAGAGCTGGCATCAGTGTCAGAGTTGCTCAGTGGCATGCACTACTACACTACTCCTGTCTCACGCTATGATATACAGGCCTGGGCCTGTCACCATGGTAACTGTTTTCACCCCTTCACGGACAGAGTTAGAGGGGGATCTGCAGGGGCATCGCAGAGGTCTTGACACAGTGAGAGTGACAGAGAGAGAGAGAGAGAGAGAGAGAGAGCACTGTACATAAAAATAATCCCTCTCTCTGTGTGGTTGCCATTCTGACTCATCTCCAAGTCTCTGGGGTAGAAGCAGAGCAGCACAGAGCTTGTATGATGTATGCTAGGTTACGCCGACCTTGCCGTGATGTTCTCGGGTGTGTGATCCCGCACCATGTTTATTAATTTGTTTTATTTTGCCTGTGGGAACTAAGAATCCCTTTCATTGAGGAGTTTTTAAAGGTGATGGGAGATTAGCTTGGGCTCTGTTCAAAGAAGCAGAGGCCAAGCTAGTCTGTTTTGCACCCACATGGATGAGCTCATACTGTTTTAAATGAAAGGAAGGACTCATATTCATATTTCTATTCAATTCTCATTCTTTCTACTCTCAGGCTGTGTTAGCTTACCTGTATTTGTTTTTGCTACATCATTTTTTCTTCAGCTATTTGTATTTGCTTTGCTTTATGAGAAACATTGAATTGGGAGAGGGGCAGAAGGCTCTTAAAGAGACTTTTCTAAACATCATTTAGTTGAACAAAAGTATGTAGAGTGGGGTTTGGTAGAAAATGGTTCACTCTATAAAATCCTACCACTTCAGATTTTTTTTTTATTAAAGTAGGAATCAGATATCACAATGAGTACAACACAATCATTTACTATCCAAACCCACCAGTGAACACACACAAGTCTTCTATGTTCTGTATGGAATGTTCATGATGGTAAATAGAGGTTCATCTTGGGAAAGAAAGGAGATTTTGCCTTAAAATGTTCTACATGTATGAGTTCACCTTAAATGAATTTTAAAAAAGGGTTTCAGACCGAAATGTAATCCCAAATCTACAGTAAAAGGATGTATCAGACGGATGTCTCTGAGTAGGATGCATACTCATAACCACTTTGTGCAACAGCTTTCTGTTAGCTTCCTGTCTGGTCCCATTTACCACCACTGTGAACAATTCTGACTCTTTAAATTTCTCTAGAATGGACAAATCAGGTCCAATACCACTCAGATTATTAAGTGCTTGGCCCAGTGTGTTTCTCTTTCGAGCTAAACCGGACCGAGGCAATGTTTGGCTGGACTTGTGACAAAATTTAAAGCAATACCTTTAAGTTAAATCCTTTATTTTAACTGAACAGGCATGACAGACACAAAAGCCCACTGAAATATTTCTTAATTTTACCTAAAACTATTTTACGTAAAATATTAGGTAACATTTTATTTGCTTTTACTCATGTGTAAATGTTGTGTATTTCCTGTTCTGATAATAGAGAACCAATGGTTCTATATATTAAATATATTAAATATACATTTTTACATTGTTTAATATCAAATAATCAATATAATAAATATATATGGCTGTCACACAAAGAACTTTGCATCTCCAAAATGGCAACTTTACAGGAGAAGCAAGCTTTCTTAATTGTCAATGGAAGTCAGTTTACAAATACTTAATTTCATGACATTTAGAAGCATTTCTATTGCTCCATTTATCATGAAAAGTTCACACAATATAAAGAACAAGCCAAATTCAAATGTCAAAAAAGTGAAAAACTGGAAAAACAAATGGAGATACAAGGTTTTTACACGGTACAGTATTCTTTATAATGCTGAAGGAAGTCCATACGGCTATATCTCCACTCCCTTCATCAAGTTCTACTAAAGCCCAGAATTATCAGTGCCAGTTATCTCTGCCATGGCTTCAAGCGTAAGTGATGACAGAATGTGAACTGGAATGCTGATTTCAAAATTGCACGCTGCGCGCTTTTATGCAGCAGGTGGAAAATGCGACGGTGCAGGACAACAAAAGCCCGTCTGCTGAATTTTTGATGCGCGGTAAAGTGATGCCACAGATAATAGCTGGGTTTGTGCTTGCTGAAGACGTCTGTCATTTAAGCCAAAAATTGGTGGGTTTCTAATGAGTGAATTCGTCATGCTTTTCAGGCCAGCAAGCGTTATGATTAATTCAGGCAAGCGTACGCTGAATAAACCCTTCTTTATTCTCTGGTAAGCGACCGATATCAATAATTCACTGGTGGCCAAGTTCAGCTCATGTCTGTTAAGTTCTTCTATTGGCCACAGGAGATGTGTGGTGAAGATGTGTGCTGCCTCAGCCTCAGCTCCTGGCAGACAGAGGGAAAGGGAGATGGAGAGTGAGAGAGATAGAGAGGGATGGCACCAACAGGCAGGTTTCTCTCAGGAATTACGGGTATCTGTAAGCATCAAGCTCCAGCTGATTTAATGTACTGTACCTCAATACAGAAACAGGGCAAACTGAGGCCTCTATACTTACAGGCTAAAAACATCAGTAACAAGAAGGTGGTTTTAGAGTGATTAGGTGTGTAGACTATAAAACGTTTGATCTAAAACAGCCAAGAAAAACTTTCTGGACTATTTTGGATGTGGGTTAGACTTTCTTTTTGGATAAGCCTTGAGTACCAGAGGCTACCCCTTCAGATGTGCTAAGGGTGCACTGTTAGCAGTAGCACTCACACTGCTGCTAACCAGTGCAGCAGTATGTAATGATGACTAGTAAACTTCTACAACTTCTAACGTTTGTTCTCCTAAGTGGATGATGCATCATATCCTGTTGATTAAGAACAGAGAGAACAGGGAAGCATCTTTCCATCTTTAGTTATCATACCTTAGGGTGACCATACGTCCTCTTTTTCCTGGACACAACCTCTTTTTGAAATGTGAAAAATGCATCCAGTCGGGACTTCTAAATTGTGTGAAATGTCTGGGATTTTTGGGAATTTCACATCTGTGTTTGTGAAAGGGGATAAACAAAAGGGGGCAAGTGAGGCAAAAAAAGGGGAGAAAAATGAACAACAGTGATCTATAAAAATACAAAAGTGGCAAACAAGAGGGCGAACAAAAAACGAACCTGGGACAAGGGGTTGAGCTGGGGGACCAGCTACTGAACAAAAACGGCTAGGCCGACCAAACCTGGAACCGCAGCGTGCTGCCGTGAGCGTGGGTTGCCTAGCTGAGACAAGGGTTGCCAGTAAATCCTGGCCATGACCTGCTCCTGAACGTGAACTCTGAGCAGAAGCTGGCCTTAATACTCTTCTACAGTACAGGGAACCTCTCGTGAAACCTTGAATGGCGGTGTCGAGGCTCCAAAAAAAAAAACAATCCCAGGTGTAACACGTGAACACAATCAACATGACTCGACACACTGAATCAAACATGAACACAAACGAGGAGGAAGTCCTTTTTCGGGCCTGTGGGTGGCGGCTCAGAATCGTCCTGGGGAGGCCGCGATACCATGGGGCTGACAAGAGGTAATAACAAATATATGGATTAACATAGCAATATATACACTAATCTACGCAAAATAAAAAATAAATAAATGTGTAATATTTCCCCAAATTAAAAAATGTAAAATCTATAAAATAATAAAGTGTGCCTGTTTCTACATCAACCATTTATCAGACTTCTTAAGACTGCCTTCAGACTGCTACTATTGGCCTAAATGTACCTGTATCTACACGCAGCCATTGGTCAAACTGTTTCTTACCACAGCTGGCTGACCACAAATACCTGAACACAAATGTGAATAAACACAAATTAGTTTGACTTTACCTGACTTTTTATTTTTTTTATTCATGCATTTGTTAATTTTTTTTTACATTGGCATAGAAATAAAAATGTATTGTAAAAGTAAAGTTGTTGAAAGTAACTCTTTTTTTGTTGTTGCTTTTTTATTATGTTATTTGTGAGACACTTAAGTCAAAATGAATGGAGATGATTTGGCCTTAAAGGCTTTTAAGCCTATTTATTATTTTTGGTAAATCAGTAAATGTTTGTGCATTAAAGTTCATTAACAAACTTACATATTTTTTAAAGGTATTTGAGTCCCTCCTCCCCTCATACATTCACACTGACACAGCCCTACAACACAGGCCTACTTGAAACCCCCTAGCCACATCATCCTAACCATGACGGACCAAAAAGAATAGGATCTAAAAATGCATATTCATTTCATAAAATGTCTGGAATTTCACCTTGATCGCACATCAGCATTTGCTTCTACAGTTCACTGCACACTCTGTGTAAGATCTCATTAAGCCCTGCCTTTTTGACACTGTAGCTGGTCTATCTGTACCTGTGCCCACATGCAACCATTGGTTAAACTGCTTCCCAGAGAGATTTATAAAAAAAAATGCAAATGCGAATTAATAAACACAAATGAGTTCTAGATCAAATGTGGTTTCAACAGAGTTATAACCTGTCAGACACACTAGGAGGACTGAACAGTGTCCTCTGAAATAGTGGATTTCTAAAGCAACTGGTTTTTATTATATTTAGACATATTTATTTATTTATTTATTTATTTAGTTTGTTTCTTTTGTTTGTTTTTGTTTTTCTATTTTTTTGTTGGAGAGACTCATGAGCTGAATTAAAGAAGAGGCTCTGGCTATATAGACTATGATATAAACTTATATATATATAATTATGTTAAGGCTATTTATTAGTATTTGGAAATGAGTACATGTTTATGTATTCATTTTCATTAACAAAGCTGCCTGTTTTTAGAGGTATTTCACTCCTCCCACCCTCATACAAACACATATTACCAAGGTCCTACAACTTAGGCCTACTTGAAGCCCCCAGCCTTGAAGCCCACAACATCCTATCCACAGCGGACACCTGTGTGTCCCCTCTTTTTTGAAAACCAAAATATGATCACCCTACCATAGAGCTACATCTGCAATCTGCCAACTCAACTGCCTTTTAACGTCCATAACAACATATGAGCAGCTACTCAAAAACCATTCTCACAAATGTTGAATGTGTAAACAGCGAACAACCAACCCATTCATACGTACTCAGGCACCAGAAACAGTGGGTGTGAACAAAGGAGCTCAGACTGGATATCAGCACATCAGAGAGGAATGATTTTGCGCTGGCTCTCCTCTCAGTAGCTCAGTCCCCATAATTCCGCACGTTTTCCCTGCCTGCACTGCTGTGGGATGGAGAAAACATTCCCTGCCTGAACAGGAGAGAGGGAAAACAAGACCTGTGGTTGCCATGACAACACGTTAACTCATCCCTCAACCTCGGGAGAGCTGTTTCGGGGTGTGGGGCGGAGGGGGCTGGGGGGGGGGGGGTTGGTGGCTTTTGGAGATGAGATGAGCATCATAGCTAAGTGACTGTTTGTGTGGAAAGTGAACCCGGTCATGAAAACGCGAGCAAGCGGTCACACAGCTATGAAACAATAAGCTGAAGTGGAGGAACAGTGATAACCCGAACCCAGGAGGCCGGCCAGGCACGCGTCGGGTTTTGCTCTGCAATGTCTTGTGATTGCAAACAGGCAGAGGGGCTGCCACCTTCTACAGAGATAAAATTGGTACAGAGAGGATGTGTCACTGAGTGTATGGTGTTGAAGAGCTCTCATGACCACCTGAGCAACATCAGAACGTGACAGCCAATATCCAGTAAAGGCAAGCGTGCACTCTGGCCTTCCATCTGTTTAGATGGGCTACTCAGGCAAATTGAGCACATGTTTGCCAGGCTTGTGGACTGAAATTCAGACTGCACATTTTTTATAGGTTTGTTAACTGATTTTTGTGTCAATTTAAAAAAGAAATACAGTACCAAATATCTCACACCTGGATTCTGTGTATAAATTAATTTTATAATGTTACATAAACTTAATATTAGTAGTAGTAGCATTAGAATTAGTAGTAGTTGTAATAATATTATTATTAGCAGTAATAGATGTAGAAGCAGTAGTAGTAATACTAGTTTTAGTAGTAATATTATTATTATTATTAGTAGTAGCATTAAAGTTAGTAATAGTAGTAGTAGTAAAAGTAAGTTAGTAGTAATATTAGTACTACTACTATGACTAGTGGTAAAAGTAGTAGTATTAGTAGTAGTAGTAATAGTTGTAGTAGTAGAATTAAATTAGTAGTAAACATGTTAGTATTAGTAGTAATGTTATTACTACTAGTAGCAGTAATAGTGATATTAGTAGTGATATTTGTAGTAGTACCATTAGAGTTAGTAATAGTAGTAGTAGCAAAATTAAATTAGTAGTATTATTAGTTGTAGTAGTAGTCATATTATTACTACTAGTAGTAACATTAGAATTAGTGTTAGTAGTATTAGATTTAGAAGTAGTAGTAGTAGTAGTAATAGTTGTAGTAGTTGTAGTAGTAGTATTATAATTATTATTAGTAGTAGCAGTATTAATAGTATTAGATTTAGTAATAGAACTAGTGGTGGCATGATAAGAAGATATAGATTCAAGGTTTTTGTGTGGCAGTGACCATTTTTCAGTAATTAGTAAAAGACAGAAAAAAAGAAATAATGTAAGACATGAAGGATCCAAGACCCCCAGTGAGCAAACCAACAGCGAGAGTGGGAGGAGCCAAGACTCACAAGGGGGACCCATCCTCCTCTGGTCAGAACTATTTAAACATTATTGATAAAAATGACCAAACCAAATACAACAGATAGTTAATAATGGTGATATTAATAGCGGCAGATAATAATAATAATAATAATAATAATAATAACAACAGTAATTTAAACAAATCATTAACACTTACAATTAAACTTGTGGAAATTTATATTTCTATATTTTATAGTAAGAATAAGAAACTCTGTAGATGTAAAAAAGTAACTCACAGTCTTTACATCGTTCTGCATTGGAGTAATTATGTTTCTTTCATGAAAACATTAATACTCCAGGAGGTTAATGGTTCTTTAATGTAAGAATGTTAACGAGAAACTACTTAATACTAATTATGTAATACTAATTATTACAGTATCATCCACATTCTGACAACAATAAATAATAAAATAAAATAAATGATAAATATTAGGTATCTTATCAAGGTAGTATTTCTTGCAGTAGAATCCAAAGCATTAATAGCACAGGTGGCATGTTATGTGTCAAAGCCCAGCCACATTAGTTGTTTGTTTTGTAAAAATGTTCTCATTTCAATAAAATTTCACCTTGCAGACTTCCAGAGCAAATACATTTTGCATGCAAAACTTAAAATTCTTTAAACTCTGACACACAAAATTTACATCCTTGACCAGTTTTGCTATGGGTTGACCTCCGAGGAGACAAAGCAGCACTAAAGTTCCAAAGAAAGCGGTAGAAAACACAAATTTATACAGTTACAATCTAAGCATCTGTTAAAATTACAATTACAAATGTCCTTATTGTATCACACCAGGCAATGCATTTCCTCAGTAAAACACTTATATTAGAATTAACACAATTAACATTCATACAGTAAGTCATGGTTTTACATCACTGTGTTCACTAAAACATCTCCAAAGCTCTCCTCATGAGAGTCTAGTATTATCTATAGTTGTCATCCAACACCTGGTTTGGTAAATCAGGGCTTAATGATGTTAAATCAGGTGAGCTGCTGATGAGTTGAACACAGTCACTGGGGGCTGGCTGGGGGGCATCCAGTAGAAACCTGGAACCAAGCTCTGTTCTTCAAACTAGCTCACAGGATCTCAACTACTGTCTTCAAAGTGAGGCATTCATGTTCCTTTTTATTGAATTTATGTTGTGCATCAGTTCTTATGTGCAGTTTCTTATTGCTCAGATAAATGACTTTAAAATAATGTGCTTAGGTGTCTAAACCTCTGTACAGTACTGTATAATCTTTCTCACAAAGGGAACATTGTAAGAAGTGTCAATGAGTGTATTTTAAATGTACCGGTACCAGATTCCTAACGGTACCCAGCTCTAGTGTTCCCAGCCTGGGTTATATTTACCTGCTGCTCAGCGATGGCTTATTTCTCGCACATACTGCACTGCCTGATGTAACAGGATAGGTGAGTAGCCTGTGCGGACACTGTGTAATCTCAGAGACCAAAGCCAAATTGTCCCATTTGCTCCTGCAGGGTAACTATTTCTGAAAGGTCCTACATTAGAGAAAGGTGCCCACTAAACCCCAGCAGCTGCAAGCTCACAGATAGCAGCGCAGACCTGAGTATTAGCAAGTACCCTCAGTCCTGGCCGTAGAGTTTGGCAGAGCTAGAGCTCAGCCCCTGTCTGTCCCTGGCTGCCTCAGCTTCTGCTCCCGGGTGATAGAGGACAGGGTGAACGCAGCCCCCATCACCTCAGCCGTATTACTACTCTGGAGCCATATCTAATCACACACCCCCACCCCCAGCTCAGGGAAATAGATATGCTGATCCATGCAGAATGTACTACTGGGAAAATACAGCCTAAAGGTGTGTGCCAACACACTCACACTCAGGCCTCCTAAAGGGTATTACGGCACCCTACACTTTCCCATTTCATCGTCCTATGAATGATGCAACACTGTGGACTATACATATGCATTCTGGCCCCCAGGGCTAACAGGCAGCTCGTTCTCCAAGTCCCATTTAAAGTAAATAGCCTCTTCAGCCCATCAGCTCCAGTGTTTTCTCTGTACAAAGCTGTCTGACTACTAAGAGAAGCTTCTGTCACACTCTTCACAGTGGTCAGGCACAGTGCAGGGCCTTTCCACAACGCATGCCTTTTTCATTTCTAGACGCTGTCACTCAGCTCTCCCAGTCACTTTAACTGCCGCAAGGATTCAATTAATCCCAGCAAGAGAGAACCACCAGTTCATTTTCACCCTTGACGAGTGCCTGACCACTGCTCTGTTTACACTTGCTCTATCTCTCTGGCCCCGGGTGCTACGCTGGCCGAATGACAATGGCACTGGTCTCACCGTTGTCCAAACACTGACATATCCATCACTGTGACAAGTAGACAAGGGAGGCAGGTATTTTACAATCTGTAGACAATGCTGATTAGAACCACACACACATGTATGTTAGTGTTAACTTGCTATTAATACATAATAAATGGACAAAAGTATTGGGACACCTGCTTATTCATTGCTTCTTCCAAAGAAAAGGTTTTCCACAAGATTTTGGAGCATTGCTGTGAGGATTTGATTGCATTTAGTGAAAAGAGAGTTAGTTAGATCAGGATGGCGGATATGATCACCTACCCACCTCATCCCCATATATATATATATATATATAAATCTTACCAATTGCTGACACGGATGTCTTGAGTGGTGCTCCATCCAAAACTTGGGGGTTGGGGATGAGTTGGATAGGTGATCATCCACCATCCTGATCTCACTAACTCTCCAAGCATAACTGATCTACTAAATCATAATTAAGCAGCAATTATTATGCGCATTAGTAATGATAAATCTTAAGTAGTTTTAAGTAGTCATAAATAATTAAATCATACTACCCCGAGTCTTTTTTCACACCTTTCCTTTCCACAGAACCTCTTAACAGTATAGCTACAACGCTTATGCTATTCCACCTACACACATCTCACCTGCATCTCACACCTACACTCACCTTACTCCTGTACTCCTATTACATGTTCCAGAAATGGAACAAAAGCTTTATGTTGGCTTCATGAAATTCTGACACCACAGATTCAACAGTCTAAGTAAAACTGAGTTCTACTGTGCATAGCAAGGGTTTGTCTTAGACTAATTCTGAAAAGTCACCGTAGTCACCGAATATGGAAGCGGTGGGCTAATTGTGCATACCACCCACTGATGAATTCCCATATCCAACATAATTTGCCTGCTATGAAATGGACCTTTTCAGTCTGGCAGATAACATGACATGAAATGCAAATCAATATGACGCGACCTCATGCGTAACATTGCGCTACACTCTCCGGTTACAAAGGAATGTCGCTGGATGGGAAAGAAAAAGCACAACGGCAGGTGCAGTCAACCAAACAATGAGAAATCCCATTAACATGCTCCAGCAATTGAATTGAATGAAAGTGAAAATTAAGCTACATGTGGCTCCCAGAGCCCCAAGACTGGATGGCTAAAGAGGTAGCGTACCTTCTGCTGGAACTGAAAATCACTTGGCACCATCTGTGTGGCTCTGTAATTACAGCCACTTGGGGACAGTAGGAGGCCCATGCTAACTATTTGATTATGGCTTCAATAATATGCTGGAAATGGGATGAATTTCACAGGGTCCCCCGCGCCACAGATATATGTATTATTCAGAGGCTACACCAAGAAAGGCTTGGCTGAAATTCAGAAACTCAGAGCTAATTTCACAAAATGCAACATTCTAAAAATCAGAGATTATTATCAAACCAGTGTTATACATTGAGTCATTTTACAAAACACATATTTTCACATTTTGAAAGAAGAGCAACATAATTTTTCACCATGCTTAAAATCACTAACAATATATATTCATGTTTACAATAATATGTGACGGGGTGGTAAATTTCATCCTGAATTTGTTCGTGACCTACATAATTAATTGGAAATGTGCAGGTTTGAATCCCGAGCAATGCTGCTTTGAGTTTTAGAAAACACAATTGGCCATGCTCACTCCATGTGGGTAGATGGGGCTCTCATAAGTGTTGTTGGCTGGCACAGTTAGTGTGACGGGGTGGTAAGTCAAAATAAGGGATGCAAACAAATCATACAATTTTATGAAGTGTTTCTTTTTGAATAAATATGTTATATGTAAACAAGGAACCATCGAATCTTGAAAATGTGTGATTTAGAAAATTGTGATATTTTAGATGGCAATCATTTCATACAATGACTCCACTCCAATAAAGGTTCTGCACAGGGTTTCATTAAGTAATGCCCTAGAAGAACCAAAAAGACGTGAGTGGCACGAACTTTTAATTTGGCGAAGAACCTTTTCACAAACGTCTCTTTTACAAAAATGATTCTTTATGAAACTTGAAATGGTTCTTCTATCAAAGACCCCTTTGCAACACCTTTGTTTTAAGAGTAAATAAACACAACACAAGAACTTCAAGCTGCATTATTAGAGTAAAGGATTTATCCTGGCTTACCAGCTCAGTGCACAGCACAGCTTCCACAGTTCTGTCTTTCTTTTTTTAAGATATTCTGTTAGCCTCCTCAATAGACCTCAAGAGACAAAAATATGTTTTTTTACAGCATATTTTCTTTTGAGAGCACATTCTCTGTATCACCATTTATATAGCCATAACACTAACTTGCAAAATAAGCCCTAACCAATTTCATTCCAGAGAAAAGAAGTTGCCTGAACTGTCAAAAGGCACCAAAGGCACACATTTTGATGTTCTTTAAGGCCAGAGAGGCTCGAAAAGTGCATCGTTGGAGGGCCACATTGCTCAGCACTGCACTGTCCTCTGACACATCCAATTATAGAAGAGTGACAAGACACTTTCATCCCTTCACTGCCAGCAGCCGCATCCTCCAGGCTTCTATGTTTAGATGGCTCTGAGCAGTGTTACATGAGCAGGACAGCTTTTTTGCTGTTTGCTGTGTTCCCACAGAACACGTATCCTGTAGTCACACAGTGAACAAACAGGCTGTACATATATCTACACTGCCATTCTAGTGTCTACATCACAAGAATGGCAGAGAGCTTTTGCAGGTTAGCAGTGTTCAGTACTTTTTCAGATTTATGAGTGGATTTCTGATTCAAGTTGGGTTTAGGTTTTCATTCTAATTTAGTCATAGCCAATTCCCATCTGCTATTTAGTATATCTACATCACATAATGCTAAGGGGTTGGGAGGTGCAATCCTTTGAGGGCTCATTCACATTAATCTGGATATTTCTGAAAGTGCAATTTAAAAATTCATGTTTTAGAAAAACTCTCCACCTACGCAAGTAAAAAAAAATGCTTCCATGACAATGTCAGCTCAGTTAGGGGCTTCATAATTGCCTCACAGAATGAATCTAATTGCCTCAAATATAGAGCGCAAAGCTAAAAATCAATGACTGTGAACACCAGTGTTTTTGACTAAACCCTGGGTTAAAGTTCAGTTCTGACATACAATTAAAGGTAAACCCCTTATTGCACTCTAAGATGTATTATTCAGTTAATACAGAGACTTCGGTACAAACTGGTGGGGCTATTCTTTGGTAATAGAAGTCAGTGATGACACTTTCACCCTGCCAATGGCTATTTAAGAGGTTAAAAAATGATGAAATACTGCTTTCTCCCTTTGGCAGTGGGGTTGTTTATGTTGCTATGGCTATGTCACTGTCTATAGTGTATTTAATTCTCCTGCCTGACCAGTTAGATCCCAAATCCTTTACAACATTGCAGCATGTGTGTGTGTAGTGCTACACACTCTGGACTAATATATGTTGTCATTCGTGGTCTACTGCTGGGACATAACTGGTTTATAGTGGCTGAATGTGCTGTGATTTAGGTTTCTATAGCGAGTGTTAGAGCATTCACATTAGCATTATAATTTAGCCTCCACTCAGTTCTAAACACACACTCGTGTGTGGTTCTCCCGCTGGTAAAACAGAGCGCTTCAGTGATAGTTTTATAAAGGCTCAGGTATCATGGCCTGTTTTTTGTTGCACTGTAAAGGTTATTAGCTCCACACTGTAGACTCTAAACTCTTTTATTTACCTTCTGAGAACATCCGCACTTCTGCCAGTCAGCTGGGAATAATGTCTTTTGAAGATACCTTGAGGACCTCGGATGGCACCGGATGGTTATATTAATATATATATATATATATATATATATATATATATATATATATATATATATATATATATATGTATATATATTAATATATATATTAATATATACCGGATTCTTTCAAATATGTCTGGATCAGCCTCTAATTATACCATACTAAATACCGTACTGGAATCATTGCAGCTTACTCCAGCCATGCAGCAAATATTCAGCAACAGCTTTCCTGAGGAAATTGCATCTTCTGAAATCCAGAGAGAATCATTCACAGTGATGGATCAGGGCACCGTGACTGCGGGTTTAAAATATTTATCTAAGAGCTGAGTTGGCAGAAAGCAGGGCACAATAAACTGTGGTTGAAAGTTTGACTGCTGACCTGTTCCAAAACATTTCCACGGCATTTTCATTCTCCAGCTTGCCTTCACGTTCTCGCCCTTCTATCCTTCCCTTCTCTCTCAATTCCCCTCCATCTGGGAGTGTGTCACGACATCTCCCAGCAGCCGCATATGGAATCCAATCAGGATTCTGCCACGTTTCCAGCCCATGCCAAGGCTTTCACTAGAATTACCACTGAGGTGCCTGTCAGGCCGCTGTCCACAGAGGAGTCCTTCCACTGATGCACAGTCCACATATGAGTAGAAGAGAGAGAGAGAGGGAGAGATAGAGAGACTGACAGAGAGAGAGAGAGAGATAGTGGCTTCTGTTTGAAATGAGATTGCCTACATCTGTGCCCTGAAGGAGCCTGGGAAATGAGTCTGTCCCCATCACTTTGTTTTTCTCCACGCTCTGAACTCACTGCAACGCTTCTACGATGTTCCACTTTGTCAGTTTCTGGAGAAGACCTCGCTGACAGGCAAGCAGGTTTTAGACCTCAGCCTTGGGCTAATCCATGGTCTATTTCATCGCTGTTCAATGAAAAACGTGTATCTATAAAATTGTGACTTTACAGGAGAAGGCAAAAATGGTCTTCACTTTGAATGGATGTTAATGTAAAATAAGAGTTTATTCCAGGTCCTTTAGAGCATTTCTATTGGTCCGTTCATCCAGAATTATTTACACAGTGCACATAACAGCTACAGGGTTTAAACCATGGAGAAAACTAAAAACAGATAAATAAATAAATGAATAAATAAATTTATCGCTAAGGGCGATACATGTTTTTCATTGGACAGCAGCTTTTCTACATTAAATTTGTTTATCTACAGTATAATTAATAGAGCACCCAAGCTAACACACTAGACACAAGCTGGATGCTAACATCCAAACTGGAAATGTACTGTATATAGTTAGACCATGGAGAAGTCCAAGAAACAGGATCTTAACCCATTAAGAGTTATATATAATTTACAAAATTCAGAATCTCAATATGATGCATTTTTTAATAAAGGAAGGGGAGGAGGGGTTGAAAATGTGCCTTATTCTAAAATAATACTGCAGTTTTCAGTCTATTCAAACATTATTAAAAATGACATTATAAAGTATATTATAAAGTACAACATTTGCTCCATAATCTGTACTTTATATAGTACTGATCTGCCTCTAGCCACAAGCTTATATATTAGCCTCAAACTGACACACTAGCCACAAGCTACATGCTAGTTTGTAAATCCAGCCCAGCACAGCCATGCCCTTGTCTTTGTGTGTTTTCTTGTATGCAGGCGATTTGTAAGGGTTTAAGGGTACATATTCAGATAAGATTGTAGCATCAGTCGATATGTCTTTAATGTCATTTTGTTTGTTTGTTTGGCATTGTTTGTTCAGGGGTTTTGGGTTGTTTTGGTCTAGTTTCCTAATTTCCTAGTTTTGCTTTTCCCTTCTATTGGATTTAGCGTGCAACATAAAGGACTTTAATGCGGATGCTAACTTGTGCTTGTATTACAGAGTCGCAATGTAAGTTTTACAATAAGCATTGTGTGCCTTTCAACTTACTCTTCTCCATTATTTGTCTAAACAAACAATGCATACCTTTATTTTTTGTCACAAATTACCTGTATAACTGAATCATGGTCTCAATGTGAGTGCAGCTAACAATAAAGGCAGCATGGAGCTTTTTTTTTTATTTTGAAAATATTGACATAACTAAAGTGTCTGAATCTTTTACCGTAGTCATGAAGTAAATGTAATGTTCAACACAAGTCTAAAATTACAGCAGCTCAACCAGTCCATATTCATTACTCAAAACTCTTCTAATGTCCCTCATATTCTTCTTTTTATTTTGGAAAAATCCGAATCCATCTGTGTGGATGCGTATGTGTGCGCGTGTGTGCGTAGGTATTCTTAATTTGACAATGTATGGTAAATTATCCCGTAGAGGACTGACCTTTCTGAGCACTGAGACGAGCTCACTAAGCCTCTCTCTCTTTAGATACGCTTACTGATGCGAAGCGTTTCCAGATGGAGTTTGCCCTTCTTCTTGGGAGAGTTAACTATAATATTTCACAGCATTGACACAGTAACAAGCTACCAAACCGAGAAGCCAGTCAGAGCGTAAGTAAGGTATAGAACCTTGCTTAAATAACACAAATACTCTCCAAAGGTTAAGCCCTTTTGGATAAGTCAACAATTCCTTTTCATTTGGCACTGGAATGGTGTTGATTTCTCAAAAATTGTCCCCCTTGTGCCGCTACAACAGATTTTACCATTCAAGACCTGTGGTGTCTGGGACCAAGACATTAGCAGAAGATCCTTTAACTCCTGGGGTCTCAATGGATCGCATCAATGAGCCGTAGGTGCCCATTACCCTGTCTCCGGGTTCACCGGTTGTCCTTTATTCGAGCACTTTTGGTAGGTACTGACCACTGGTATACATATAAAAACACAAGATCTACTTGATGTTGTCTAGCAATCACAATTTCACCCTTGTAAAAGTGACTCAGATTCTTATGCTGTTTTCCCTGCTTCAACATGTCACCTTCAAGAACTGACTGTTCACTTGCTGCCTAATATATCCTCTCGCTGAGAGATGCCACTGTAGATGAGGATAATCAATATTTTCACTTTACCTCTCAGCGGTGCTAATGTTATGGCTGATCAGTGTATATATAGGCTTTGCAGTGCTGTCATCAGATGCTCTACGGAACTTTCACAGTTGCCCCCATTTCACTATATCCGCTGCCTTAACACAGCCTACCCAGGCCTGCAATAACTGCTGTTCCTGAATCTTCCCCATACCCATTTTCTTTTAATTTATAAAAAAACAAAAAAACAAAAAAAAACACATAAGTTTCAAATATTAGCTGAGATGATCTTGTTCTGAAGTGAGGCTAACACCTACTAAAGTGGTGGCTCAAGAACTGTCCCTTGAGGTGTAATGGAAAAACCAGCCATGTGTCCTTCACTTCAAGGGTAGAAAGAGGTGAGACATCATTGCCATGCATAGCAGAGACACACCAGCACTCCACAATTGCAGGCAAACGGCTTGTCGGGTGGGTCTCTAAAGGCATATGTACCTTCAGACAGCAGTATTTAAAGTCTCGCTTAAAATTCAGCGTAAGAATACATTTTTACTGCATGGGGGAAGACGGGTTGACAGTAGTTCGTCCCGTAAGTGTAAGCTCAGATATTTTCTCCTGCAGATGACGAAGGTTTTTGTAAGAGTGATGCACTGATGTTAAAATGTCTGGGCTGATATGATAACTTAGAGTGAACACATTATTGTGGCCAATATTTTTATGGTAAATGCTCATTTCCTGAAAATGAAGAACATGGTTATGATTTTGAAGATCATTTGAAGAGCTGAAACTAGGCTAGCATGAATCATGTGATAGCTATGTACCGAGCGTCCCCCTGCTATGACTTTAGGCTATTCTCTATTTGAAAAAAAATTGAGGAACAAGCCTTTAAGTTCATTTGTATCACTCTAGCTTTGACTGCTGAACGACATTGGAAGTGACATGGAGCACGTCTGCAATCAATCACTTGTTTTGCTGCAGCATATCTGAGGACTGAGCACAGAGAAGATGGGCCAATAGGTTTAGCTCACTTCTAGACTTGTAAAGGTAAAGGTGCTACAATGGGTTCTTTGAGCGATGCCATAGAAGAACCACTTTTGGTTTCAGAATGATCCAAACGAAGGTTCTTTAAGCCTTTTAAAGACTCCTCAATTATGTCTTTTGCAAATATAGTTGTTTAGTGTAGGATACAAAATGTAAACTCTAGGGTTGTTTATACACGTAGTTTGGTTCTCTTGGTCCAGACCAGGCACACAAATGATACACTGTTCATACTGACATATATGAAACCAAACCAAAAAGGACAAAAAGGTGACATTTGCCTTCAAGTAGAGGTCTGCATAAGGTGGATGTATCTGTAGGCCCTGCATAATCCATGCTAGCAGGAAAAACCTTTCCAAAATACCATAAAATCTAATCTTGATATCAGCATTAAATCATGATTATAATCATGTACACATGCTAATTTGTTTACAGAGCAACATACGTTAAAGCTGTCAAATGTATCGCTACTGTTGGCCGCATCCCAGATTACACACGTCTTTATTGAGGCAGTTACAGATGCCGATGCAGACGGTATGCTGTTGGTGGAGCGAGCGGGCAGGGTTGATACAGGGTTGATTTTGTGGGCAGGTGTGACTCTGTGCTCGTGCACAACTCTGCGCTTGGTTCGTTTGGATGCTTCTGTGTTCCAGAGTTCTTTGACACAGGCTTTACACATACTCTAACGAACCGCAATCTGTACCAACCAATAGTTCTCCAGGATAGGACAAGCACTGAACCAGCGACATGGTCAATGAGTGCCCAAGGCTTATTGATGTAATCCATGGAGGCCCCACCTCACAACTTAGAGGACTTAAAGGGACACTATGTATGCATTTTTACCTGAAAATAACAGCTTTGAAATCATTGTGATGCTCCACTGACTTGTAATATGGAGAATGGTGTCAATGGCATTGCTAATTGCAATTAGCACGCTGATAACTGCTCTTAAGTGGGCAGGAGTCAAATTTGTGCATTTATCCAGTAATATTACTGTACCAGTATGTCAGTTCACATGTTTTTTTTACTTCATAATAAAAGAAACATGTGGCTTATAGTGCGCAATCCACTTCCTGAATATAAGAGGAGCCCAGGAGCAGGAAATGTCAATTTTTCATAGTGTTGCTTTAAAGGCTCTGCTGGCAACATCTTGGTACCAGACACCTCAGGACACCTTCAGAGTCCATGCCTCAACAAGTGAAGCCTGATGACAGGCCTCTAGGTTGGACACATGCTTCAGTGCTAAAAATAGAGAAATACCAATCAGTTTCAAGCCTTACTTTTAATTATCGGGCCAGTAAAAAATCACACTTTTCTATTTATCACCAAATAGTACATTGGTCGCTGATATGTCAAGCATTCCTAGCTCAGAGGATCTGAAATTTTGAACATTCCTGGTCTGGCTCAGCACTCAAACCACAACAATTAACAGTTTGATTAAAAGAGGTAAGCGTGGCGGCTCTGCAAACAAAGGCGACTTTGCCATGGAGGCAATAAATCCACAGTGATTATTTATTCTTTCCAGCACAGTGAACGCTTAGGAGAAATCAATAACATATGCAAACACTGACCAAACACCAATCGCAAATCGCTCGCCATAAAACAAATGCAAACGCTGAAACAAACAGAGAAATGAGTTTGGCCACAGACTGAGCTATTATCCCCGCCTGCGAGCAGAACACTTCCGCAAATCCCCCCCACATTCCAGCAGGGAGGAATTAAGCAGCCAAGTGAAAGACAAAGATGAATAATTAAAAGAACACAACCTGAGCATGGCTTCTTTTTCTTTTTTGTCCTTTTTATCTGGTCCATGGCTGCTGCTAAGAGGCACGCGGCAACTCATCACACATCCCTTTCTCTCAGATTGGGGATTATATCCTGCATATTTCTGGTCATTGATCTATTTTTTTTCCAGACGTTTAATATTTTTCATTTTCATACTTAACTCTTACTTAACCCACCAGCAGGCCGAAAGTGTTATTACTAACCTCTATGACTATAGAATAACCCCACCAGTGTGTACAGAAATCCCTGTAGTTACTGAGTAATACACCTTAGCGTGTAATAAGCCTTTCTGTGTTAAAGGGCTAACAAGTACGCTCCCACTAAGTGGAACTTGCCAGGACTGCTCCATGGATGATACGATCTCAGCCATGGTGTACAATCAGCTGTAATTCTACCGGTTCATCGCCATAGTAGTCCACTGGAAGTGTTTCAAGACCCAGACAAGACTGCTTTTCTTATGTTGTCATCTTAGCGACGGCTGTCTTACTGCTACTCCTCCTCTCAAACCTACAGCTCCTCTATTCACAGCTGAGACTTGGTGCTGTTTTTACATCAATTTTCAAAGCTTAATTTACTTCCATTGCTACAGACCAGCTGTATGCTGTGAACCAATGACTCTCTTAAAAAAATACCCTTAAAAAGAATCTTTTATTTTACTGTTTACATTACTCTCTCTTCTAAAGCACTCCAATTGGTGTCACATACTTACGATTACTATTACTCAGTAATGGTAATGTTGCATTCTTTGGCACCCAAATGTATGAATGTATAAATCTATGTACCTTTAATGCACGGAGGAAGGAAAGATACTGTTCATATTAGCTGCATCTTAGCAGGATTTGTCCTGCCCTCTGCACCTAGTTCATAAACCAACCACCCAGCTAAGCTGCGAACCATTGACTAGCTGTGTAATGCATGACAAATAGCTCTTACTGCTTTTAGCTGGCTTTAATAAGGCTCAAATTGCATCTTAAATGCTTGGTAAGAGTATGGCATTGAAGTGGAGGCTGTGGAGAATTGGGTTGAGGCAATTTGAGGCTTATATTTCAAACGGTAGGAGTGAATAGAATGATGGGGCTAATTTCATAGACAGTTTCAGATCAAGCTAGAGGTTTGAGTGGATACCGTTATTAAATTTAGCTGCTGACTGTCTGCTTCAATATGAATAGATGGCATCAGCATGAGAGGGATATCTAAAAATATGTGCATGGCAGAGTGTACCTGTTCCATGGCCCTTCTCACAGTAGCATACACAACATAAGAAATGTACAACCATTTTTACAGGTTATCTCAGATACAGTACAGAGTATCCCTCCATCTATTCGCCTGCTTATTGCCTGTATATAGATTCAGCCTACAGCAGTTTAGGTCCGCATATTTACAAGGAAGTTAAAATGCTGCTAGACTGCGTTCAGAATAAAGTGCAATACAGGCCGGACAATCAGTACATGGCTCATTTGCATACATCAGTATCATCTTAAAGGCACAGCATGTCTAATTCTGTAGCATAAAGAGAATTTTCTGTGGGATGCTGTGGGGAATCAGTGCTACGATTCTTGGCTGGTTTACATGGTAAAGATGGCACACAGTAGCAGCTTAGCTTAGCTTAGCCTAGCCTAGATTTGCTTAGCGTTGTAACAGGAAATTTTTTTTTGGTCAAAACATTTTTTGTAACTCCTAAGGGGTTACCAGATGGTGTTGGTTCCCTGTTTGGGTAGTTGTTGCGTTTTGCCTCTAGCCAGCCAGTGGCCTGGGTGTATGTAAAGTTTGGGGGCCGTAAATAATGTAAGCCAAGAATGTTAGGTAATTTGCCTTGTCTTGTTTTACAGTCATGTTTTACTTACATGGGTTTTTGCTTTTGAAGGAGACACAGCAGTGTGTTTGAGGTTCTTGGTGTGTCACTTCCATGTACCAACCTCTCATTGTTCAACCATGCAACACAGAAAATACAGTTCTTCATTCTGGAGCACATTAATGTATATATATATATATATATATATATATATATATATATATATATATATATATATATATATATATTGAGATCTAGTCTTGTCTGTTAATAATGTGATGTTGTTTACTAGCATTTATTGAACAGGTAAAGAACCTGGTCAAACAAAGTAAATATTTTTTGTCTCAAACTAACTGTTTTATTCTTACTCTAATTAACCTAAACAATACTAAGAGCCCATGGTTGTGCAGTGTATCCAACAATACAGACAGCATGGAACTTCTTCTATACAATGATAAAAAACCTGGCCCCACAGAAAGCTCCGATTCAACAAGCTGATCCATTTTTAATAATAATCGAAACATGGATTCCGCAACTGCAAAGCAGTCGGACTAGGTGTGAAGAACCTTTAAATTAATAAAGAAATATTGGATCAATGTCTTTAAACCTATAAAGAGTCTAAACACATAGAAGTTTTTTGTAATGGTTCTTTATGTAACCAAAAAGGTTTTTCTATGGTTCCACACAAAGAACCTTTGATAGCGCCTTGATTTTTAAGGGTGTATGTCCTCCTTACAGTAGCACTTGTGTGGCCATGTCTTTGTCTCGGTAGACTTCATATTCCCATGCTTTAACACCTTAACGGCAAACAGGACTCCACTGTCATGTTTGTACCTTTATCCGTAGCCTTCACATTGTGCTGCACTCTAACAAGCCATTACCAGAAGCGCCGTCATGCTCAGACAAGACTCAGGAGCTGCAGACGGACCCTTCATCCTCATTACTGGTGTCTGCTGGTGCCAAAGCTTAGAATACTGCGATGTTTCTCTTTTCTCTACCCCCCCTCATTCTCCATTCTGTTTTCACATCAGGGTCTATCTGAAGCTGGCTGACCAATCTGACTCCAAAGAGGCAATAAAATCGAGCTTTCATATATGTGCCACTGTTAAATGACTTGGACCACTGTCTAATCTTGCTTGAAATGAGGTTTGAATGCAGTGTTTCACTTCAAGGAGAATTCTGACCGTGTAGAAGCTTACTCATCCAGAGTTTCCTCTGAAATCGGGGGTATTCATGGGGTGTTTGCCCCCCTTATACTGCAGTACCAGCTCAAACCCTTTTGGGAAGGCTTAACCGAAGATGTTGGAAGATTCGCTATGATGATTTGATGGCCTTTAGTCATGAGAACATTAGTGAGGTCATGTATTGTTATGGCATGATTGGCCCTGGATCCCAAATGCCACACTAGCTCATCTCAAAGGTACTGGATGGGGCTCAATAACTACAGAGAATGCAAGGTTGTGCAAAGGTGGCTTCAAGATGATTCACACTCACATCTCTTTCACAAGAATGGTTCTTTTTGGAGCCAAAAATGGTTCTTCCATGGCATCGCTCAATGCTGGGGGAAAGTTGTATACCCCTCTAGCTGAGGCTAGAAACAGAGTGGACAGAGTGCCAAGCGTGGAGGCAGATATGTCTTTCCAGAATGCGTCCTTTTTTAATTCCTGTTTTCTAAACCACAATCATGTGTCCTACAACAGTATGCCAGAATCCATAAACTGTGCTATGAGCAAATGAATCTAGTGAGTCATATGTGACACAGGAATAGTTCCCACTCTCCCAAACCCTGCTTTGGTGGATAAGCTGATACATTCTTCTCAAAAACATGCGCTCCTTCTGTCTCTTTAGTCAGGATTTAAAGGTTTAATTTCCTTTTTAAGAAATGCAATAATACATTTAATGTAACCAAATTTAAGTCAATTTACCAAACAAATATAAGGAAGGAACACGTAAACAGGCATGATCATGGGTTAAAATCTAAAGAGGAAATAGCTTAGAAAAGCAATTTGGGACAAAGCCCTGGTATCAAAGCAAGAAAAGAAGCAGTCCTGAATATCATACACTGAAGTTCAGGAGCTATGGTAGGTGCGTTGAGTCTTATTTGGTACATATGTACCAAACGGCTTAATTTGCCAAATACAAAAGGGTTAAAAAAAAGAATTGAAATAACAAGGCATATAGTGGGCAATAGTGAAGAAAGTGTAGTAAACAACTCTATTATCTCCATATAAAAGCTGCACATGATGGAAAAGTCACCCAGCTGGTACCAAGCATCAGTTAGAGGTGAACACAGCCGCCCAGCACGGCACTCTGGAGCAGTTGAACTACATTCTCTGGAGTAATGAAGCCCCATCCAATACCTTTGAGTATTTGGGCATTTGAGCTGGAGTGGACTTTGTGATCCACAAGTTCTTCTGCCTGTACACAATGAAATCCTCACAGCAATCTTCCAACATCTAGTAGAGGCTGTTCTTGCAGCAAAGGGAGGATTGACACATGCTGATGCAAGGTCAACAGACAACCGGTGGAAGGAGTCAGAAGTGATGTGGGTCTCTCTCCCCAGGTGGAGCAATCTACCCACCTGGAAAGAGGAAGGCCAACTGTGCTCTCTTGGACTGCTGGCAGGCAGCATACTCAGGAATCGAACCCTCAACAATCCTCAGGTCAGAGTGGCAGTCTACTGGGCCACTTGGAACCCAAGCTTTTTCATGTTCTTGTGGCTGAATACCATCAAGTCCTCTATAAGTGCTCTATAATGTAGTAAAAGAGCAGAGGGTGGTACTACAGTAAGGGGGGACTTACTGTAGTACTGTAGTCGGAGTGGGTTGAGGAGTGATGAAGCTTAGGTGATGCTATGGAAACACAATCAGTAGATTTAAACCCCAATGAGAGCTTGTGGGACTGTGGGACAAGTGTGGACAGCAGTGAAGAATGTCTGGGAAACTGTGGGTATTTTTTTATTGTATGTGTGTTCATTAGTGATCACTACTCAACATTTGGCCTCTCTTTTGACTGCCAGTGTATATTTAAAAGAGAATCATTGTCATTTTCTAATATAATGATTTATAGTCAGAGTCTGCGGATGTGAATTGTAAATAGCAGCTCTATCCATTAACGTTACTTAGAGAGTGCCCCATTTTTACCATGGCCAAATCTTCTGGGTGCACTAAGAGACCAAGACTCTTATCAGATTTGTCTTTAGCTCGTGAAACTCACAGGCCTCTACTCTCTTTGTTCATTTAAACAGCTTTATTCCATTTAAGTTCCCCTGTAGGCTTAGCCTCTGCCTTTTTGGATAACAAACTGCTAACCTTTATCCAGGCTTTTCCCTTTGGTGGAAACTCAGGCCCTGAAAATACCATGTAAACGTGTTGTAGTGCTGGAGCCATTTCGCCATCTTTGTTCATTCTTTTAACAGGGCCACAGTCAACATTATTCTATGCTTAGTTTTTGCTCTCTGCCTTCGCTACTGGCCCTCTAGAGAACTTGCTGTTGAATCCCATCTATAAGCCAGGCACGGAATGGAATTAGGTGGCGTAAAAGCTCATTTTCATAACAATGACTAACTGCACCAAATATATTATTTGAAACAACAGCCAACAACAGCTCACACAACAAGCAGCAAGGCTTTAAAATAGACCAGATTAAAGCTCATGTTAGATTACTGGATATTTAGAGCATGGAAACAGCTGCCGACCAACAGCATTAACTTTGAACTATGTAACAATGATAGCCAAATACAGTCACAGTACATGAATGTGCTAACCATGAATATCGGTAGGCTAGAAAAGGTGGAATTTGCTTTTGCTTAGTTTTTCATTACTAAAAAACAAGGTATTTGTCAAGGAAGGATGAGCTTTAAATGCCCAAACGCCTCAAACATTTAGCTGCCCCACAGGAAGAAACTTAAAGCTAATAACTAGTGCTAGCATGTGCTGTTTCAAGCTTCATTGGGTTCATTCTGTTTTTTATGTTTAAGAATGAGTGACGTTTATTCCTGCAGGTACTACTGCTAGCCATAATGCTAATTTACAAACTATACATATTGAAAATGTGATATTTTGGAGAACACTGACTACTCTTTTCCAATTTATTTAACCATTTTACTGCATTTGTAACCCTCAACAATTAAAGGTCACATATTCCCATGACCTTCCCAAATAACTGATGCCAGTATTCCCAGGATGATGCATTAAGCAGGTTTCGGCTGCTCCGCGTCTACGGCTCGTCGGGGCTAATGCCTGAATCTGCTTATTCGCTGAGCATGGATAATGCCCGTCGGCCTGAACGAAAAAAAAAGAGGACCCTTGGCAGGTGGAGGGGAGGGTGGCGAGGTGGGTGGGTATTATGGTAATGATACTCAGTGCTGGGGCGACCTCACTCTCATGGGCTTAGTAGCATGTCACAGGCCAGGCCTTTCAAGGCCCTGAACCTGTCAGTCATGTCACCTTGGCAGTTTAAGACACAGATAGAGAGTGTTACAGCAAAATGGCATGTTTTTACTCATGCACTGTATAGTAGTATGTTTAATTCATCGACCCATCCAACAGCGAAAAAAAAACACAACAGCATAACAATGAGAAAGCACATGGTTTGCTTTTATAGTTATCAAAGTAATGACTTCGGCAGTCGGATTCATTTCGATAAAAAGCAGGCTTTAAAAGTTGAATGAATGTAAAACCCAGTTTTTGATTTTATAATTCAATCCCCTATGTGCATTTTCCCTTGAAATGTCCAGGCTCTGGAACCAGAAACGAGATTGTACGAGATTGTTGTGATGTTAGACTGTGAAGTTAGATGTGAATTATCTGCACAGAAGGAACAAGGAAATAAAAAAACCACCACAATAAAACAAGTAACAAACAGCTTTGTCTTCAGGCACAAGCAGGGAGATTGCATTGTCTGATGGATGCCTCTGGTTTTCAGCATCACACCATATTTCCTCCGAGACTTTGTACAAGATGAACAGGGTGGTCTAGATATTTCAGAGGTGGAAATCCAGCAGAATTAAAGGGCAGTAGCTACTGTAGACATGTAAAGTGGATGAGCTAAAGTAGATGTGCATTTGTCTTCTTATTCATCAATACTGTCGTTTCCTGGACTTGTCCATTTTGCAATCCAGCAAGACAAGAAGAACAATCTGGAATCTTGTATAACTCATACATTTGGTCATAATTATTATAAGATATCCATGTCCATAGCTGCTGTTGAGTTAGACTTAATGAAAACATATCCAGATAGTATCTAGACTATAGAAAATCAAGAAACTACAAAGTGTTCTTTTGAGAGATGTCGGAGAAGAACCACTTTTGGTTCCATTAAGAAACCAAATTTCATTTGATGTGAGAGGTTCTTCACACCCACACATCTCTATTACAGAAATGTAGTTTCTTTATGGGGCCAAAAATGGTATGGTAGTATCTTCTATAGTATCACTCAAAGAACCCACACAAAGACCCGAACGCAGGCGGTTTGAACTACGCAGACTGGGTTTTGTGTGTAGTTGCTTTCAAAAATGTGTCACGCTGCATTTTATAAAGCAACGCAAGCACGAGATGCATTCTGAGCATTGCTGCAAGGGGCGCTACAGTGACAGCCAAGTTGTCTCGTACTGCTGACGTGCTTTTTTTCCAGCCAATTGTCGGGGTGGACCAGTTTGACGAGTCTCTCTCTTCTCCATCGCCCCCCTGAGTACTGAGTGTTTAACCAGCACAGTAATGTACAGCAGGACAATGCATTGGCAGGATGTCGTCATTTGCACTCTGCGTGTACTTGTGTTGAGTATGTTCCTGGCCTTACTTTTATGAGTAGTTACTATATGGATATGCTTTCATTGCTTTATTTATATTTATTTGATGGCATTGCTCAAAGAATTACTTGTAGCACCTTAATTTTTAAATAAAGAAAATGAAAATCAGCTTAAAATGAGGATGGGGATGAAGATGAGGATGACAATGAAGAAGACGTGTTCTTTCTGCACTTCCTGACACCCAGGTCTGAGGTTTGATTAAAAGCAGCACTGCATCCCTACTGTCTCAGGAGAGAGAGAGTGATACACTGTGCCAGCATCTGGCACTGTCAGCTCAATTCTCAATAGAGCTCACACAGCTGGAGACTCAATGAGCAATTTGCACTTATTTCACCCAGAGAATAGAGATATGCTGATGAAGACTGAGGAAAAAACTGAGGTATATAGAATAAGCTGTTCCCATTACTCTCAGAGTAAGAAATCAGCTGGCACTGAAGCTACAGGGTTCCCTCTGTGAGATAAAAATCAAAGAGACCAAGAACTTCCTGAGATGGTTTAGTAATCGGTTTATCTACAATCTAAGCAAAAATGGTTCTTTGTGGTACTGAAATAGGGTTCTTTGGCTCATAACAATAGTGGAATCTTTTCTACTGCTATATAGAACCACATCCATACCTGGGTGTTCATCTGAACAACAAACTGGACTGGTCAGTCAACACTGCTGCACTCTACAAGAAAGGCCAGAGCAGACTCTACCTGCTGAGGAGATTGAGGTCCTTTGGAGTGCAGGGAGCGCTCCTGAGGACGTTCTTCGACACAGTGGTGGCATCTGCCATCTTTTATGGAGTGGTCTGCTGGGGCAGTAGCATCTCGACGGCAGATAAGAAGAGACTGGACAAACTCATAAAGAGGGCCGGCTCTGTCCTGGGGTGCTTCTTAGACCCAGTGCAGGTGGTGGGAGACAGGAGGATGACAACCAAGCTGGCATCCATGCTGGAGAACAGCTCCCACCCCATGCATGAGACTCTGGCAGCACTGGGCAGCTCCTTTAGCGACAGGCTGCTTCACCCCAAGTGTGTGAAGGAGCGGTATCGCAGGTCCTTCCTTCCTGCTGCCGTCAGACTACACAACCAACACTGCTCCCAGCGGACCACATACACACACACTTAACTACACACACATGTTCATGTTCAGGGAATACTATGTGCAATATCCCACCCCCATGTGCAATTAAGAGTCTTTTGCTGTAAATAATATTGTTTATTGCTTTTTTAATTCTTATCTATATTGTGTGTATATAGTGTAAATTATTTATTTATCTAAATTTTTGTAACTGAGTGTCCTGCTATCCCTTTCTGCTGTTACACTGTGAATTTCCCCACTGCGGGACTAATAAAGGACTATCTCATCTTATCTTATCTTATCCAGCAGGTTTTCCCTTACCACTTTTCTAAAGAACCCATTTTGAACCCTGTGAATAATCTATTCAGATAACCTTCCCCAAAAAGTCCCACCTGGTTTTTCTTTTAGACACTTGAAAAACACTGGTGTTACCACGTTACTTATAGTGTTCCATCAATGGATCCTCTCCTCAGCGTCTTCATGGTCAGGGTTGCAGTTGATCCAGAGCCCACCACGAATCATTGAATGCAAAGCAGGAAAACCCCCTGGACAGGGCACCAGTCCACCACAGGGTACCAAACACAACCAATTTACTCGCACATAGTGTCAATTTGGCGTAGCAATTCCCCTACGATGTGTGCTCATGTGAGGTGGGAGGAAACCCACTAAACATCTTCTACCTAGAGACCTGAGCAAGGTTCGAACCCACAACCCCTGGAGCTCTTTGGTATCTACACTGCCTGCTGCACCACCAAGCCATGAATATTTAAATCAACTTAATTACAGCACTGACGCAAGTCGATTGCATCAACGAATCTGGTCTGACAGAAGAACATCTGTTTACAGTGTGACGCAGTCAACCTAGAGGGCCTCTCTTCAGCCCTGTTCTAATTTTCCCTCAAAGGAATGCTAAATAAGCAGTGCAGAGAGCTTTCCTTTAATGAGAACTGTATCCTTCCAACGGACAGAGACCATCCTCTCCAAAATGCCTCTAAGCAGAACTAGAATGAACTGTGAACTGCAAAAAAACAACCGTGCTTCCTCCCCCTCTACCCTACAAGTGTTAAGAGGGAGAAACCAAGTCCGTCGCCATGGAAACAAGAGGAACAAATCAACTGTGCCAGTCAGCAGAGCCATGCCAAGGTCTGGCCGTGGCCTGGCATGGCACACCAGTCTCTGCCCAAATTTGCATCAACACCAGGCCAAAGATCTCGAAATCTGAGTCCCACAGGTTTTCAGAACCCATGAGAGCCTCAGCTATGTGCAAAGCAATGTGCCTATCATTGTTTATTTGTTTGCTTTTTTCACAAAGGCATCTCTGCATCTCTGCTGGCTACGGAATCAGTGATTTCAATGCAGTACTGGAAAATATTAAATGCACTGGAAGTTAAAGTGTCACTGATCCAGTACAACCATCCACGGTGGTTCTGATGGTCTCTCATTTGCCATCTTTCATGGAAAAAGTGGAAAGAGAGGTAGGATTGTCATGATACTAAGTGTATCACAATGCTTGATACTAAACCAAAGCAAGCCAAAAACACAAATTGTCTGTTAATGTTAATGTTAAATCTGTCTGTAGTGGGTTTACTTTAGCACTGTTTGTCTGGTATTTTATAACCAATCATCTGCTGAAATCAATGTGTTAGATGTATGCATAATGCATTCATACCAAAACCCCTAGAAGCTATGTTGTTCTCTGATAGGTACATTCAGAAAAACACTGGAGTAGCAGACAATGAATTTTGAGAAGATGCTTGATTAGGCAATGGGCTACTCTGTAGTCAGCCTAAAAGAAGAAGAAGAAAAAAAACACACTACAACATCAGACTCCACACTCAACTGCAACATTTGCAGTCATGATGGGAACACCTGGCATTTACCAAAGCCACAAACAGAACAACAGCTATGAACAAAATTTAACACAGCTTGCCTGATTATATTCATCACAAAACCCCAAAGCATAGCTTAGATGTGGCATTACCATGGGATGAAAACAAAAGCGTGCCTCCTCTGCTTCTCCTCTCCACCTGAATAAACACTTCAGCTTGCCTGGTAATAAGGGGGAAAGACGCACTTAGCCACTCTGCGTATACATTCTAAGGCATGCAGGTATATTGCATTGTAAGGCCAGAAATAAAACATGAGACGTGATTAGAAATCCATAGCCATTATCATCCTGTGTGGGCTTCTCATCAGCCATACCATGTCTGGCACGGAGCTGTATTGATTTTTCTCCCGTCTCTTTGTGGGAAGCAAAAGCTTGTCTCTTCTCTATTCTCTATTCATCTAGTAATTTTCTGCGGAGCATGACCTCTAGAACTATGGTGCACCTAGCAACCTACACTTTACTATGAATGCATTATTGATATGCATGTTTTGAAAAGTATGCCAGTATTTGAATGAAATCCTCAAACTCACCAAAATGTAACTTACAGTCATCGTTATCACTGAGGTCTCGCTGACATCTCGTCATGGATGGCAACCCATGACGATGTTGCACATCCCTGGAACTACAGGTCCTCACAGTGAGCTTGCCAGCTCCTTCAAGAACTCTCTACAGGTTCCCATCTGCAGAAGTATGACATTTTGGTATAGTGTAGATGACCAGATATCGTTCTCCACTCCAGTTGGAAAAACTGACGATCTGGAGAATTCAACCATTTCTTGCTAGAGAGGCCATCCAAATGCTCTTTCAGTCCCTCATCATCTCAAGGCTTGAATTCTGCTGCTCCCTCCTGTTACTTTTACTGTTACAGGCACTTTTAGGATCCCCATTGCTGACACAGGCATTTGGTTGCACGCCCTCAGCTTGTATAATCTCTGTAGACATTCCAGAGAAGATAGTATATATAAGCCTAAGGTCACCATGCCCAAAGCCAAGAGCCGTCTAGAGCAGTGTTTTCCAACCCTGGTCCTGGAGGACACCTTGCCCTGCAGATTTTAGTGTTTAGCAGTAACCAGTAAAGTGTGCCGGACAGTTGGTCCACCAAGACCAGAGTTGGGAACCCCTGGGCTACAGGAATATATAAAAAACCCCAGTGTTGAGCTGTGAAGCAGTGGAACTGCTTTCTCTGGATGAATGGCGCTTCACCCAATACCTTTGAGATTAGTTAGAGTGCCGCTTATGTTCATCCAACATCAGTTGGAGATATCTTAACGAAGCATCCTAATGAGCAATAAAACAACAGCAGTGGACGATAGCCTTTAGAGGTCTACAAGTCCATGAAAACACCTGCATACCATATTTAGATGGTTGCTTTACACCCCAACAGCTGTGGCAGCTGTACACCAAAAGCTCTGAATATTGCAGCCTATGTGGTAGCTACATGTTCATACATCACAGAAGCCACGTTTCTGTTCCCTTTCAAACCAATTGCCTGTATGAGTGAGTGCAGCACACGCGGAGGACCTTAATTGGCCGTTGTTTTGACAGTCCCTCTCAGTGAGTTAGGCTGATAAGGAGCACTGTGCATGTGTGAACGCCTCCTCAGGAGACTGGAGAGCTCAGCAGAGGCACGAGTCATCGGCTGGAACAGTCAGAGAAATGTCACCCCCGCTGTATGAAGCAAGGAGGTCGCTCTGGAAAGAAACCAGTCTCTTTCTGTGAAGCACTTGTTTCTAATACGTGATTTTTCATTTCCACAAATGTTGCCAAGTCTTCATTACAAGGAGGTTCATTCTCTTTTAGCAATAAAGAAACAAACTGTACTGTAAGATGTTTCTTCGGTCATTGCATAACCAGGTGATGACTGGGGAGAAATGCTACCGTGCTCTTTTTTGCCCCTTGTTATCTCTGTTAAAAGTCTAATCATTCACTGCTATTTGCCATCTTTTGGCACAGACAAAAGGTAAAAGGGGATTTGCTGCACTACATTGAACCACATACTATGAAAAGTGTCCTGCACTCCTACGCCAGCCAATCATAAAGCAAATTAAAGCTAGAACAGCTAGAAAAGTGCATTTCCCCGAGGAAACGCAGAATGTTTGCACAGCTTACGTTAGTTTCCAATTCCAGGTATTTGCTAGGGGGAAACTATGGTTTTTGAAAGGTGGTTGCTATGGTTTCAAGTAGTTGGTAGGGAATTGCTATGGTGGTAGTAAGTGGTCACTGGTTAGTTGCTATTGTGTCATTAGATGGTTTCAATGGAGTTGTGCTGTGAATTTCCCCACTGCGGGACTAATAAAGGATTATCTTATCTTATCTTATCTTAAGTGGTTACAGGTGATTCCAGGTGATTGCTAACATATTGCCAAGTGGTTGCTGTGGTACCCTATGTGATTGGTTGGATATCATACATATATTGTATTTGTATGATTGTATCACTTTAATTCCTGTAGAAAAAAAAAACACCAAAATATTTTGGTGGCACAGTTTACATAGTTCCTACTTTCAGGCTATTGCTGTGTGGTCACTAGGGTGAAACTAGGATTTTTTAAAAAGTTGGTTGCTATGGCGTTCCAGGTAGTTGGTATGGAGTTGCTTAGGTTGTTGCTATGGTGTTGCTATATACTTGCTATTGTGTGGTGGTGTTGAAAGGTTGTTTCTGTGGTTTTGTTGAGTGGATATTAGGTTGTTGCTAGGCTGTTGGGGTATCCTAGGTGTTTGCTGTAATGTTGGCAATTGGTTGCTAGACGGGTGCGACGATCTTGCAAATGTGGTTGCAATGGTGTTTCAGGTAATTGCTAACATGTTGCCATGTTGCCAAATGGTTGCTGTGGTTGATTGGGTCTCATACAAATACTGTATTTGTGTCATTGTGACATCATTTTTACAACCCTTTTAAGACTGATATCATCATGATCCAGCAAAAATCCTGTATCTTTATTTAGCATTTTTTACTAATTTTGACATAATTTGAATCTGGAAGTTTTTTCTTTATATTGTGTGACATTTTCATGATGAATGAAATGACCAATAGAAATATTCTATATTGACTCCCATTGAAAGTGTTGCCAAGTGGTTGCTGTGGTACCCTATGTGGTTGGTTATGTATTATACAAATACTGTATCAGTGTCATTGTGGCATAAGACGGGTGCACAAACTTTTGCACCCCACACCCTTTTTTATGAGAAGAAAATATCCATAGAAATATTCTGCTGCACAGAAACGTCTGTCTGATCATAAAAGCTGTATACAAGCTTAATCACACTATCAGGCCAAATAATCTGGAGTTTGGGTTGAGTTGCTCTGAGAAAAACCAGCAGAAAATAAGAACTGAAGGTAAAAGAATAATGTGCAGCCATAATATCAGAATTCACCTGTGTAAGTATCCATTGAAAGGAGGAAACCATCTGCCATCTGCCACAAGGGACGTCTTCTTGTACAAACACTTGGGTCAGCATTTTTACAACGGGCTGCAAAACAGTCCCTGAATCTAATAACACTCCACAGCGTCCCACCCTCGCTATAGTATGCTGATGCTGTACAACACAACTTAACATCACTCCTTCAGCTAGAACAAACCCAAAGGAGCTGATGCGACAAGTCCTTTAATTGTACACACATTGTGTACACTGTGTGGTTTTGGCAGCTGCAACCAGAGGTGGATACTGCAGCCTAAACCCACACTCGAATAAAAGTGTTCTGACTTCAATGAAAGAGTGACTCAAAGCAAAGTAAAAGAGACCTAGCTAAAAACAACCCAAGTAGGAGTGAAACAAAATCATAAAACTCCTTGTCCCTTTAGAACTGCAGTGGAGCTTCTGGAAACACTCTATATTGAGTCTGCTGTGGAATCTTTGTGGAAAGTAACTCTTTCTTTCAGCTTTATGTCCACTGTATTTACAGTAACTGTCATTTGAATATAATTTGACTATAATAAAGGGCCTAGTTTATATGTATTATGTTTTGTTCCTTGAGGTTTGTGTGGATTTAGGTGCCAAAATCAGTCATAATTAATTTTACATGGTTGTTTTCCAACCTTCTTAAGACTGGGATCATTACTGGGACATAATGTGAATCTGGCAGTTGTTGTTTACATTGTGGTCAGATTTCATGATGGCCGGACCAATAGAAATGCTCCAAATTGACTTAAAATTGCCAATTTTAAGATACAATTTTTTTTTGTAAGAATGGACAATTGCAAGCCAGTCTCAGAAAAGGCAGAATATGAGGTTATATGTAAATCTGTTGGTATCAGTGAGATCATAAAAACCAAGAAGGTTAATTTCCATATATGAACGACACATATCACAATATTATGACCAACCCTAATTTGTAATGACCTTGGCCCCCTTCATAATCTCCAGAGTTTGATGCTCTATAATTGCAGACTGCAGTCCACAGAGCAGATAGTATTAGGGTGATGGGTCATTCCTGGTACTGCAAATCACTAAACTCTTTTTTTTCTAATAACATATGATGATAATGATGTATAAAATGTCTGTTTTGAGTCTATCTAGTAAACAGCCAACTATAAACTGCAAAAGACTTAGTTTTAGCAGGAGGTCTGCTTAGCAGGATGTCTGCTGGTTTGCCAATTAAGAAGATTTAGCAGACTCTGGAGTGGTGGTGCACTGTTCTACCATGCAGCGACACCTGCACAAATATAACCTTCATGGAAGAGCCATCAAAAGAAAACCTGCCTTGCATCCTCACCACAAAATTCCCAACAAGCCTAATGAATGTTTTTATAAATTTAATAAAATAACTGGTGGATTTACTTGATTAACAACATAATCAACAGCAACAGACACACCTTCACTGCCCTCTGTTCTAACCTCAATGTTCTTATTAGAGACGCTTCTCAGAAACCCAAATCTGTTCATTATTTATGAGATGTGGCAAAAAAAGGCATTGGCCAGTCTACAGGGGCCAATCTCTCTTACGCTGCTCTTCTTCACCCGGTGGTCCAAAGAATGAGTCAGAACCATGCTGTCATCTTTCTGCTTCGGCGTGCCTTCCAGCCCTGCTTATCCTCTTAAAGTCACCCTGCTGAAGCCAGGCAGACTTTAATTGGTTGAGCAGGCAATTGACGCACCATCCTAGCTCTCAACAGCCTCACGGATCAGAGAAGCAGAAATGGCTGCTTTCATTACACTGGTGTTCACGATGAGAAGACGACTGGCAAACCAATCTGGCAGTTCAGCCCTTCACCCCTCCTGTCGTGGAAACTCATGGATTCAAAAACGCGTTCAGTTCCCTCTGCCGAGGGAAGCCGAGCTACAGTAACCTGGCTCTTCTCCCCCTCTGGTTCAAGCTGTGTTTTATAACTCATTTAACATCACCGCAGTGGTCTGAAAAGAGATGGAGAGGAATAGCATATAAAGGGAATCCCCTAGTCTCTTACCAACATAATAATTCAGGGCTGCAGCATCTTTAATGCCTAACATTAGCATGCCAGTAGCAGTGCTGCATGGGCTAAGTTGGTTATATATCTGGGCTTCGATCCCCAGCCTCCCAGCTGGCCAAATCAATGATTTTTTTCTTTTATTACCTTAGAAGAACAATATATTCGGATATGTGTTGTAAATCCATTTGTGGACACCTGCTCAACCAGTGTTTCTTCTGAAATCAAGGCTATTTCATGGCAAAAAATGATATCTTGGCAATGCCTGTCTATGGAAATTATGCAAGCTCTGTGGACATATTTCAGGGCATTTTGTGAGTTAACTAAATTTGGATTGGTTAAACATTCCCCTACTCACATTGTTTTAGCATTTTTTATACTGAGTTGAACCTCAAAAAATCTGCAAGTTAGAACTTCCCATCACATGGGGGGAGGCCTTCCTTTTTCAGACCCCTGACCACGGAGGGCTGTGGTGGTGGTAGGGCTCAAACTACTAACTGCTAATTCAAGAAGATCTATCAGAACTGTGCTTTTATGGAGTATGGAGTGTAATTGCACAGCTCAAGGGTGGCCCTACAGTCTAATTGCTGCTTATCAAGTGTGAGGAGATCATAAGTTTAAATCCCAGCAAGGGCTCAGCACTCCATTGCCAAACACCTCTGAGTCTGAGGATGTCATAGGGTGATGGGAAGTTCTAAACCTGCAGATGGTAATAAACAGTAAAACTGAGGGGAAGGCTAAACCACAGACAGCAGTTCAGACATAGCTCATTTACGTGTTTTGAGGCTCAATTCAATATGTATTGTCGATTAAACTGAAATACAGAAGTAAAAGGTGTGAATTAGGAGAAAATTTGACTAAAATAAGTTAAGTTATAAAACTCATAAAACGCTCTGTTATCAGTTACTGCATAGTTGTAAAATAAGTATTTTATAGTGAGCTGCTGAAAGCAACCTTAAAATAGAGCAAAATTAAACTGCTGGTTAGTTTGGGATCAAAATGTAAGCTAATCTAATATTATGCAGATTACTGAAGCAAGCCTGGACAGGATGTACATCTTTAAGCTGTATGTAACACAGAAATCTGCACACTGGCATCACATCAAGAGATCATTCCCCCATTATCGGATGTGCAGTAATGTTTGCTCTGGCAATGCACTTGGTCCCATCCACACCGACAAATCCCCTCATGCTCTCTACAGAAGGGTCTCACCTCTCTGGAGAGGAATTACCACCAGCTGCTCAATGCTCCTGTGTAAACATCATTTGTGCAACTGATGGAGTTTAATGGGTTTTGTCTGCCATTCATTAAACTACAATAGCCCTTTCAGAAACACCTGCACCTTCCATCTTCATAGCTTGTGGATAAATAAAAAAAAAAAGCTATGCCGTCCAGCCGGGGGCAGACAGATCAAAAATCAAAAGCAACAATGGTAAAGCAAAGATGGCATGTCACACCCTGGGTATAGAAATCAATAGTTGAATGAAGAGAGTTGCTAGTGTAAGTGCGACATATTAACAGGGCTTAGCAACCGGGGAAATTTGCTGCATTTGTATCTAGACGCCTGTGCCACAATACCAAGAATTAGGCCTGTTGCATGAAAAGAGGTTGCACAGAGTATAATACACCGTGTGTTCAAAACTACGCAGACACCCCTCTTCATAAATATGGAGGCAATAATATGGAAATTATGTCGGCCAGTGCTGACATCTCATTTCTGCTGATGTCGACACATAAACATTTATCAGCTGTAAAAACTGGGATTGCCTGAATCGGCATCATTGAGAAATACAATTCTACATCTATTTCTGTAGAATTACAAATGCAGTAAAATGACTAAAATGCAGGTATTTTAGTGCAGGAGGCCAGCCTCATCTAAACCTTCTGTCCTTTGGATGTTCAGTAAACTTGACATCAAATCAGTATGAAATGAAAGCCAAATCTAAACATCTGCCCAATACCAATACCGAGATGGGATCCATGTGAGATTAAGTTAGGCTCTAACAACGGGGCACAAGCCCAAGTTGGTCCCAATAACAACGTATATACAAACCCACTCAAAGCCCATGCCCAGCTAGAACCTACCTTGTCCACTATCCACCCATGTGATCCCTACATGAGCTGGTTGGCTGGCTGAAATATCTTATTCCAGTATGAGCAGCCTTGGGCTTCTCTATGCAGCTATCTAGCACTCTAAAAATGAAAATAATTGATGCCCACAAAGCAGAGAAATACTATAAAAGGAAAGCAAAGCTATCTTGGTTTGGAGGACCAAGAAAACTTTCTGAGACAATTACATGTAGAATTGCTAAAGAGGCAAAAACCTCTAAGAATGCAAAAGACCTGGTCAGCGGTGCTGCACTGTTCTACTGTGCAGTGACATCTGCACAAATATGACCTTTATAAAAGCATACATAAAAGCAACATTTTCTGCATCTTCTCAACACTATTCAGGTTTTCAGAGGAACATCTAAACAAGACAGATGCAATTTGAAAACAAGTCCTGTGAACTCATGAAGTTCAAAAAGAACAATGAGTGAAGGTTTATTTGGAGAAACAAGGATACAGAATTTCTTGATGAAGACTCTCTCCAATGCTACTTTCACCTTCACGATCTTTTTCACTCAGATGTTTCACTCAGTGTTATTTGTGTGGCAATGTAAACGGCAAAAACACACTGAATCTGATAGTTTCAGTTCTGATTTGGGCCACTTTCATATTTGTTATTGATATATATGTACGATATTTGGTATTGTGACTGAACAGCGACTGAATCAGAATTCATGTAACTTTTAAGCCAATCCAACTTTGCATTAGCTGAGGAGAAAGGAAAATGGACTACAAACAATGTTTTCAGTGGCAGGTTTCAGTGGCAGGTTGCAGGTTTCAGTGGCAGGTTACTGAGATAACAGACATGAAAATGTAGGCTGATGTCTCTGTTCAAACTAAATTAGAAGGCACATATCATAACCAGTAAGTAAATGAATCCTAAAGACAGGCCAGTTATCCTTTACTTTGATCAATGTACCGATAGAAATGGTGCAAAATAACTTCAAATCTTTTTAAATTGACAAGTTAAGATTTTGTCAGGTGTTGATCTAAAATAATCCTGGGTTGGAACAGTATTACACTTTCAGACTGAAGCCGGGCCTAAATAAGACGAATAGACTGTGGGAGAGCACACATTTGCCACAGTGCTTAGAGTATGTCTTGCATGAGTAAACTGAATTTACTCTCACAGAGTTCCTCAACTGCTTCTAGCAGTTCTTGGCGGGACACTGCTGTCACAGTAAATACGTAGAAGACCATGGTCAGTCACACTGGGAGCCTACTGGGTTGGATCTGTTTTTATAAAGGGCTGAAATCCAAACTTTATTCAGAGTATAAAAAGAGAGAATTCTGCTATCTGAGATTGTTCAGTAAACAGTGGCAAATAATCCAGTGCTTCAGTGAAAAACTAATAAATCTATGATCTAGTACTTAATACTTAATAAGTGTCCACTATTAAAAAATGTACAGACTAGATTCTCTATTTTCACATGCAGAAACTTAATTAATGACTAAGTAACTAAATAACTAAAACTAATGTAATAATAATAATAATGAAAAAATAAGTCATGAGAAACCATGGTTTACAATGCTGTTATAAAACAGTAAAAAATATGGAAACCTAGAAATGTGGTAACAGGTAAATACTTTTAATCCATATTTTGCTCATTTAATATGTTTAATTAACCTGAATAAAAATGTATTTTTTCACTATAAACAATTATTCCATTAAGGCTACTATTGCCATGCAAACATATACCACTGACAAAGTATAAGCACATCCTGTAGCATGTGATTTTCATGTTTAAAAACTCCAGCAGCACTGCTGCACCAGCGCAACACACACAACACTACCACACCACCACCATGTCATGGTCACCCCAGTGCTGAAAATGACCCACCACCCAAATGATACCAGCTTTGCATTGTTCCACTGAAGAACAGAGTAGAAGACGGATAACAGAGTATGCAGAGAAACAAATAGAATATAGTCTGAACTACAAAGTGGAGCTGATAAAATGGACAATGAGTGTCGAAACAATGTTAATGTTATGGCTGATCGGTGTAATAATAAATATGTGCAAGCTCCTTATATTATAGTGTAGTAGCTTTTAAAGCAAAACCCTTCGCTTTATAAGTGGTCAAATTACCACCACTACAGTAGTGCGGATTTTCATTAGCTCCCCTGTGGAATGTACTGTGTTATGTTAGCGCCAAGCTAGTCTACAAATGGTCTACATTCATCACCCCACAGTGGGTTTAAGACTACGTATGGCAGTTTTAGTATGGCTCAGGCAATCAGTTTTTAGGACCGGAACAGTCCGTACTAATCTTTGAGGCAGGCCTACACATTACTCACTTGCCTGTCCACGACAACTCATACACAAATAATGTACACTCCTATGGGACTGTGAAATACCAGGCCAGTGGCAGGAAATAGCCCTCAGTGAATAGTGTTTGTCGGATATTAAATGGCCTTTGAGAAGCAAATGAAAGTGTGGCCTGTGGCTTGTCTCCCGGACATGAACTGCAATTTCATAACCACTGATGTTTAGTAGATGGGTCTGGAAATCTGGCCAAGTTCTGCTGTGAATTGATGGGTGTGACACGGTGAGCCTTCTGGCCCAATAAATTCAATATTTCGGAGCTAAGACTACAATAACGGTAAATATATAGTAGGGATGTCCTGGAGGTGTGATTTGCCAGGCTTACATAATGTGGGACTATCCCCTAGTAGGTCGCTACAAGTGCCAAACAGTCTCAACTTATTTTAAAGTTGTCATCATAAAGTATGGATAATAAAGGGATGTACTTTGTGCTGGCTGGATGGCATTTAAATCCTGGCTTCTCTGCCTCGATCTCTGGGGCTTGCATTTTTGTGCAGTTCCAGCTCTCCTCCTGAACCAGGGAATCAAGGGCTGTAGAAAAATAATTATCTGGATCAGGTGCACTGGCAAAATGAACACAACAAAAATACAAACTGCCTGTGGGGTCTCCAAGGCCGGGTAGAGAACCTGTAATTCTTCTTGCTTTATTTTTTCATTGTGTCTCATTTTAATGCAAATTGTAAAAGGTATTAAAGGTGCCCTAGAACAGAAAACTGTATTTACCTTAGTGGAGTTGAAAAATTATAGTTTGAGACATATAAGTGGCAAATCATGAACCCCAAGCACTGTTCTGGCAAAACCAGAACAGAGCTGAAAAACAGGCCAGTTCCAAAACCGTCCAAAAAGTCTTGACTCAAGCCCCAAGATTGACATATACCTAGCACACCAGTGGAAGTCATTCGAGGCTTAACACAATGGCTACTTCAAAAGAATAAGGAGGTGAGACTGAAAAGGCTAGAAGCTAATGCTAGACCAACTGGGAAATGAAGAATTGCAGACTGGAGCAAGCTCCCACACTGGAGGACTGGCTTGAAAGGCTAAAAGGTTGCAAACTAATGCTAGGCTGAACAGCGAAGGGTGTTAAGTGAGCTTGTGCTGCTCAGGCTGTAATCACACCTGTACCTCAAAGCGTCAGAGCTCTGTTTATTTAATGCGAGGCCAAGTAGGTTGAGCTTGACTGAGCAGTCCTGTTTTCCTAAACAGTAAATTAAAGCCTGGGGCAGTAGGCAGCGGTTGCGTAATAGATGCCGGTATATTTGGTGCTGATGCTAAAACATCAGCATGCACAATCAGCAACATTTCATAGATTATCATCTCTCACACACACACACACACACAAAGTGAAATCTGTACTTCAGCAGTTGAAGCTGTTAAGTGGGCTCATTAAGTAAAGTTGTAATGAAGCCTGATCTTTGAAAACAAGGAAACCCAGAGGGACAGATCATTTCTGCAATTAGGATAGCATTAAACTCACAACCACATGATGCAGTGCTGTCTGCTCATGCCCAACTATGACTTAGACACAGTATACCATGATACTGCCCTTCAGTTAGCAATATGTTTAAATACTGTATATCAGGGGTGAATTTCCCCAAAACATCATGATGCAGTTCGTTAACTACCTTATTGGATTGGATTAATTAAGGAGTGTTTTCCAACACCTTTCGTAACTAAAGTGCTACATGAACTCACTTACAATTTACCCTAATGGAAAACTATACATACACTGCAAATATGCAATTGTCCAATACCCCCTGGATAGGGTGCAGGGTCCCAGACACAACTATTCACTCACACCTCTGGGCAGTTTAGCATAGCCAGTTCCTGCCATGTGAGCTTCAACTGACAACCAAACGGATGAGCTTGACCTTAACACAGTATACTATAACCTTTCTGAATTTTATACATATCCTTTTGCTAGATGAGCACTTTATCCATGAAACTACACTCAACCTTTTTAACAGCTTGTCTTTGCATATCTTGTGGAGTCCGATCAGGTTCAATTTTAGGATTTGCTAAATTGATGTGAGTATAACAGTAATGTAGCAGATAAGGTGAAGAAGTGTGGGCTACAGGGTCTAAAGGGTTAAAGTGGAACAACCATGGTCTAAAAGTTTAAAAGTGGGCTTAGGACCAGAAGGTTGCCAGTGTGATCCCCTGGACTGACAGGAAGTAGGGGTGGGAAGAGTGAAGAAGGCAAAGCTTTCATCCATGCATCCATGATGCTGCAGTGGCCTAAAGGTTAAAGTAGTTGTCTTAAGACCAGAAGGTTGTAGTTTGAATTCCTGATCTGACAAGAAGTAGGGGTGGAATGAGTGCAGGAACATAGGTTACATTTTGGCATAGCCAATTCACCTACCAAGTGTTTTCATGAGGAAACCTGACCACCCCATTGGAAGTCCACAGTGACAACACACCAAACGTCTTACAGACAAAGAAAAATATTGATCAAATCCACATTTTCAGACCCCTGGAGCTGTGTCGCACCCTCTACCTAGAGCATCACCACCACGGCACCCCCACCAATCTGCAGTATAATATTATTGAAATACTGAGATGTAATAAAAAATATATATTACGCTACTGAATGTGATCGATACTACCCTGCAGCAACAGTGTGTGAGGGGAGCTTTACTTGTACAGATCAGTAAACATCAGAAAAACCCCAGTGACTTGTACAAAGATACAAGTCTGATCAAGCTGGCTTTACACATACCTCCTTACACAGATGGCGCTGCATAACAAACACTGATAAAGGAATTAGTAGAAATAATGCCGTACATGCTTTGTTTGTTTGTGGATTTAAAGGGTTATGGGTTCAGAGCAATGAAGTGAGACCGTGATTCACTGTTCAACGAGGGCGACAGAATAAAACAGCACTGTCATGCTCTACAGTCTAGACCAGGGGTGTCAAACATCTGGCCCAAAAAATATTCTAATCCAGCTCACCAAGTAAACTTAGTATCCATGTTCCCATCAGTGACTATTTAACAAGTTCAGCCCCTTATTAAAAGAAATCCAGTCTCCCTAAACCGCACTGACACTGACCAATAGGCACCAACAGAGAGAACCAATCAGAATCTCTATTTTAGCTGGAGGTCAGACAACTCAATGTCTCACACTGTGTGGAATTACCTAGAGGTCAGTCACAGTATTTTTACTGCTACCTCAGAAATAGAACCTGCTGTTCTCCAGCAATGTCAGCACCGTTAGAGCACTGTGTGAATTCTGCAGGGCTCAAACTAACACTGAACACTGACACTGTTCATTTACAGGTTTATTGGGGTATGTTATTATATTATAAATGATATTACAGCTCAGACAGAGGCTGAATATAGAGCTCAGTCAGTCAGGGGTCTCCACCACCACCACCACCACCACCTTTTGTTACTACTCTCTCTCTCTCTCTCTCTCTCTCTCTTACTCTTTCTGTATAGTAACACTATATCTCTCTCTCTGTGCAATAATGCTATATCTTTCTCTGTATAATAACGCTATGTCTCTATCTCTCTCTATCTCTCTCTCTCTGCAGTAATGCCATCTCTCTCTCTCTCCAGGTTTGGGGTCTAAAAATGTTCCGGGACTTCCAAATTGCGTAAAATGTTTGAGATTGAACATTGACTTTAGGTCTTCATTTGCTTTTACAGTAACTAAACAGCTTTGAGAACCTCCATCAGATCCAAACTTGACCTAGAACCCCCCACCACCACCAACACCACCACCTTTTGTTACTTCTCTCTCTCTCTCTCTCTCTCTCTCTCTTACTCTTTCTGTATAGTAACACTATGTCTCTCTCTCTGTGCAATAATGCTACATCTTTCTCTGTATAATAATGCAATGTCTCTCTCTCTCTCTCTCTCTGCAATAATGCTACATCTTTCTCTGTATAATAATGCAATGTCTCTCTCTCTCTGTGCAATAATGCTATATCTTTCTCTGTATATTAACGCTATGTCTCTATCTCTATCTCTCTCTCTCTGCAGTAATGCTATCTCTCTCTCTCTCCAGGTTTGGGGTCTAAAAATGTTCCGGGACTTCCAAATTGCATAAAATGTTTGAGATTGAAGAGGTCTTCATGAGGTCTTCATTTGCTTTTACAGTCACCAAACTGCTTTGAGACCCTCCATCAGATCCAAACTTGACCTATAACCCCCCCCACCACCACCACCACCTTTTGTTACTTCTCTCTCTCTCTCTTACTCTTTCTGTATAGTAACACTATCTCTCTCTCTCTCTCTCTCTCTCTCTCTCTCTCTCTCTGCAGTAATGCTATCTCTCTCTCCAGGATTGGGGTCTGAAATGTTCTGGGACTTCCAAATTGCATAAAATGTTTGAGATTGAATGTTGACTTTAGGTCATCATTTGCTTTTACAGTCACCACACAAATGTTTACAGCTTTGAACAAATTTAGCCTTCTCGCCTGCCACAATTGATCTACATGTACCTGCATCTACATGGTCAGACCACTTTCCATCACAGCCACATTCACCACATCCTAAAAATGCCTAAATGCAAACGTACATAAACAACAAATTAATTCTAGAAAAAAAAATCCTGTAGTTTAATCTCACTGAAAGGTCCAAAAGCTCTGAGTTCCAAATCAATAATGAAATCAATCACATACACAGTTATAGCCTCTCGGACACACCAGGATGACTGAGCAGTGTCTAGGGAAATAGTGGGTTTTAATGGCATTCGACTTTATTTAATTTTATTCATGGGTATTTTCTTTTTTTTTCCCTACATCTTGGACCTACTTGAAGCCCCTGGCAATGACATCTCAACCACGGTGCACACCCATGTGTCCCCAGTGTCCTCTTCTTTGAAAATTAAACTATGCTCAGCTTAGTCCGGATGTCCCATGGAAGGATGTGCTGGACTGATAAAATGAATTTTGTTTAGAACCAATCCAGCCAGGTTCCCTAAACAGACATTATCCACAGAATGTTTTTCAGAAGATATCAGACTCTGAAAAATGTCAGGTCAGCATCAGCTCATACTTAGTATTCGGATCATATTGGGGTTATGAATGCTGCATCAGAACATCCCTGACTATAACAAACATGATGTCAACATTTAACCCCACTTCCCAAAGAAAAAAAGAGAGAAGTCATTTGTGCCAGACTCTCAGCTATGCCAATCCTATTTCATCCTCTGTGATGGAAGTGATTGAGGCCTTGCATTAAATGTGAGTGTACTCAGTGCCAGTGGATGAAACGGTCATAGTCACAATAAAGTGAGTCTACAGGATTAGAAAATCTGATTGGTCTCAGACGCTTCACAACGCTGCTATCACGGGCGCAGTGTTGCCGAATCAGCTGCTGGACTGGCGCTGCTGCTCTCGCCGGCTGCAAGATTGAGTAGAACAGGTGGGGGTGGAGGAGCAGGGTGAGGAAGAGCCTCTATCTATTACCGGCGTTATTGCAGAGGACAGGCTGGGAAGACAGCTACTTAGTGAAATTAGATTTACTAAAGGCAGACTTTATTGTTTTTAAAGGTCATTTGCTTGTTACCTCATTATGGCTCTCTGTTCTTTTTGCGTACTCATCAAAAGAGACAGTTGTGGTGTCTGTAAAATCCAGGACATCTTAATAAGCCTTTACAGGGCTGGAACTTTATGGTGTAGTAAGTGTTCTTGGCCTATTTAAATTAGTTAAAGATGATGTATTACATCAGGGTACTCTCTATCAAAAGCAGGTTCTGAATGAATCATTGCTGATAAAGAAGCTCTTCATCACATTACGTGCGGTTTTTACAATACCTAATTACCATCACATACAATTGATGCTCTCTTAAAGGCAATGCCATAGAGGAACTTCCTTTGCTTCCATAAAGAACCTTGTTTGTAATAGAAATGGGAGTGTGGAAGTTTTACATTGAGTGCTTCACTGTCTAATTGTTTTGCATAGACTAGGATCCAAAAGATACCTTTAAGCTTAGATACTACTAAACACAAAAGTCAGTATGGAGACCACAATACTCTTGGGAGAGGTGGGTCTTCAGTCTGCATTTGAAGACAGCGAGCATCTCTGCCGTTCGGACACCCAGGGGAAGCTTGTTCCACCACTTCGGTGCCAGGACAGAAAAGAGCCTGGACGCTTCTCTTCCGTGGATCTTAAAGGATGGTGGGTCGAGCCGAGCCGTACTAGAAGCTCGAAGGGCTCTTGGTGCGGATCAGCTTTTGACCATTGCCATCAAGTACAGAGGGTCCTTTCTGGGCTTTGTAGGCCAGCGTCAAGGTTTTGAATCCGATGCAGGCAGCAGCTACAGGAAGCCAGGAAGCCAAACTTCTCCTGTTTCTCCTGGCTGCAAACATCTGTTCTAAGCCATGTTGATACTCTCGAATAAACCTTTTCTCTAATCTTTGACTTGTGAAAGTTATTCCAAAAGAAACAGCAGAGTACAGCTTCACCTCTGAGCATAAATACACCCCAACAAGTCAGACAGACGTCGCTCTCGGCAAAGACATGAACGACGGTTGGTCTACCTTGGCAAAGCGTGCAACTGCAGCATATATTTATAGGTAAAGCTTTTGATAGGCTAAAAGCACCCTATGAGAAAATGCTTCCAGCAGAAGTATTAGGCTTTGGATAGCCTAAATCACTGTATAAGAGGGTAAAGATATTTGATTTAATGTAATTCACTATGTACACTTTTGTAACACTTATAGTTTTGAACATAAATAATAACAGTAAGCTAAGATTGTGTAGTGCACCCTAGTAGAACAGAATTAAACATTAAAAACTGTGGGTCTGCACACGCACAGAGCTGCTAAGTAGCCCATCTCAATGAGTAGCATGACTCAACAGAACACTGGCAATTACTCAAAATTGGGACTCACTACCCTTCGGATTGCCTGGATCCATTTGCAGCTCAGTGGCGCTTGGTTGGAAATTTATAAAATTTCTGTTTTTTGGTTGTGGCACTGAGGAGCACAGCAAAACTCCTTAAAGCTTGGTTCACACCATTGCTAGCTTTTGATTCGAGCAGAAACGAAATTACCAAAACAGAAACCCAGAAAACCTGAAAAGGAGTCCACATGTGTTAGGTTCTACACTTTTGTGCTGGACAGGCTAATATAAAATTCTCTCATTTAAAAGGTTCTGAGCTTATTTAACTGTAACATTCGAACTACCATTTTCATCACTAACTGGTAAACGCTAATGCAAAAGCTGATTCCATCACTCTTAAAGCAATGCTGGCCGACACAGACGTCTGTTAGCTGGTGCAGCGGAGCTGGGACCCGGCGCTTTCCCTTTGAGTGTGCCAGCTGGAAAAAGAAGTCATTTTTAAAAGAGTTGTTTGTAAACCTTTTAAAGGTTTAAAGAAGTTGCTGTAGGTTCCCATGGCCTAATTTAAAGATTCTTTACACCTACATCTCTTTTACAAAAATGGTTCTTTCTGGAACCATTAATGGTTTTTATATGCCAACGCTAAACGAACCATTGTAGCAACTTTACTTTTAAGACTTTGCTTTTCAGTGCATTTCAGTTTCTGGTGCTGGTTTGAAGCTGTAGAAGACGTAGCGCTGTAACCTATGTTGTAACCTACGCTGTATCCTTTATTCAATCAGAGAGACAGCTCTGTTTTCTGCTGTGTTTCTGTTCAGAGCAATCATGCAGGCCTTGCAAGACATGCTACAAATCTAAAGAAGCAGCTTTATTGCTAATATATAAAGGAGCAGCTTGCTTTGTTACAGTCTTCCACATCACAGAGAAGCTATTTTGCTAGTAGGCAGAAATAGCTGCTCATTTAAAAAAGGGAACACTAAGTTGAGACACAGTGTGGGTTCTAACGGCAGAATGTGAGCCTGTAAAATAATTCCACTTGCTCTGGAAGGATACCAGGTTAGACTATAAAGGGTTTTACTATTTACGTAAGGATGTTTTAAGCAATTTTGAAGCTAGACTCGGCAGAAGCCATGAGGAGTGTCAAATCTGATTGATTAGGCAGAAGCTTCATGCCAGGTTGAGTGCTTTTAGCTTGACGGCTCTAAGAGCTTTAACGTACGCAGGAAGATTAAGTATAAGCTGAAAAGGGATTTCGATGCCGCTGGCTTTGTCAGGCCAACATAATTAGAAGGCGTGGACAACAGTAAATACAGAGACAAGACAATAATCAAACATCAAGCTGACATTCTGCAGGCATTACTGTACTGTGTATGAGGAAAGGGTGGTTTCGGAGGGCACTGTGCACGTCAGAGAGGAGGGGCTGACAGTTCTCTGTCAAGCTGGAGCACAACAGTGTGATGTCGTCTCCATAAAGGGAGGGGTGTATTATCGAAGGTCCTGGACTGGCATGTATTATCTTGATGTCGCACTAAATGCTAAATGTTTGAGTGTGTGTGTGTGTGTGTGTGTGTGTGTGTTTGTGAGCGCGCACAAGCATGCATGCGTGTGATGTGTATGTCTGCTTGTGATCTGTAACAGACAGGCAAGCCTGATGGATGTGGACATCCATCAGTGACATTATACTGCCAGCTGCTTTTGACACCCGTCTCTCTCTCTCTCCCTCTTTCTCTCTCTGTCTCTCTCTCTCTCTCTCTCAGACACACAAACACAGTATTCACACACAAGTATATTATTATTTTCTAAGCAGTATCTATATCTTGTTCTATATGTGTTATATACATAAGTGTATATATGTATGGGTACATATTCTAAGTATTCTAAGTATTTTTTTTTTTATTTGTAAGAACCTATATGTAAAAATATGTATTACAAATAAGTATTGATATTTAAAATGTCTCATATATTATATGCATGCAAGTACCTTTATGTAAATTTGTCCTATGTATTGTTAGCACATATCAATATGTAAAATGTCCCATATGTATTATATACACGCAAGTATCTATATGTAAAATGTCCCATGTATTATATACACGTAAGTATCTACATATAAATGTCCAATATATATTATTTACATGTGAGTATTTATATGTAAAATTGTCCATATATACTATATGTACGTATCTATATGTAAAATGTCCCATATGTATTATTGTATGAAAGTATCTACATGTAAAATGAATAATGTATGTCCCATATATACACACACATATATATATAAAATGGTACATATACATGATGAGAACTGTCTAGTCCTAAGTAATCCTAACCTCAGTAACCCAACAAAACTAGGCTTGTTCTTTCAGTAAAACACTTTGAGCTTTCATAAATAAACAGGCCTAAATAAATAAATAAAATATACAACCCTGTAACCAGCCAAGAAAAATGTAAGCATCCACAAGGTCTTTTGAGTCATCCTGGATACATACAGAACAGTCGTCTGTACTAAAGACTTCAAACCCTTTTAAAGAGAAATAAAACCATGACATCTTATGCGTTCTGTCATTGTAGGTTAGCCATGCTTTCGCTCTGGTCTTCTGGACACTTTTATAATGACTGTATACAAAAACAAGAACACACTACCTCTGTCTGCCTTTTCCTCATAACCTCCACCTCACACGCCCATGGGAACATACAAGTGCAAATACAGAATGAGCATAATAGGATTATGCACTAACTGTACAGCTGCCAAGCAGCGTGCGGAAGAAGGTGAGGCTCGTAATGAATGGTTGAGCGTGTCTGGCCCACAGGAGATGGGCGGCCGTGTGAGGCTCTGCTAAGGGGAAATGGTCTGGCAAGCTGAATTGAGCTGCTTCATGCCCATCGGCTGCCATAAGCCAAACTCTTCTGGGGTAACAGCTGCTGTCCCTTGGGGTATTATGGCTCAGTGATGACAGTGTGAAGTGTGTGTATGTGCGCATGTGTGCGAGTGACTGTAAGCGCACAACTAAAGTAGGCTGGAGATGACAGCCAAACACAAGCTTGAAGCCCTGCAGTGCAGAATTCGAGAAGCCACAAGAAGACCTCAGCCTGAGGCCAGACAATCTGTTTTTCCGCTTCCTCCCCTCCTCTCTTCCCTCGCTCTTATTCTGCTCCTCATCTGTTCATTAGCTGACCATTGAATGGGAGAACAGTGAGTTTTGGCTGGGTGCGAAGCTCCTCCCTGCCCGCTCTGAGCTGGTACAGGGTCGCTCTTGGCCTCGGCCTCACTCTCAGTGTCAGCCCAAGCCTGGATGAATAATGCATTTATGGTCGTGTCACTCAGAGAACAATTGTGCTGGTTAATATTCACAGCATGTAGATTCAGGGGCCCTCATGAGACACATAACTGTCCTCATAGAAGTGGAACTCCATCAGCTTGCTAATGCCATAAGTGGCACGTATCAACACACATGTTCTTCGCACGCATTTCAAGATAAGGGATGAAAAAAATGGGATGTACTTGCATTAAAGCAATCAAGACTATAAAGCAGCAGTCTGAGACATTAAATATGTATAATATGTAAAATAACAACAAACAACTTAATAATAATAATAATAATAATAATAATACTATACAAAATACTATATAACATACTAAGCCATGAATTAGTAATGTAATATGCAATATCTAAGTAGTGGCCACAACTTAGTAAGGCATGGGAACAAGATCATTTAGTTGAGGCCACAACTTAGTAAGACATGGGAAAGAGAAAATGTATTTGTGGCCATGGCTTAGTAAGGCTTGGGAACAACATAATTAGGTGGTGGCCACGCTAAGTAAGGCATGGGAACAAGATCTTGTCTTAGGCCACATAATGGTCACAACTTATTAAGTTGTGGCCACTACTTAGTTTTGTTTATGTAGGATGTTACCAGTGGTGCAAAAACATGTAAATATAAGCATTACTTTAAAAGCTACTACTCGCAATCCCAATCCACAAACTCCATACACTGTGTGCAGAATTATTAGGCAAATGAGTATTTTGATCACATCATCCTTTTTATACCTGTTGTCCTACTCCAAGCTCTATAGGCTTGAAAGCTAACTACCAATCAAGTAAATCAGGCGATGTGCATCTCTGTAATGAGAAGGGGTGTGGTCTAATGACATCAACACCCTATATAAGGTGTGCTTAATTATTCGGCAACTTCCTTTCCTTTGGCAAAATGGGTCAGAAGAGAAATTTGACGGATTTTGAAAAGTCAAAAATTGTGAGATGTCTTGCAGAGGGATGCGGCAGTCTTGAAATTGCCTAACTTTTGAAGCGTAATCACCAAACAATCAAGCGTTTCATGGCAAATAGCCAACAGGGTCGCAAGAAATGTGTAAAAAAAAAAGGCGCAAAATAACTGCCCATGAATTGAGGAAAATCAAGCGTAAAGCTGCCAAGATGCCATTTGCCACCAGTTTTGCCATGTTCCAGAGCTGCAACATTACTGGAGTATCAAAAAGCACAAGGTGTGCGATACTCAGGGACATGGCCAAGGTAAGGAAGGCTGAAAAATGACCACCTTTGAACAAGAAACATAAGATAAAACGTCAAGACTGGGCCAAGAAATGTCTTAAGACTGATTTTTCTAAGGTTTTATGGACTGATGAAATGCGAGTGACTCTTGATGGGCCAGATGGATGGGCCCGAGGCTGGATCAGTAAAGGGCAGAGAGCTCCACTCCGACTCGACGCCAGCAAGGTGGAGGTGGAGTACTGGTATGGGCTGGTATCATCAAAGATGAATATGTGGGACCTTTTCGGGTTGAGGATGGAGTGAAGCTCAACTCCCAGACCTACTGCCAGTTTCTGGAAGACACCTTCTTCGAGCAGTGGTACAGAAAGAAGTCAGTATCGTTCAAGAAAAACATGATTTTCATGCAGGACAGTGCTCCATCACATGCATCCAAATACTTCACAGCGTGGCTGGCCAGTAAGGGTCTAAAAGAAGAAAAGATTGACATGGCCCCCTTGTTCACCTGATCTGAACCCTATAGAGAACCTGTGGTCCCTCATGGGAGGGAAAACAGTACACGTCTCTGAACAGTGTCTGGGAGGCTGTGGTGTTTGCTGCACGCAATGTTGATCGTCAACAGATCAACCCACTGTCCGAATCTATGGATGGAAGGCTTTTGAGTGTCATCGTAAAGAAAGGTGGCTATATTGGTCACTGATTTGTTTTTAGTTTTGTTTTTGAATGTCAGAAATGTTTATTTCAAAATTTTGTGTTATATTGGTTTACCTGGTGAAAATAAACAAGTGAGATGGGTATATATATTTTTTTTTATTAAGTTGCCTAATAATTCTGCACAGTAATAGTTACCTGCACAAACAGATATCCTCCTAAGATCTAAAAAAAACCCACTCCAACTTCCAAAAATATTGAACTTTGATGTTTATGAGTCTTTTGGGTTGATTGAGAACATAGTTGTTGTTCAATAATAAAAAGAATCCTCTCAAATACAACTTGCCTAATAATTCTGCACACACTGTATATAAATCTAAGCTGCAAATGCAGTTCTTTATTTTTGTATTGGCATATATTCACCTGTTCCTATATCGAAATCTGGTCTTACTGGACTGCAGTAATACTCGGCATCGGGTTTCTTGGGAAACTGTTGCCTCCTTTGTTTCATTCTCTTACATCCCTCATACAATGAGACTTTAGACCACCATACAAGTATTCTAGAGGATTTCTATTGATCCATTCACCATGAAATGTTCACACACAGGAACGAGCAGATTTGACAGACAAAAAGTCAGTTACAAGGTTTAGAAGTGACAGCGATAAGCTTGTCCTCCTGCATGCACTTAGGGGATATAAATCTCCCATTATCTCCAAGCCAGGGGTTGTATGACAGCAGCTAATTCACGGCTGCATGTACAGTGTGCCAGGTCCCTGTATGACATTTGTAAGCTGAAATAGAAGCTGTGTAGCTGCACATGAACTCTCTGTGCTATGTGCTGACGTACTGAATCAGCGCTAAAAATGCCCTGCTAGCCTCTCACCTTCCCGAGAACCCCACCGAACAGTGAAGCCATGCAGGGCCGAGTTGATCTGTTTATAATGTGCGGTGTTGGATGCTACGTGCTAGAATTGCACATGGACGAATGAGTCAGTGGCTGTGATCTTGAAAATCCTTTCAGGCTTTTTAGCTCACAATGAGGCAAGTCATGAAATAATTTGACAAGTCAGACCAACTTGGACATTTGTCCTGCTCCTGTCAGTAGCCTGTCTTGCTTGAAACAAACATCTGCTTGTTTCCCATGAAAACTTGTTTGCTCAGACTCACTGAAGTCATGATGGAACCAAGCCCGGTCTTGACTAAAGCAGTCCCAAGCTTTTCAGTGAAAGCTGCCCAAACCCTTCCTGACACAGGTTTTCTGGACATGGGACAACATCAGGGAGTAATTGTAGCCACATTGGGTTACATTTTCCAACAGCTCTGATAATGGCTTTCAAGTCTTGCCTAGACACCATCAGGTCTTAAATAATGGTTTATAATATGGCTTTAGCCTTTGTGCCTGTCGCTGCTTCTAATTTCTCAACATCTGCCTGTAACACTACCATGGAAAGTGGGGGTGGAGGGTTTCTGATGATGCTGATGATTGCTAAAGCTGTCACTGGTTAATTAGCATAGCATCTAATGCATGCTTTGCTTCACTGAACATCTATGCTTGCTTTGTTCATTGGATTTGTTGTCACTGTGTCGGGCATGAAGTGTATTGCCACTCTGGGTCAGGCTGGGAGAAGGGCTCAGAAGGCGCTAAGCCTATAATGACTGAACAACACTGATACCCAGGTGCAGATTAGTGAGTGCTAGCTGTGTGGCCTGATGTGGTAACAGTAGGAGCTACTGCTAGTTTGTCTTGCACTTTAGGTATTTGCCATCAGGGCTAAAATATTCAGCTCCAATATTCAGGCCTACAGTTCTATAGTTCTGTCGAATATGAATCTTCAATTGACCTAAATTGACCCAAGGGACCTAAAATAAATTGTTCACAACAAGCAAGTGCTAGCTATGTGACGCTTAGTCTGGTTATGGACTGATGTGGAAACAGCACCACTAGTTTACTAGTTTTCTTCGCTCTTTTGCTAATTAATTATACATGATTTCTTCCAGATGAACAAATCTCGAATAAATGACCTTAAATAAATGGTTTGGCATGCCAGCTGTGTTCCACTCGTCAAACTGTGGACTGATGTGATAACAACAGGAGCTATTGCTAGTTTGTGTTCTACTTCAGGTTCTTGTCACCAGGGTTAAATGAGGTAAAACGTTTTTCGTCATTAGTAAAGTGAGTCATCTGTTGAAGGTAGATTCAAATATAGCAAAACATTAAATGACATAAAAAAAATCCTGGACTATTGGACTAATGTAGATGATAAATCCTAAAGGAGATACCTTGATGATGTGTATGTAATTAGTATGGCAAATATGTCACAAGTCAATCTGTGGATGACAGTACTGCAGCTGGTCATATAAGCCACTCTGTGGAGTTTATCAGATTCGAATGCTGAAATATGATTTTGTGAATCAACAGAATACTGTTGAAAGCAACTCTTAAATAAGTGACCCAAAGTTAACCAATCATAATTAGCAAGTACTGTGGACTGATGTAGTGCTGTGGACTGCCCAGGATCAGGTTCTCAGGTGTTCTCAAGGACTTGTCTGATTACAATGAGGTAAAACATTTTAGTCCTCAGGAAATTTAATAGGGGCCTGTTCCACTTTCACTGTTGATAATGTATCTTAACTAAGTGACCTCAAATGATTTGTTCACACTCATCAAATGCTAGATGTGTCACTCGATCATGCTGTGGACATGGTAACAGTGCTGTAGCTGGTCATGTAGGCTATATATATATATATATACATAGAGTACATTAGCACATTAGATTAGTCCTTGAGTGAAATTCCAGGAATCGAGTCCTGTTAACAGGATACTGCTGATAGCAACTCTTAAATAAGTGACCCAAAATTAACCAATCATAATTAGCAAGTGCTCTGGACTGATGTAGTGCTGTGGACTGATGTAGTGCTGTGGACTGCCCAGGATCAGGTTCTCAGGTGATCTCAAGGACTTGTCTGATTACAATGAGGTAAAACATTTTAGTCCTCAGGAAATCGAATAGGGGCCTGTTTCCACTTTTTACTGTTGATGATAAATCTTAAATTATTGCACTCTAATGCAATAATTTAAGATTACAATCTTTTGTAATTAGCTAGTGTGCCACTAGTCAATCTGTGGACACACTGTATAGAGGAACAGTGCTGCGGTTGGTCTTGTAGACTCCGGATTCATCTGAGGTGATTCTCCTTTTGTCCACCACTGGGTCACCAGTAATACAAGCCTGTCCATCGACTACTGTTGATAATGTATCTTAACTAAGTGACCTCAAATTATTTGTTCACACTTATCAAATGCTAGATGAGTCACTTGATCATGCTGTGAACTGACATGGTAACAGTGCTGCAGCTGGTCATGTAGGCTATATATATATATGTATAGAGTACATTAGATTTGAGTGAAATTTCAACTCTTAAATAAGTGACCCAAAATGAACCAATCATAATTATAATGTGGCGCTGTGGACTGCTCAGAACCAGGTTTTTAAGTGTGCTCAAAGACTTGCCAACTGATTATAATGCGGTAAAAAATCTTTTAAGACATTCAACTTTTAAATGTTGATGACAGATCTTAAATTATTGCGCTAAAATGATTCTTTTGTAATTAGCTAGTGTGCCACTAGTCAATCTGTGGACACACTGTATAGAGGAACAGTGCTGCGGTTGATCTTTCAGACTCTTTTGTCCTCCACTGGGTCACCAGTCATACAAGCCTGTTTATTGACTGCTTAATTAAGTGACCTCAAACAGTTTCTTCACACTTATCCAGTGCAGTGTCAGTTGGTCATGCCGTGAACTGTACTGCGGCTGGTTGTGTTCTCCATCGAATTCAAATGAGATGAAACTTCTTTGTCCTCCACTGTGTTACCAGTGACAGAAACCTGTTAGTAGTCCACTGTGGATAGTAAATGTGAACTCAGTGAGCTTGGATGCATCGTTCTCATAGTCTTCCATGGGACTGTTTGTGCATCTAGCAGCAGTTATGCTAATTGCCCATACTGAATCCGAACAGACAGAGAGCGCGCATTGACTCACAGATTTACGCAACAACATGATCGTCGCCCGAGGTTTCCAGCTGGTGACTGGAGTCCTCCTGGCCGAGAAAAGAACCTCTGTGCTTTGTGTGCTGCTTCAATGAGGACAATCAATCATTTTCCCTGAAGTCTGGGCTTAAGGACCATGCCAGTGGCCCTCGTGCATGTGGACAGCTTGGACAGGAAAGGTCTGTATTATTTTCCAATGAACATCTACATCCTACAGTGTCTTTCTCTTACACACACACACATTAGAGCAAGCCAGAGAGTCAGCAGGCTTAGACTGCAACAACTGGCTGCACGTTTCTCATCATCATTCATTGTAATGTAACCTCATTAGTTTGTGAAAGGCATGCATGTGCAATGAGGGGACAGCTCGTTCTTACCTCGTGCGGCGGCTATTCCCTCCACATGCTGCCGGAAGGACACCAGAGCTTCATTCAGTTAAACCATCTCCTCTTTGTTTCTGCTCAAACCGTCAGCTGCATTCTAATCAAGCCTTTATTTCTCTCCTGCTGTGGACTGTTCCCAGCCGGATTTGTCCCTCAGCTTGAGGAAATGCAGTGTGTGATGCTGCGAGACAGAAGCTGCTTCTTTTACCCCCTCCTCTCCTCCTCTGGCAGAAGAAAGAGGGATGTAGGCGACAAGCAGCAGTGATGGGGCGATGCTTTGCTTGCTTTGCTTGATGGTTGTCTTCTTTCTCTCTTAGTATGTCTCTCTGTCTCTCTCTCTCTCTCTTTTTCTCTTCACTTTCTGATTAGCGAGACGTCAGGCTGACAGGACGATGGAGAGGCATCTGCGAATGTGTTTATGTGGCTCCAGAGTAGCCTCTTCAGCCAGGCTGAGACCACCCCTCCGCTTCAGATGGGCTTGCTAATGGCATGTACCATTACAGCTCGGGGTAGGGTGGGCTGCTAGAGAGAGAGTGTGTGTGTGCACGCGAGAGAAAGAGTGAGAGGAGGAGGGGAGAAAGAGAGATGAGGAGAAGGAGGGGGTGGCTGAGCTTGTGTGTGTGTGAGGGGCAGAAGGATGGTGTGTGCGTGGGTGTGTATTTATGTGTGTGGTTAAGGGGGTGCTTTACATTCCCCCCCCTTCATGAGCTCCATCCATTTGCTTTAACCTGTCAGTCAGACGAGGAGGACCCCCACATTAAAGCAATAATGCTCTACGTCCAGATTATGTCCCCTTTAATCTTCTGTCCCTCCGGTCTGCGCAACGTATTTGAGGGTTAACCATTATTGCGGTATTTACATGTGCATTATGTCCCTATAGATACACATTCACATCAGAATATTATTACCACCCCTGGTTTGGAATGAACTCAGCCCTTTATATCAGCTCCACTGACCATATAGGAGCTCTTTGTAGCTCTATAATTACAGACTGTAGTCCATCTGTTTCTCTGCATACTCTGTCAGCCTCCTTTCACCCTGTTCTTTAAGGTATTGCAGTATTATTTGGGTGGTGGGTCATTCTTAGCACTGCATGGTGGAGCAGTGCTGCTGGAGTTTTTAAACAGAGAGTTGAGAACAGTCCACTGACCAGAAACATCCAGCCTATAGCACCCTGTGGGCAGAGTGTTGTCGGCACTGGTGAAGGACTAGAGGATGACCAATGCAAACTGTGAAGCAACAGACAAGCTTCTGTCTTTGACTTTACATCTACAAGGTGGACCAACTGGGAGTGTCTAACAGAGTGGACAGTGAGTGGACAGACACAGTGATTAAAAACTCCAGCAGCACTGCTGTGTCCGATCCACTCGAACCAGAGCAGCACTTACTAACAATTTCACCACCACATCAGTGTCATTGCAGTGCTGAGAATGACCCACCACCCAAATAATACTTGCTCTGTGGAGGTCCTGTGGGGGTCCTGACTGTGATTTCTAATAGACATTGAATTTGACCTCAGGGTCATTTGTAATACACTGCAAGACCAACATTCCCACAATTCTTCTCCAAAGACAAAAAAATAATTGACCTTGCCATTTGAGAGTGTCCCATACCTCATAGGGATGTTACCCTGGAGCTCAGGAATAGAGAATGTTACAATGATCATCATCATCATCATCATCATCATCTCAAGGTCATGTCACAAAAATGTATGTAATGTAATGATCCCAAAACAAGATCACTCACCAGGCACAAATTATCATTGTCCTCCATCAGACAAAAAATATCCATTTTGTAGGAAGATATTTCAGAGATTAGATGCATGGATGAAGAAGGTTAAAGGTATGTAAGTAAACAATTTTCAAAGCTGGAGTTCAAAAAAGGGAAAATGTGATTCCTAACAACTGTGCAAGACCTGTTAGACCATCAAAACGAACCCCCTCAGATGATCAGCATTTAAAGCATTCACATTTGAGAGAAATGAGAAATCTTAAGATAGCATAAAGCTCCACTACCTGTGGAGATGTCTCAAAAAATCCACAGGTGTGCTGCTGAAGCTGCTGGTGTCTCTAAACAATGCACTGACTCTCCCAATTCAGTGCTCACCTCAACATCATTGCATGTGGTTGGAATGGCTTGGGTGGCCCTTTAGCTTTCTAAGGTCGAGTGGTTCATTTGTGGTGAGAACGTGATCTGAGCTTGATCCGACCCAACTATCAGGTGCACTCCGCAAGTCTGAGCTAAATGGCTCTCACATTCTTCCTGTATTTACTGTCTTGCTCCCGCCCCAGACATATCTGACCAATAAGACCAAACCAAGGGGAAAGTTTACGAACTCCTTTACTGCTTCAGACCAGAGCAAACCAACTGTGACCAAGGTGTGAAAACTCGCTAAGACTGAACTTGTGGAGAGATCTCTTTGAATTTCTCTCTTGAAAGAACGAAAGCTGTAATAAAGGTAAAGGGTGGACACACTAGACTCTCAAACATCTGATATTAGATTTAGATGTTGAGGGTTCTATTTAATTTTCTATTAAATTTGTATTTCTGAATTATGTACAGTTTAAATCAAGGGCAGTCCTTTTAAGGCACCAGCGTAATGAAATACATCAAATCAGTTATTGGCAAAAGTAGGGATGTAGTGATATGGGAATCGAGGGTTGATCCTGATATACCATTTTTTTTAACGTGCATCACTTTTCAGTATACTGAGATATCACCCCAGAAGACTTGATGTGCCGCTCCAAAGATCTGATTTTGTGTCCATGAATAATGCATAAACAAGCATGAAGTAATTAATCCTTAATCAATTATTCCGTTAAGCACTTAGCTCTAAAGCCACATCAACAGACCTTTGATTTACAGCTGATGACACAGACAGACTGCATGGGAATATTTATTATTATAGACAGAGCTGCACTGCCTACACAACACACGCTTTCTGTAGAACTGTAAATAAGAAACATTGGCTTCTACCACAGTAAAGCCCTGTTGGCACATTTGGGTACAGAATTTTGTGATTTTAAAAACACGTCTAATTCTTCAATTCAGGAAGTCCTGAGGTTGTAAATTAGTTTTAGAAATACTTTACAAAGCAAATAGCTTAGGTAACATATATACCAATACCAACAACAAAATTTACAGATTATCTGTAAAATTAAAGTTTTTAAATGTTTAAAACATCAATATTTTGCTACTTTGGTCATATCCCCAACCCAGACTTTAAAACCTCTCTGCTTTAATAAAATGTAAAAAAAAAAAAAGACAATGTATGTGTTATTTATTTGCATATCTATCCAACTTTTGCATATTTTTGAACAATATATTACCGCCCCCATTATTACTGTTATTACCGCAATAGCCTGTGATTTATAACATACAAATTCTATAAGGAATTTGTTTATATCATTACCATGGACTGACAAGGACTAACAGGAGAGCACATGTCTAAAAACGTGAGTAGTTTATATGGTTCTGACAATATTTTACTAAAAAAATTACTTATTTATATGTATTTATGTTGGATCTTATATCAGCTGTTGAGTAGCAATTGAAAATACAGAAAGATAGTTATAGATGGAAAAGTAAGTGAACCATTTGGAATGATCTGGATTTCGGCAGTAGACACACCCTGCATCTTGGCCCAGCACTGGCATGGGAGAAATCTCACATTTATTGGGTAATAAGGGTCTGGTTACGGGGCCTTTAAAATAAACATTAGCTTTCAGAGGTCCACCCATTGACAGAATAAGGACAGAGTCCAAGTCTGCGCCTGCAGTGCCTCACCCATAAGAACGTGAAATGATTCATAGGTGACACATTCAATAACAGGCCCTCCAGTACCCTGCAGACTGGGCAGATCTGAGAGTTCTAGTCTAGAAACTCCAACAAGAGCTCACACTTGCTAATGAAACCACTGCAAGAGTCTTACTGTTGTTTATACAGTACTGGAATGCTTGGCGTTGAGAGCCATCAGCACTTCATAGTTAAATGTTACACATAGTTAAATATTACGCTCTCATATCAAGTGCCTAATATCATTGCCCATGTTTTGGTGCTACATGCTACACAGGGTGAAATGTGAATTTCACCAGATATCTGTTGTTTTTAGGTTTAAATTGATGTAAAATATTGTTTTTCCTCTAAGCGATGTTGCTTTGCATTGTTTTGAGTATTTCATCATGGTCAATAAAATATTTGCACCAAATGAACTGACATCTTTTTTCACAGTATATTGCACTTTGTGTACCTTGTAAGTACAGGAAATAACCTACGCTATATTGCCAAAAGGATTCACTCACTCATTCATATGAATGCATATCAGTGGAACCCCATTCTTAATCCATAGGGTTTAATATTATGTTGGGCCATCCTTTGCATCTATAATAGCTTCAATGTTTATGGGAAGGCTATCCACAAGGTTTAGGAGTGTGTTCATGGGATTTTTTGACCAATCTTCCAGAAGTGCATTTGTGAGGTCAGACACTAATGTTGGAAGAGAAGGTCTGGCTTGCTGTCTCTGCTCTAACTCATCTGAGAGGTGTTCTATCGGGAGGTCAGGACTCTGTGCAGGCGAGTCAAGGTCCTCTACACCAAACTCGCTTATCCATGTCTTTATGGACCTTGCTTTGGAACAGGAAAGGGTCATCCATTGGGAGCATGAAATTCACCAATATCTCTTGGTATGCTGAAGCATTAGGAGTTTCTTTTACTGGAACTAAGGGGCCAACCCTAATTCTTGAAAAACAACCCCACACCATAATCCCCCCTTCACCAAACTTTATACTTGGCACAATGCAGTCAGACAAGCACCATTCTTCTAGCATAGGATTGCCAAACAGAGAAGCGTGATTTGTCACTCCAGAGCACACTTCTCCACTGCTCTAGAGTCCAGTGATAGCAGGCTTCACCCCACTGCATCCGACGCTTTGCATTGCACTTGGTGATTGGATGCAGCTTGGATGCAGCTGCTCAGCCATACCCTTCTCTGCATACCCTGTTGGCATCCTTTCACCCTGTTCTTCAATGGTCAGCACCATACAGGACCACCACAGAGCAGGTAGTATTTGGGTGGTGGATCATTCTCAGCACTGCAGTGACACTGACATGGTGGTGGGCAGCTGAGGTGTTTAAAAACTCCAGCAGCACTGCTGTGTCTGATCCACTTGTACCAGCGCAACAGAAAATAGTCCACCAACCAAATATATCCAGCCAGCAGCGTCCTTTGGGCAGCGTTATAACTCGATGTTGGCTAGATTATTCTACCTTTATAACTGCCGTTCTCTCTGTCTTTCTTATTTCTCTCTCTGCTTTTCTCAAGTATGCAGATATAGGAAACTGGGCTAGGCATCACCACATGTCTCCTCTTCCTGTATTCGTTGTTTCAAATTATAAGCCCTCTGCAAATTCTGAAGCAGTGGCGGCAATCATTTTGACACTGCAGGTCACCACTGCAAAATATATGCACCTAGCTAGCTATAAGATACGGGTTGCTAAAGAAACCAGGCCTCATGAATCTTCTTATTCGGTGTCAAAAGGGGAGCTCAAACTTGGCACGTAATGAAGTTAAGGTGGTGGGAGCAAAGGTAAAAGCTAACACTAGCTGATGTTAACCTTTACCATGTCTTCTCTCCAGCGTCCGCTTTCTCAAAAAATAAACTGGACTACCTCAGCTGAACCAAACTGGAGCCAAACACACATTGAAAGGGAAAGCACAGGCTTTTTTGTTTTTTACTGGTAAGACTTGAGAAAGCCAAACTATTGGAAGCGAGCAACGCACTTCAGTAAACACACCAACACTGTCCAGTATGTTATGAACTTCACTGGTTCTGTTTTTTATCCGAAACGCTAAGCCTTTATTTGCTGATTATTGGGATATCTTGATGTATGGCACACTGAGGATGTATGACAGAGAACACTAGCTGTGCCAACAAACTACGGTCTCCACTACTATCCAGGCTAGAGACGGGAGGATGTTAGAGAAGGAAACAAAACTGTGCTGCTCAGAGACTGATTGTTGGAGGCAGAGTTATTAGGTCAAGGCTCTAACTGCCAGCGAAGCGAGCCTGCAGATAATCTAGCGGCTGCGTGCTACATTTGGCTGAAGAGTGTTATACAGTATTTTGGGGACGATTCTGTCATGGCTTTTAAAGCTTCCTAATGTGAGATGCGGATCTGTGGGCATCAAGGCCACTGAGCTGCAGGCATTAAAGCTACAGAAAAAGCTTCAGATTTGACAGAAGGGTGAGTTTTGGGTGAACAAAACAAGGTTTATGCATAAAACTTATATTTTGAAACTATTAAAACTTTGTCAGTTACTGTATTACTACAGATACAGAAGAGGGTTCTAAAAAGTTCTAACATAGGATTCATGTAGTAGCTGTATGACTTTAAGTATCTTTGTAACTTACAGGTAAGCTAGAAAGCCAAGCTTTTTTTAAAGGTAGACTAAAAAATGGCCAGTCCCAAAACCTCAAACCTGTTACTTAACAGTCTTGACTCGTCCCCAAAAACTTCCAGACTCGTACAAAATCTCAGAAGGTAAAGGAGCTTATTTTTTTTGGAATGCCTTAAGAAAGTCAAACAATTAAAAGTGAGTAAGGCTACAATCTCTTCAGTTTGCTGAGCACATTGCGATGAGAGGACACAAGGAGAGGACAGCTTCACTATATGGTAAGACTTGGAAATAATTACAGTGGGGTTTGTTTTGTTACAGGGCTAAAACTACGCTACTATATGTTGTCGTGCTGTAAATCTGCCAGCAATAACAGCAGAACATTGTTTTTTGTTCATGTTTCATTCTGGTACAAAATAACAGGGTTGTAAATAGACTAGTTATGAGACATCTGAGCATTTTACGCCCCAAAGAAAGTCACACACTTTTTTATTTGACAATTTATTTGTCAGATGTATATATCACACATACTTCATTCCTGTGCTCCTCAAGTGAGTGAAAATACTTTGTATTTTTTTCTTTGTCTTTGTCCATATTTAATAAATATTATTCTATGTATGATGTCTTCGAAGTCCACAACTGCAAGGGCAGAGAGAACAGAGCTGATGCCATGAGCCGCGATCTGTTGATTTATCTGTTGGTGTCAATCCTTTTACAGAGGCCATATGTTGACTGTAAGCAGCGCTGCAGAAGAACTGGGGATTAAGATAAAATCCCTAGCCCAAATGTCCAGTTCTCAGCGGCAGCTGACAGTGGGACCACTCTGGTGCCCCAGAATCAGTTGCCAGGTCACTGGTAAAGCCCATGAAGTGTGAATAGAACATTTGCAAGAGTAATTGCAATGGGTGATGAATTTAGAAACCTCTATGCCTTAGTGACAAGGTTTAGGTTTGAATATCCCATCATGTATGGGCAAAGTCTACGGTTCATACGCTTCCATCATACACAAATGTTTGGTGTGATGCTGTGACGTGGGTGCTGACACTACTTGAAAACCATCCATATGGAATGATCTGCCTGTGAGCAATGTCCAGTGGTGCTGTTTGGTTGAAAACGATACATACATGCATTGCGGGATTGTTACAGTGCACTAAAAAATTTGGCACTGTGTTTTTGGACACAACACCCCAAAATAGTGCACTAGATAGTGAACAGGGCTCAATTTCGGACACAGCTCAGGACCATGTGATAAAAAAAATCACTTAAAAAGTCACTTAAAGCAGCAGTATGCAAGAATTGTTATTTTTTGCTCCTGAGCCCGCCCCTACATTTGGGGAGTGTAATTGTTTTTTTACTTCACCGTAGTAAATACAAATCATGCTTTGCGTGCCCCCTCATGGACAGCTGTACACTTAAGTACAGCTTGTTTTTTTTTTGTTGTTATTCTTCTATATAGAACTGTTGCCTTAGGTTAACAAACCTATGAAGAACCTCCTTTTTTCTAGTAGAGGCTTTTATTTTGGTAACTTGATTGTAAGTACCAGTCTACAGTACAATATACTACACACTACACTCTCTACTGTCTGATTTACTGTATTGACCTTTATACCTCACAATTCCAGGGGAACACGACCCTTCAGTGGTGGAGAAAACCTCTCGCTGAACTACACAGCCATGCTTCTAAAACAAATGTGAGGAACCAAGGACCAGAGGTCAGCACAGTTTCCCATTTCTCATTTCTGACACAACGACAGAACCTGGTAATTAACTGCTGAGCTGAATCAGGTGTGTTTAAGCGGGAACATCAGCAAACTGTCTAGGAATCCGGCCTTCCAGGACTGGAGTTTCCAAACCTGAAATCTAATGTAAAATATAGTGATATTACATGTACAGTTTTATGCATCTAGCTAATATAGGCTTTAACATAGCTTGGTATCTATACCTAACCTTAGCTTTCTCATTTGAACCCATATGCTGAAAAGCCAAGCACTGTCAGGATCTGTAATATTCATACTTCAACATACTAGAGGCACAATGTAGCCTGCGTTGGCAGTTTCTAGCTAATAATGGTGTTTATGATTCATTTTTTGTGTCTTCTGTCGTCTTTTTTCATCCTACTACAGGGAACCCAAGAACCACTTCATGTTCAGATGGTGTGTGCGTATGTGTGTGTCCATGTGTGAGCGTGTGTCCATCTGCTTTCTTAAAGATAGTGGGAGGAAAAGTGGGCGAGGCATCAAGGAGAACAGAAGCGTATGTACCGATTAAGAAGAAAATTAGGTCCTGGTTAGCAGAGCTAAGCTGAGCAGGAGCCATCTATTGATCTGGTCAGCAATAGATAGCATCAGCAAACTTCTGATGTGCTGGACAGAGAAGATGGACAATAAGAGAATGTAGAGAGAGAGAGGTTTGTGTTTGCGCACACAAAATGCCTTGCAAATCTCAAATCTCTCAAGATGTGCAAATATGATTAACATGTATTTACCTAATCATAAATAAATAAAACTTGAAATGTGATATATACACTATATGGGCAGTATACAGAAGTTGCTTGTTGTTGCTTATTCCCAAATTGTGGCTTTAAAAATAGCTTATTCTTACTGTCCAGGAAAGACTTTGAAGAATTTTATGAGGTCAGGATTTTGGATGATCACCACCCCAGCTCATCCCAAAAGTATTGAATGGAGCACCCTCATTCCACAGAACACAGTTCCATAAGCTCAGTGTTGGGGGGCTTTGTACCCCTCTAGCCCACGCCTGATATTAGGGGTACCAATAGGTTCATGTTTGAGTATATTAATAATTTAATGTTGAGTTATTATATTTTAGTGACAATACTTCTGTAGAGAGACCAGTTGGTATGTGCATTTGCACATATGTGTCAGCATATGTATGCATATGCACACCCCAACACATTTGCATTTGCACACCCCCACCACTTCCAGAATTTATATGTTTGTGTATGCACTGTATGTTGTATGTATGGATGATGCACACATGAACAATGAATGAGTCCAGTGTGATGATTATGAGCTGTCGGGGTGAAGAACAGGCAACAGTGTAATTCAGTAATGGCCCGTTTGATGGTGTCTCCAGCCTTGGGCTCTGTCATTAGTAATATATTTTTGTAAATATGCTAAGCTAGGCTAGGCTGTGCTATGCTATGAGCCCGTGAGCCATCACAGGGATGTAACCCAGCCAATAAAAGCAACAATGAATGTAATCTGAGAATTATGTGTAAAAAAGGGATAGAATAGGTCAGAATAATGGAAGTGTTAGGTATTCCAATACTGATGTAGTTTATTACTGCATGACACCTGGCTCAGTTAACATTTTCTGCATTATATGCATTGCAGTTACACAAAACATGAAACATGAGGTGGAAAAAATCTTCCCTTCACCCAAATTTCATCCAAATTTAGTCTTATTCATGCAAATTAATATCAGCAAGGTCTTGTTAGCTTTGCTTGGCTGGAGGAAAGTGTCTTTGCAAAGGCCGCTCACTGAGATAATGCCTTTGTTTTCATTTTTCGGTGTTTGGTCAAGCGTGTCTGCTTGATGTCTTTTTGTCTGTTGTACTGTTAATCCACAAAAGACGAAAACAGCAGAGGCAGCTACACCACTTGCTCATGGCTGATTGGAGAAGGATGCTAAGAGCTTATGGCGTGGAGCTGTAAATGTGACCTCTTGTGTGATTAGCATAGCATAGCACAGCCTAGCCCAGCCTAATCCAGCCCAGCCGAGGCCTTGTTGAGCATAACACCTAACTCCTGCTCATATTTTACTAATGGCTGGTTTCCTCATTTAGAATGCCTCTGACTATAGTCGGTTGGCTGGGGTAGCGTTTAGCCTTTTCAGTAACTTCTAAGGCTTGGATAACTACAGTAGTGCCTGCTCTGGTTGGCCTGGCATTAGCTTTTAACCTCTCGTCAGCCATTATTCCTTTTTTTGTCCACCTAGCATTAGCTTTTATCCTCCGGTCAGGCATTCTCTATTCTGTGGCCGGCCTAGCGTTAGCTTTTAGCCTCAAGTCAGTCATTCTTCCTTCTCTGGAACCCTTTCCAGTCACTCCTGAGGCTTGGATAACTGCAGTAGTGCCTGCTCTGGTCGGCCTAGCCTTAGCTTTTAGCCTCTGGTCAGCCATTCTCCCTTCTCAGGTTGCATGTATTTATAACTCCACACCCCAAAACATCATGTAATGCATAGTTTCAAGTAATGTATGTAGCTCCCCGAACAGCAGATCAGGCCATTCCAGATCTGCGAAAGGAAAGTAAAAGCGATGGTCTGTCCAAAAATTACACAAGTTCATCAGAACTAACTCCAAAATGTAATAGATTACTCTAGAATGCAGTCGATGAGCCAAGACACATTTGATGAATGTGGACAGGTGCAGATATGAAAATGTAATATTGCAGCATTGGCAAGGAAAAAGACTCAGCCCTTCTTGGTTGGAAACAAGGAGCTCTTTGATTGTGAAGCAGGGCAGAACTCCTCACTTGAGTCAATTCATAAATCACAGTGGAACTGATTCACTAAGCAATGACTCACTGACTCACCCCGCCTGACTCACCCCGCCGAGGTCACTATACACACAGCAGGATTATCCTTACCATCAACTGACCGAATACCTGTGCTTAAAGGAGCCAAAAAAGTGTCTAAGTTGTTTGATGAATAAATAGTCAATATGTATATAACACTTTGGTTGTTGATATGTGGTTTTACACCCTGTTTACCACCCTGTTATTTTGCCTCAGAATGAAACACGCTGATTTGTTTGCCACGGAGGGCCCGTATTAAAACCATCTGCTTTTGTTGACTGGTTTACTGCACTGGTGACGGCTCACAGATCCCAAGTTATAGGACAATTTTATTTATTTATTTAATCATTCCAAAGTCTTATTGGATAGAGTTACTGTTTTCTCAGTCTGATGTGCCATGCCTCACTTTCCTGGGTGTGTATTTTTCTAACCATTACAAAAATAAACCAGTGCTTTTCCTTCTGATGTGTGTTTCGCTCCAGTTTGTTTTCCAGGGAGTGGTCAATAGATAGAAAAAAGGTAAAAGACTAGCATTAGCTTAGTGTAGCTCATGTCCCGGTTTGCTTCTGTGGCTTTCGCTTTATCACGTGCCAAGTTCGAGCTCTCCTTCTGCAGGCACTGGCACAGGAAAAGCCGTGGTCTCCAGGCTTGGTTCCTGTAGCTACCCATATTCCCACAGCTAGCTAGAGTCTGGAGGTGATGTGCTCTAGCATCAACATGATGATAACACTACATAATAAAATTCATCCTGTTTAGTAATCTGTTCACCTCCAGTGTAAACACATCAATACATTGCATTCATCTGTTGGACATTACTTGTATTACTTAGATTTGTTCTGATCCATATTGTCAGCTAGCCTGGCAAGCTAGTAGCTTTTTGCTATGCAGTTTAGTCAATGTTTATAGGTAAGAGTGTGTCATACAGTGTCGGAAACTACATAAGCAAGTCTGTTAGAGATTATTACTGAACACCTCCACACAGTTTGAAGCGGATGTGTGTTGATTTAGGCCTGCGGTTAGCAGCAGGCTAAACTGATGGCTATGAACATTTATTACTTGTTAGCTGCATTAGCCTTGTGGTCCGGCGTAAAACTAAAGTAGCAGACTTGGCTGATTGACTACATTTAGGGATACGAAATCTTTGTAAATCACAGTTGGCACACTTTTTGGCTGAGCTATTGCTTTTAGGTGTTTATTAGAAAACAGAAGACGTGCCAGTGCTTTGTTCATTCACTCTCAAGAAGTCGGTGAAATTGGTCAGATATTGACCCAGACACATGAAATCAGACGAAAGGAAAAACCTCAGCCAGAGCCCTGGTGATTTAAGGCATCAGCGAGTCACAGATTGACAGTTTCTGTGCGCGTGAGGAGGGAGAGCGATTGGTAACCATGGGAACAAAAACATATCCCAATCACGAACAACAGTTTGGCAGGGACCATTGATTTTAGGCACACACAAAAATAATATTTTAGTGAAAAACATGATGTGAAGAAGGCCCCCCTTGCCTCCAACCAAATTTCCTAGCATTTTTTAAGCAGCAAATATGAACAAAACAGGCTGGTGTATCAATATTGTCAGAGTCTGGATGCATGAACCTACAGCACAGCTTCATTACTGTGAAGAAAAAGCATCAAATGGAAAAATAAGCTTTTTATATATGATTTAGAAACAAATACTAGCACATCTTCTAATAGCAGATGCGATGCAGTGGATGATTTCTACCACATGACTCCCTTTTGTTTTTTTAAAGTCAATCAGTGCTTATCATCAAATATCATAAGCCTTATGTCTGTGGTGCAATGATGTGTGCAAGGTTCCGTAGCAACTGGGACCCTTAAGGCAGTTATTGGGCATCTTCTACCAATACATGTCTATTGTTATCTTTGAACAAACTGATCTCTTTGTCCCGGACTTTATTGAATTTATTTATATAATTATTCTAATACAAACCGTATTTCACTTACACATCAGTCATGTGGTATCATAACTTATTTAAAAGAATAATTTTAATAATAATAATAATTAATAATAAACGCTATTACACCCTACCCGAGCCTGTTCACGTTCAGCCCAGCCCAACCCAGCCCACCTGAGCCGCATTTTTTAGTAAGCAGACCGTTAAAATTGACCTTTTTTCAACTACAATTCCAAGTTGTCTGAATGACTAAGCACAAAAACCCCAAAAAACTGCAATAATGCTATACATTGCACAATCATTCAACTGCAATAGACCAAGAACAATAATATACATGCAAAATAAACCAAGTTAACACTGGATATTCCTTAAATAATAAAGGCCTATTATAGACTTTCAAACAAACTCTAGTCTAATCAAACAGTCTATAGGCTGGTCCAAATGCTCAGGTTGCTGCAAACTAATAACGCTATCGCACACATTAATTCTGTATTTAGATGAAACAAACAATTTGGAATGAGGCAATGTTTAATAGGCTACACACAGCACTGCAGGTCAAGTATAATGCGATCACAGTGTAATTTGTTACTTTGCTATATTGTGATTATCACGCCACAGCTTTATATAAAATAAAGAAATAGCAAAAGAAAAAACGTAGCCCTATGACCATTTTCTCCGCCTTCCTTCTGCAAACTAAGGCTCAGTTCTTTGGCCAGGCTAGTACACTACTCTACAACAATAAGTGTAGTCCCCGGACAAGACTCCTCACTGTACATTCTCCTCCCAGAGTAGCACGGTTTGAATTTAGGACACTCTGGATAAGATTTGAACCAAGTGCTGTAAACGTACATGTCATCTGACCTGATCCACTATGGACTGGAACTGGAAGATATGGACAGAACTGGGCACAGTATGTCTTGACATAACAGTATGTCATTCCTTAGTGTTTGTGAGCAATGTTTGCCAATAGAAATGGGGAAAGAATGTACAAGACAGAGAGAAAGAGAAGGAGGGAGAATTACACGCAAAGATCATTTGAAACTGACATTTACACTATGCATAATAGCACTGTCTGTGCGCCTGTGCTGCTCACTCATGTTGTCAGCGGAGGCTTTGAACTGATGCATTCTCACAATTAACCTTCAGCAACTAGACTGAAATAGAAGAGTACAGCTAGGAAAATAACATACAGTGGTTGTACTGTGTGGTGCTAACTGGCATTATCAACAGTATGAAGCAGAAAACGACACTTCAGTCCTGTGTTTTGGATGCTGTGAACTGTGGTTGCCATTAATCAAGCCACCAGCGTACATGGCTAAGCCAGAAATGTAACCAATACATGTAATATTGCGGTTATTAGCTTTGTTGCATAAGTTCTGTGTTAAATTTTACGTGTAATAAAACCTTTAAAGACTGATCTCGGGCAGATAGGCGGCCTGAATTGAATGCATTATTCAATTCATGTTTGAGCTTCCATGCTAGTGATGTACTAAGCTAAATTTCTGGTTTGCCTTTTTCATTGATCGTGAAATAGACCTAGCATGACACGCAGTGGAGTTTGTAATGTTTACGAGACCTGAGTGACTCAGAGTTTAGCCACCATAACCTTTGCAGTCCTTAACCCACTATTACTGCTAATATTCACAGTGCACTTCAAGCAGCATTGAAAAGCATGCAAAACAAAGGAAATCATACCGGCCGTGGAATGGCTATTTACCAGGTTCCGATCTGCTGACCTTAATCAGGATTGTGGTGTTTTGAAGCGTAACTACTCTGAGTAACCCTGGCATGCTAATTGGCATCCTCATTTATTTGTGCATTGGACGGACAATAAATAAGTGCAGTAAGCCCATTACAGATGGAGATGGTGCTGTCTGTCTTGCGCTCTGCCACTGCTAACGGTTCCTTAGAGCCTCAGTTTAATGAGGATTAGACCGCTGCTTATGAAAGATAGGGCCGGCGTCTCTAACACACAATGACTCACATTCAGTGAAATGGAGAAATGGTGAGGACAGAGCTTTGCGGCTGATAGGAAATGTTTCTGTTGGTCCGTTTTCATGTACAGGAACATGCTGCATTTGGACATGTGAGTACAGTACAGTAGATTACTGTATATCTGCTCCAGTTTGCTCCAGTTTACTGTACATTGACATTTCTGGTTCTTTCACTAAACAGTTTTCCTGTTTCATAATTATGCTGATATCTTTACTAATGCACATACATCCAGAATATCAAGTAGTTTATTTTTGTTCATATTTAAGGAGCAATATGCATGGGTATAATTTGTGTCAAGTGATGCTCTTGGATGCCCATGGGAAAGGTTTACATTTACTTGCAACAGTCTTATGTGGTGGTACGGTGACTTTGATCTATAATTTATACATAGTTCTGACCAAAGGAGGGTTTTGTTGATCTCCTGTCCTATTAATGATTCTAAAGCTGCTCTGTGAAAAGCACTGTACAAATAAATTTCAAATAAAGTAAACAAAACTGCATTAAAATGAGGAACCGAGACTACCAAACGTCAGGTCTTATGCTCATAGATGCTAAATGTACTAAGAAGCCACTCAGGTCTCTAGGAATTAGTATTTAAGTCATTTTTTGATCTGATAAGATATTTTTGACCCTGTTTAAACCTAGTCAGTTTAGGCATCTTGAGTATCAGGATTATATCTATTACGTAAGGCCATGCCACTAAAAATGTGAGTGTAAACCCCAAATGCATTTAAAACAGATACAAATCTGATCACTTAAACCATTTCAGGTGGTGGTCTGAGACATATGTGGGCCATATGTTAGAGGATTATAATCACAATCAAAAGTCCACCCAGTACAAGTCATAATTGGCATGTAATGTGTGAATTTGCATTACAGCAACCAGACTAACCAGAGACACCTTATCAGGATACAGTCCGGATACTACTTACATAGTAAATTTATGCATTTGGGTAGCATTGTGATCTGATAAAATACTTTTTTTCTCCTGATAAGATACTCAGTACTTATTTTTCTTTTCTTATACCAGATATACTTAGTACTTAGGTACTTTTTTATTAACTTGATAAGATACTCAGTACTTAAGTAGAAATTTGACCTGAACAAATACTTAGTACTTAAGTACTTTTTTTACCTGATAAGACACTCAGTATTGTGACTTGAAGAAATACTAAGTACTTAAGTACTTTAGCTTTTTTTACCTGATAAGATACTCAGTACTTAAGTCGTACTTTGACCTGAACAAATACTTAACAATAAAGTACTTTTTGACCTGATAAGAATTGTACTTTTACTGTAGTCATTGTTTCTCAGACACAATACTTACAATACTTACCCATATTAAAGGCTCTTTAAACAGCCATCTACATTAGGTCTTTGTATTTGAAGAGCCATTTAACCGAACCTTAACTTTGTGCATTCAAACGGCTCTTTTAGTTATCTTTTTTTCTTTTCTACAGAACAAAAATCATATGATAAAATGCATTATTGTTTGACTATCATAATGATATGACTGGAGTGAAAGCTGTTCCTGGTTACTGCATCATACACTGTTAACTGCATGTAAGCTTCCTCAGTTATAATGACAGGAATTTTCCTACTCAGTCTGTATAGAGGCAGAGCGTGAGGTGAGCGCAATGTACAACCATTACCCATGTGTTTGTGGAAATGTCAAGCATGGGGAATGTCATTCAGCCAGTACAGGAAAAATATGTATGGGGATGTAAAATGAAGTTCAGTAAATGGGGAAGGTCACTGTGTTTAGAGTGATACCCTGACATTATGCATTCCTGTACACACACGTGACAGACAATTACAGTTTTTACAGTTCCACATTATGCTGATTACAATTGTGAGGCTCTTATCCACTGCAGTATTACTGCTATCAGTCCAATCTGTTTGTCTAAAAGCATGGCTAAATCACACAGACACAATTTTTGTAAATGTACAAGGCTACCTTTTTCATTTTTTTATGACATTCATTACTAAAAGTGCAGCTTAATTTTATATACTTAAAGCAAAATTTCAATTCCTTAAAATGTTTTTTTTTTTACATTGTAAGAAAGATAGAACTTCTATCTTTTATCAACAGTATATTACAACATATACGACAATAATAAAGCATGAACTTCATACATTGATAGAAAACATTGTAAAACATATAAAGCTCTAATTCCACATGCTGATCCATTTTATAATGACCAACCATGTTATACGACCAATTCCTCCTGGCACACAATGCCACCGGTGCTGGGAGGGTGACTGCTACCATGCGCTTCCTTCAAGTCACATGAGGCACCATCACATCTTATATTTCCCAGGTTGGAAAGCCTGAGTTAGTGCACAGGGCTAGTCATGCTACATCCCTTGGAGCAAGGAGATTTAGGCCCTTACTCAAGGACTCAACCGTGGCAGTTTAGTGGAGCCAGGTGTTCAACCCACAACCCTCTGGTTAATAGTCCTGTGTTCTAACCACTGAGCCATCACTATAAATAGGCCTCACTATAGCAATGTCTCTGAGATATAATGCTTTCTTGGTGGCCTTCAAAGCCTGTAATCAATCTAACCTAGAATCAAATACTAGCTTTGCTACTGATTCACACATGAACCAGTCTGAGGCTGATTTAAGGGAGTTAAAAGCAAGTTGGAGTCTCTGAATGAATCACAGGCTGTATATTATGCAATCAGGTTTATTAGCTAAGTAATAGAACAATAGAACAATTCATTTCCCCAAATTTAACACAAAATGCCACTCAAAATTACTCAACTTCTTCAGGACAAGCATCTTTAGTACTTGATAAAGCCCCCTTTTAATGTTTTGACATTCAGCAAACATGATGTATAGCCAGACACCAGCTTCTGGCAGTATTCCTGAGGAATCTTAGCCCATTCCTGATGGGCAGTGACCTCCAGTTCACTAATACTCTTGGGTTTGCATGCTGCAACCACCTTCTTCAAATTCCACCAAAGAGTTTCTACAGAGTTGAAGTCGGGCCACTTCAGAACCTTCCAGGACTTTTTCTAAAACCAGGCCTTTAAGGTGGACTTTAAGGTATGCTTGGGGTCATTGTCCTGTTGAAAGATCTAATGATGCCAAAGTTTCAGCATCCTCACAGAAGGCATAACATTTTCTCCTAGGATTTCCTGATACTGCATCCATTGAATATATCTTGCCCTGCACACACTGCAGGTGTTCAGTGCCAGAAAAAGCAAAGCAGCCCCAGATCATCACTGAGACACCGCCATGCTTCACTGTAGGCAGGGTGTTCTTTCACAGGAAAGAATCTTATTTGGCTTTTGGGTTAGTAGAGGTGTACAAGTATGGAGACCTTCAGTATTTAGTATGCGCCTTACTGTGCAAACTGAAACTGCAGTGCCTGGGGCAACCAAATCTTGCTGCAGGTCTTTTGCACTCCTTTGGGGGGTGGGGGTTGACCACCTGCCTCCTCAGGAATCGGTGATAACTTTCTGCCACATCCAGGAATATTTCCACCATGCAATCAAACCTCACAGTCAGTAAACCCTCCAGCCAGTCCAAATATTTAATGTGGTTGTTTAATCTCAAGCACACCTGATGCAACTTACGAATTAATGAATGAACACCTGATTTGCAAATGGTGCTCTTATGAAGGATTCTGTTTAGGGAGTTGACTAATTCTGAAACTGCAGTAGTCATTAAAAGTGGCATTTTGCAACTGTAAGACAGGGTTAATGTCCGTAAAATGATCGCTCTGTTTGCTGTAGACATGGCACCATTTCCTTTGCCACACTGTGTGGGAAATTCTTAGCAAAATTGGTATGTAACTACTTCTCCAGGCACAACAATGGGAGTGTACAGTAGTGAACAGTCATTCATTGTGTGTGGGTCAAAGATTGTGGCAGGAGAGAAAATTGAGGGAGTGCAGCTCACAGCGTGCCGCTCACAGGGAAAAATAACGCAGAGAATAATCGTCTGTTCTGCACATGGGACTCGTTTGTCTTGAGGGCGTATTGGTTCGTTTCCCATGGGAGTAGCATTTTCACAGCTGGATATTTACTGGATGCATTTCACAGCCTACAGATTAAGCCACAACGGTCCTGTTCACACTACCATACAATTATAAAGAGCTGAACTAAACCAGCTTTTACTGTTCTTTTACTACATTATCTTATAAAAAGATCTTTCAAAGGGTTCTTTAAGCAATGCCAAAGCACACAATTCATTGTGGAACCAGAATTAGTTGTTGTAAACCTTCATGTAAAGGTTCTTTACCAATTTGAAGGTTCTTCACACTCACTATTATCAATTCTCGGTTACAAACATGATTTTGTGGAACCAAACATGGTTCTTCGATGGCTTTCGATCAATTAACTACAGGTGTGAGTGCAAAGAACCTAAGTAAATTCACTAGATGTAACTTCTAACTGTTATTTACTATCTGAACTGTTCTTTACACACACTGTTCTCTATTACAAAGATGGTTGCTCATGGAACCAAAAGTAGTTCTTCTCTGGCTATTGCTCAAAAGTGTATGTGAGTGTGAAGAACCTTTTAAAATCTAAATGTTTACTTGATCTAAAGGTTCTTTACCAACTAGATGGTTCTTCATACTCACTGTTCTCTATTACAAACATGGTTGTTTATGGAACCAAAAGTGGTTCTTTTATGGCTATCGCTCAAGGAGCCATGTAGATGAAGGTGAAGAACCTTTTTAAAACTATTCATTCAATGGTTCTTTACTTAAAAGGTTCTTCACACTCACTGTTTTATGAAACCATAAGTCAAATAACTATATCTATTTATATGAGTGTTGAGAATGTGGTCTGAAGGTCTAATGAGGTCTGAAGGTTCTCTACTTTATTATAAACATGTTGTTTATGAAATTGAAAGTGGTTTCTCTATGGCATTGCTCAAAGAACAATGTGAAGAGTGTATTCTATATCAAAAAGTCTTCTTCCTCACTCAAGGTAATATTCTTCTCCCTTGAAAACCTCTTGAAAAACTCTTTCTGTATTTTTTTTTTGTGTTGTGAAAAGAATAAGCAGAAAAGCGGTGGGTTCCCTCAGGGGGCCTGGCGTAACGTCAGCCTCCTACCTGCGCTGACTGAAGCATGATGGGTGATGGCATGTTTGGGCTGACTGTATTGTCTTGGCTATCCCACTGTGCTGTCAAGCAAAAGCAAAGACAGTGATGGAACAGCAGTCTTGCCAACTTTACAGGCTTATTGACTGGAAAAATATGCTACAAATTGGCTTTCAGATCTGCTTTTTCATCGCTAAAATGCATTTCATTTATCCCAATATGTATGAAATCATGAATGATATATTTAACCAAGTGTAGCAAGTGAATTTTATTGGGATTCTAAGATGATACACTGTAAATGCTAATTCAAAATGCTAAAGTAACTGATTACACAGTATTCTTGAGTTAATCCTACTTTACGTATTCAGAATTCTCCTAACACACATTTTTAGTTCTGCATTGTATTAGTAGCTATATTGCAGTTCATATTGAGTTGAGCCTGCAAAATATTAGTATATAAGCTGCAGCTAATGTTGATCAAATATTGTGGAAGTGATTTGATGTTTAGTCTCTCAATTTGCTTACTGCTTATTCCCTTCTGAAGGTTAGTGCTTCCCCTATCACATGGGGATAGAGAGGCCTCCTGACCATTGAGTGCTGTGGTGTGGATGAGATTTAAACTTATGAACTTCTGTCTCTTGACAAGTTAGACAGTTGTGGCACTATAAACCCATGAAACCATCTACATTTCTGCCCCCAAGAAAGATCTGGAAGGTGATTTTACTTATTTTTATGCAGTGTAAATTTCTAGGGTGGCCCTATGGTCTAACTGCTGTTTATCAAGTGTGAGGGGATCATAAATTCAAATCTCAGCAGAGGCTCAACGCTCCATATTTTTAAAAGCCTTCCAGTTTGGGGAAACTACGTGATAGGGGGAGTTCTAACCTGCAGATGGGAACAAACAGTAAACAAACTGAGGGGGAGGAGCCACAGACTAAATGTCTTACACAATATTGAATTAATTTAATTTGCAGCTCATTTACTCATGTTTTTGAGGCTCAACTCAATATGGATTGTTGACCAAACTGAGATGCAGAAGTAAAGCATGTGAACCAGGAGGAATTTTGACTAAAGTAAGTTAACTTGATGAAAATGCACTGTAATCAGTTGCATTATTTTAAGTGGGGCTGCATTATTTTAAGTGGGCATGATGACCTATTTTACAGTGGGCTGCTAAAAACAAACTTAAAATATTGTAAATTTAAACATCTTTTAATTTTGTGTTCATAATGTAAGCTAATCTAAGATTATACAGATTAATATAGCAAGCCGATAAAGGATGTACACAAAAATGTACACAATGTAATCAGTATCATTATATCATTTATCATTGTATATTTTTTATCACATTTATCATAGTATCAATTTAGGTTGGCCAGAGTTGGAATATTGTACAGCGTACTGCTTTCATGCTGGTCCTTCATTAAAAATAAACATCATCAGTTGACTATGTTATTATACTATTCATTAGTTGAATAGGATTACAGTACTATTTATGCAACTATTCAGAATGGCAAACCTCAAAATGCTCATGCCCCGTAAAGGACTGAAAGACTAATTAGTAAAGCCTAAACTGTTCAAAACCGCTTATATGTTCCATCCTTCCAAGCTATTAGCCTACCAAACTCGCAGCTGGATGTTGTTTTCATCATGTTGCTTCTCAGAGGAGTGTAATGTAGACCTGAAGCGATGCAATCAATAACGCAGATCGTGTTACTGAAATGACCTACACCATCTTTGGACTGAAACATTTTGTTCCACCTTGTAGAGCTTTCACGCATGCTTGTATGGATCCCAGATAATGACTGTGTCTTCTAGCACAGACAATTACTGACAGCTTTTCTACCTTCCCATCCTTTTGAATAGCAATATTAAGTTTAAAACATACAATAATAGCAAAAATAATAATAGCACAAGGCGATATTATCACCACACATTAATCCTTAAAATGCCTATAGACTGCTGGTGGGCTGAAAATGTTATTATAAACTTTTGTCACCAAAGAATAACCCCACCAGTTTGCACAGATATGTATATACTGAATAATATGCATTAGTGTGTAATAAGCTTTTAACATGAAAAACATGAGGACAAGGCTAGTATTAAACAGATGGGAAGTAGGCCAAATTGGGCTGTAGGTGTTAGAAGGATATGTGTATACTGGTTATGAAACAGGCTAGTTAGCCACTGTAATTAATGAAATTTGAATCTATATTTATAAACAATATATTTGCCTTAAAGGTTCCACATAATGCATCTGTCCAAAATTGTAGTTGTTCTTTGGTGGATAAATAGCAAGTATGTGACTTTGGTTGGGGTGAAAAAGGCTCAGATGCAGTTTTACATGCCCATTTGCCATTTGGCCTCATAAAACTCCCTGATTTACCTTTTATGGTGGACCCATAATTTTAAGATTTCTGCTCTCATTGGCTACCAAACAGCAAGCGAGGCACCGCAATGGCTTGCACAGAAGCATACAATGGCATTGAATAGCATAGCAAAGTGTTGTCGGTAACCCTTTAACAAATACATAGCAATATTTGAATTATTGCCAGGTAGCATTGCTGTCCTGTCTATGGGGTGTGCGGTTAATTAAGTGAAGATAAAATTGGACTGCTTGGTTCCCTGATGTTTCTTCATGGGGTTAATGCACACTGTAAAGAAAAGTTTTTGAAAAGAAACCTAAAGCAAGATTAAAGAAGACACCCATTTTAAAAACTACTGGAGAAGGTTTTTTCTAAGCAAAAGAGAGAATTAGTCTTAAGATTGGACCAACAGTTGATATTACCAGCACGACAAACTTATAAGTATGATTCAGTCTGAGCTTCTTTATTCCTCGCCAAGTAAAGCGGTTGTCAATTAGTACAGTACATCTTTCTCCAGACTTTTCCGTCTATTCAGGTCTTATGAGCGTCATAGTCAGGCTATGGATAAGACAATGGAAATCATTGTAGAGCATCTGTCACAGAGATTCCTTTAATCAAGGTTTGGCGGTAGAGAGGCTTCCTGAGCTTTCTGCAGTGTCTTCTTCATTTCACATCAGCGTGTATGTGAACCAGCTCCAGCTTTGATCATCAGGATGAAAAGAGAGCCACATGCACTGAACAGTGGCCAGGTGATTTCAATGCATTGTGTGCCTCGATTAATACATTACGCCGAAACCACTGCAGGACCTGCAGCTTTTCCATGCATTGCAGCTCATCTTAGGTGATGCACTGACTTACATTACAGTTAATAAAGTTAATAAAGTTGTGAAAATTGTTTTACATACATTGTCTTTGTGAGATCTCAAGAAAACAACACATTTGCATACTGTATATCCACCTTTCAGCCAATCAGAACAGAGCTAATTTACATGCGTCAGTGTTAAAACAACCTTTCTAATTAAACAGAGTTAAACAGGCATTGTAATGGTTCATGTCAAAATGAAAGAAAATGGAGGGCATGGGCCTTTAAATCACAGTAACAGTAAATCCACAGCAGGAGTTTAATCAGAAAATTAGTGGTACAGTTCTTTTTGGCTCTTTGAGGACACCATTATTGCATGCAAGATCCTTTGCACCCAAGATTCAATCCCCTGGACTGGCAGGAAATGAGGGCAGTCGTAATCCGGGCAAGGAACCTCACCCCCAGATGCTCCCTGGGTGCCGAGGTGGTTGCCCACTGCCCTGGATGTTTGTCCGCTTTGCCATCATTAATGGGCCATACTCTCTCCGGATGGGTAGATGGCGCTCTCTCCTCTCATCACTCTTAAACGATGTTGGCCGGCACAGGCGCCTGTTGGCTGATGCGGTGGACCTGGGGACTAGGCGCTTTACTCTGAGCATGGCAGCTACCCAGCAATTCCGCAGACACATAAATTATTCTAGGCTAAATTCTGTTCTACTGTTGTGCAATGATCATAAAGTGTATTCTTGACCTAAAACCTAAGTGTGTAATTATTGAACTAATTTAATGTAAATATTATTATATTTCAACAATGATGTCTCCAAAATAACAACTTTTTTGGCAATAGAAGTTTGTAAAGACACTATCGTCCCGCCAGTGCCTGTTTAACAGCCTGTTTAAGGGGTTAACTTTCAATGGACGTCAATAGAAAAAGAATTTATTCCAAGTAAAATGGAGCATTTTTATTGGGCCAATTATACAATGTACAGCTTTGGGTCTTTACTCAATTTAAATACTGTAAAATAACAGCACTAACAGGAAAAAACCAAAAGTAATAACTCTCAATGACCTGAAATAATTCCAATTTTAGTCCTTCCTCTAAGCTAACAGCCAGACAGACGCTGAAACGTCTGCTTTCTCTGAGTAACACGAGGCGGAAGAGGCTATTATTGCTTTTCTCTGTGGATATTTATAGTTGATTTATGATGGGAATATTTCAGACAGACACACTGTGTCGCCTTTAAACCCTAACAGAGAGTAACAAATCAGATGAAAAATGCTCTTTTTAAATAGAACCCACTGTCACAGTCGGTATTGTTTTAGCTGCAGATGAGGCTAAGCTGGTCTGCGGGCCAGTTCTTCTAGAGCAGCCTAAAGCAGCATGGAATCGCCGTAGCATCAGATTCCAATACAGCAGCTTATGAATTCTGCTCGGGGACACTTGTTTTTCTACGGGCCACTCATAAAGGAAGGAAATTACTTCAATCAATCATGTCGCAGCCCCAACTGGGACCAGACTTCATTAGGTCAGCAGCAAGGATACCAATCATCATTACTACCATTAGCCTCTTGTTTGGTTGCTACATTTACTCAGAGCTGTGAGCAGCACAGTAGCAGCACAGTGCCTGATGCATGACGATGTCAGGGGCAATGACACAATCTGGCCTGCCATTAATGAAGCAATGCGCAAGAAACAACAGAGTCTGAGTCCAAAACTCTGTTCCCCTGCTGTATCTGTCAGTCACAGGGTATAACTAGGTGTGTTTTTATGATGGAATATGCGGCTAGGCCGGTGAGGAACGGCTGTAAACTTGCTGGTAAATGCCAAACATGTTCCAGCTTATTGGGCTTCTTTCTCTCAAGAACAGCAAACAGTAACAGGCCCTACTCAGAGACTAGTGAGCCAGGATCCTGCACAGGACATGATCTGTAATACTGCACAGGAGGGGAACATCTAAGTGAGGTAAGTTGTGCTTATGAGTGAGCACAAGACAAGAGTTTGGCAAAACATCAAGCAAATATCCCCCCTTTACCACAAATGTAGTCAATCAGCCGAGACACGTTTGGTGTAAAAGTTTCAGCCATTAGTTTTGCCCTGGAACTAGGCTAATGCAGCTAACAGATCACTGAAGCTTATACCCCACTAATTAGCAATGTCTCCACAGGGGCAGCACTGATTTGGCCTAGCTGGTCTAGAGCAGGTCTAGATCCACCCAATTATGTGGTTGGCCCACTCAAAATAACTGCTCAAATTTACACTAAACCATAAAGCTTTATGAATAAATAAACCACAAAATATACATATATGTATATGTTCCCCCTGCAAAACAGCCACAGTTTGTCACAGCATGGATTCCACAAGACATTGGCAAAGGTGTCAAAAGTATTTACAATCATTACTCAGGTGAAAGTGTAGATATTATGGCTTAAAAATACCTCTATAGAAGTATCAACTTAAGCTTTTTACTCAAGTAAAAGTGTAAAAGTACTGGTTTCAAAACTACTTAAAGTATAAAAGTAAAAGTAATGTAAGAGAAACAAATGCCAAAAGCTTAGTGCACTACCCCACTTCCCCAAAAAAACATTTTTCTAAAAGCCATAATGATTATAATCTTATATTAAAATGATAATGTTGAACATTTTTGTGATGCACTAGGCTACCTGTTTCAGCTGCATATCTGCCCATTGAAAACGAATGCATTTTAGTAATAGCAAATATATGGAGGGACCATCCATGTGTACTACTGAGCATTAACATGTGTTTCATGGAGGGGAAAATATCATGAGTAGTTGCCTAGTATTGTATTGTAAGTAATGTAATGCAAAAAGTCAATGATCAATAACCTTTATTAAAATGTAAATGTGGTGCTTAGTTGGGACATTTCACTCAAGTTCTCTTGAGTCTCTGCCACGGGCATCTTCATACTGGGCTACATATGTCTGCTATGTCACGCTTTCCGGATGGCGCGATTTATCTGGATAGTTTTTGGGGATTTTTTGGGAATGATGACAAGCCAGAATAAAAACAAATGGAAATGAACTAGGAGTAACGAGGCTATTTTTAAAATGTAAGGAGTAGAAAGTACAGATAATTGTGTGAAAATGTAAGGAGTAGAAGTAAAAAGACGACTGAAAAATAATTACTCCACTAAAGTATGGATAACCAAAATTTCTACACCTCTGGATATTGGAAACATTCCTTTTAGATTCTGGTCCATGGTGACATGATTGCATGACAGAGTTTTTTTTTTTTTGGGGTGGGGGGGGTTCTAGACATTGGGAATTGTGTAGTGTAATTGTTTTTTTTCCCGGAGTGACCATCTGTCATTCCAAACTCAGGAAAATGTGCACTCAATAAACCTGTCCCTATCATGTCATAGTCTCGCTCACTCTCTTTCTGCTTATACAAACATACTCCGTGTCTCGGGGTGTTTTCTCTGCCTCCTGCCTCTCTGCTCTCCTCCTCAGCAGTCTGACAGAGGGGAACTGACCGTCATTTTCCTCCTGAGTGAGCAATTTCCCAGGATCCAGCCAGCACTGCCAGCCAAGCGCTGCAGGACCTCACAGTCTTTCTCTCCGTCTACAGCCTAAAACAACTATTTATATGTGCATGCATGTAGGGAAGCATCGACGCAGTTGTTTAGATTTTCATGTTACATTTCGTAGGAGGATGTTAAGCACAGGGTTTCTACTGTATATTCTACGATTAGAGGATGCATCAACTAAAAAAAAACAGAAGCTTTAAACAGCTTAATTGATCAGTCTTTTGCACCAATTCCAGATAACTGCAGCACTGGGCAGACAAACTGTTTGGATTTGTTTAACCTGTGTTGTTGTGGCACTCTCATATTTCACCATTAAACCCGTTGTACTGCGTTTACAGCACACAGTCATCACACCCACTCACTGTGGCACTAACTCAAGCTAATAACAAAAACAAAGTTTTGTTTGGAATTTGGAAATTTTTTGGGGTCCGAAAAAAACAAGAGGCGTAGGCATAGTTATGTAATAATGTAATAATGAGAGTTCTGTACATTGAAGTGACAAACCATGAACCTCAAAGACTATTGTCTCTTCATTCAAAAGCAAAGCCCACATAAGTAAAAAAACAGTCATAAAACAGCCAGCTGTAAAACGTCCTGGCATATTTTATTTGCGTCCCCAAAAATTGCATTGACCCAGCCCACAAGCAAAAAACATTTTGAGGATAAGCACAACACCTATACAACAGAAAGTGATGTTAAAAGGTTAAAAGCTAATGCTAGCTGATGGAAGCAAGTTCTGATGCGGTTATCTGACGCTATGAAGCCTACGAAGTGGCTCCGCTGATTGACCCCAACTTCTTCAGCTAGCTAACAGCACAGCATGCTGACTGAGCACTGAGAGGATCCAGAGAGGACAGTAACACTCTAATAATCTAATAAACCAGCTTATCATTTGTTTTCATAAGCTAACCATTAAAAAACAGAAAACAGCATTATAACAAGATTAGAAATAGGCTTGTAAAACCATATACATTTGAGCATTTGTAACGCAACTTAGAATACATACTTATTATTTTTTTTTATTATTTACATAAAAAACAACTTATAATTAATAAAGGACAGTATTATAGGCTTGTTTTCAAATGGCCCTCTACTGCCCATACTGTGCACTACATAATAGGGGTTGCAAAGCCTAGTGTACTAATAGCTAAATCCACTAGTTGATCTACTAGTTGAGCTCAGTGCCTCAGTGTAAGATTTTTGGACCTGCTTTAAAACAACGTGGTCCTGTATTCTAGCCAAGAACCTTTTAACACAATGTAGAAGTCAAAATTGACAAGAATATGAAATATGGGTTTGTCAGTGTACAGAACACAGCAGGTGAAGGTTGATGAAGGTTGTTTTTTTTTCACACTTGCTCACCACAGGGCTTTGTCCTGTCTCTTCTCTTGTACATTCCTTACACTACAATGCTTGCAAAAGTCAATACCTAGATAGGAAATTATCTAATTAGCCAATCATGTGGCAGAGGTGCAATGCATAAAATCATGCAGATGATGGTCAGCTGAGAATGGCCAGACTGATTGGAGCTGACCTAAAGCCTACGGTAACTCATGGTGTACTAGTTGTGGTGAGCAGAAAAGAATCACAATGCACAACACGTCCAACTTTAAGGTGGATGGGCTATACAAGCAGAGGACCATGTCTAGTTTCACTTCTGTCTGGCAAGAACAGAAAATATGGCTGCAGTGGGCAGAGACTCGTCAACACTGGGCTGTTGAAAACTCAATAAACTTAGCCTGGTCTGATGAAATCGAGCAAATATGTGGTTGAAAGCAAAATTCACAGAATTTCAGGTAAACCTCAAAAATCTGCAAAATTGTGTCAATATGAATATTTCCAACATCTTGTGGAATCCATACTATGGAGAGCTGAGGCACTGGACTGAAAACACTGATATAAACACTGATCTTTTTTTTTTCTTAGACCATACTGAAATCTTTTAATTATTAACAATAAACTGGTCTTCTTCTCAGGATTCCTATCATCCCCTGCTGCTAGTTTTGACGGCTCATTAGCGTGTCAGAGTGTCATGGATACGGTCTCAGGAGAGAAATCTTTTTTAGATGATGAGACAGATTTGCTGACACAGCTCAGGCAGAGCTCATACCTCAGGCTGTTAGAATAAAATCGGTCAGTCAGCTCCAGCCGGTTTCATCTTTCAACTGCCTTCATTAGTCTAATGAGCTCCTGCCTTTCATCCACTTACAGTCATTTTCAGGAGTCTCTGGTCAAGCTCTTACCTGACCCTCAAAGTTCTGACTGCTCTGCCTCCATTACAAACTGACACCCAGCTTGAACTGAGGTGGTCTCGATGGGGTGGCCCCACATCCAGTATTCCCCAGAGCGGCCTTGTATTTTACTGTTGTTTTAGGAGGTCTGACATCAATTAATCTGTCAATCGGTTTCAAAAGATTTCATCAAAAGAAATAAAGAATTGTGACGAAGCATAAACTAAAGATACATGTGGGTAGTAAAAATGACTCATGATCTAATAAGGGTAGAATTTCCACAGTTTAGAAGCATAATAGCTGGAATAGGCCTCTTCACATTCTCTATACTGAAGGGAGTTTGCAGAAGGCCAGGATCTGCAGATCTTTGGGCGTTTTCACACTAGCATTGTTTTTCAGAACCGAGAGCACTTGTTCCGAGAGTTTGGTCATGTGTGCAAGCTGAGCCTTGAGCGGCCCAGAGAACCGTTCTCCATCCTCCTGAAATTATTGCATGATTGGTTGATTTTGTCTTGTGATTTCTTCAGCTTATTGCCTACATGGCTGCAAACCTTCTTCTGTGATCCTCATTTGCAGGTGTTCCTGCACAGTGAAATACCATGCTTTCAGAAAGTGCTGCTGTTCTCCATTGGAGTGTTTGTACCCAAGGAACATAATGAAAAGCAATAAACGGATGAACCCAGGACCTACCATGTTGCAAAAAGGCACGTAGAAAAGTGATGTCTGGAATAGCGCAATTGATCCATAATCCGAATGGAATTTTCATGTGTGAAAGCAAACCAGTGATACGGACTCCCTCCTCCAAACAATTCCAGAAATCAGGACTCATGTATTTAGGGCAAGTGTGAAAATGGCCTTAGGTTGTATGTTGGAACTACACTGCTGTGTAGCATCTGTGCTAGATGTGTTTTGAAGGATCTAGCTCTTCCTTTTTTTTGGAAAACAACAAACAATGCCCTGATCTGCCAACAAGACAAAGCGAGAACCCACAAAGCTCCTTAAGTGATGCAATGGGTTGAGGAGTGAGGACGTTGAGGTGGTCATGGCCATTCAAACACCAGATTTAATGCCCACTGAAAGACTGCCAGTGTATATCACAGCAATAGCCTGCTGGTAAAATCAATAGCCTATGTGAGTAGATGTGGTTGTGCATACCAGCTCCCCTATATACTCTAAAAACAATAGTGCTTTGAATGGTTCTTTGAGCAATACCAAAGAACTATTTTCAGTTTCATTAAAAAAATATGTTTTTATAGGGTTGTGTAAGTAAGTGTAGAACCACTGCTTCAACTTAAGGCCTTTAAAAGGTTCTACACACTCACACATCTCTATTTCAAACATGGTTCTTTATGGAAGTGTGGTTCTTCTATGGCATAACTCAATGAACCATTAGAGGAACCTTCAGTTTTTTGGTGATTTTTTCCCTTTTTTGGCAAACCCACTCATTCATAAGTCCCCCTAGCACTAGCAATGTCTCAGACACTAAGAGGGTAAGGACTTAAGGACATGCCTCCGCTGATACAAACAAAGCCGACCACAACCTCTTTTCTAACTGCCGCTTATGCAACATGGCCGGGCAGCCAACATGCTTGAAGGAAAGCAGTGGGTCCCCAGCTCCACCACATCAACTATCACTAACATTTCTTAAAGACTGATGATAGGAAAGATCTACCCACCCAGAGAGACACAGCTAATTGTGCTTACTCTGATTTTGTACAGTGATGGCAAATTAACTCACAACCCTCGGGCCATAGTGGTCACTCGAATCCCGCACCTTCATTTTATAAGAGTGTATGTTAAAGAAAGGTGTTGAAAAATGATGAAAAATGTTTAATAAATGTGAGATTTCTGATATCCGCCATCCCCCTGACCTCTCTTTTGTTTACTGGATCATGGAATCATGGAATGTGTTTGTCCAAAACAGGTCCAAACCTTTTCAAAATGGTTCATTCACAAAAAAGAGGCAATTCTGGAGCATTTCTATAGGTCCATTTATCCCAAAATGTTCACATAGTGTAAAGAGCTGCAAGTTTACAATAAAAATAAGTATAACTAAGTAATCTATGTGATTGCTCACTGCAGTAGAAGCTAAGACAGTCTGTACTCTGTGTCGAGACTGTTGCAGCTAATGTAGCACTGAGCTTGTTTACGATTTATTCCTGAAGAACACATTGGGGAGCCAATCAGTGGACTTTTTGTAGCCTGTGTCTGGGAGAGGAAGGATTGTGGAACAGTTCAGCTGGGAGTTTTCCCATGTTGGCCCAACCTTTGGCTCCATCTGCTAGCATCTCAACTCTTCTCGCTTTAACAAACCCACAGATCAAATCTAGGTCAGCTAATCAAAGTAAAAAGGTGCCTGTTAATTCCTCTTCAGAACTAACTACAGCAGGAACGCCTTTCAGAGGTAAATGAGATATGATGAAATTTTGAGGAGCATGAGACGTTTCCATTTGTGCCTTCTCTACTCTTAGCCACAAACTGCATTGTAGGATTAGACCTCCAACATTGTAAAGTGGATAGGTTTTAAATATTGCAATTCCTTACCATCCTGAAAGAATCCAATCTGTGTTATTTTTTACAGACAAATATTCCTAAGATACTATACTGACTGAAATCTGTGAGGTGCTAGCCACTTTAGCAATGATATTTGGACCTTCCATTGCTTTTCTTCTTTATTTCCAAGGCAAACCACAGCCATTTCTGCCATTTTATGAACTAGTCTTCTTTAATAATGGGGTTTCCTGATCTATTTTGATATGCAAAGAACATAATAATCTAATAAGGTTGAAAGTTCATGCACTTGTTACTCTGATTACACATATCAGTAATGAGCCATGTGCATATTCTCGTTCAGAAAATATTGCAGTGCATCCAATAACAAAGGTAGCATAGAGCTTCTTTCATACTGTGATAAAACACGGAAGCACACAGAAAGCTCCAATTCCACACACTTATCTATTTAACTACACTGATCAGCCATAACTTCAGTACCACTGCCTAATATTAAGTAGCCCCCCAGGTGCCTCCATATCTTACCATTTAAGGCATGGACTCCACAAGACCTCTGGTACCAAGACTCTAGAAGCAGATCCTCTAAGTCCTGTAAGTTGTGTGGTGGGACCTCCATGGATCGCTTCAATGAGCCTAAGGTGCCCATGACCCTGTTGCCAGTTCACCTTGGACCACTTCTGGTAGGGACTGACCACTGCATAGCACAACCCCACAACACCTGGCAGATGTTTTGGAGATGTTCTGACCCAGTCCTTTAAAGAACCTTTGTTTTAAAGAACTGTCTGATATGCTAGCTTGCAGATACTGCTTTGCTAGTCAGCAAGATGTTGTTTTGCTTGTGTTGATGAATACTTTAAACATGCACACACTGGAGGACTTTTGGAGGGAAAGCCTTTGGGAATAGCCTTGTTAGCTGCTGCCTACCACTCCGAAACTTTTAACAAGTTGTCTCTAGACATGTATTCTCATTACACGTCCATGTCTGGACCTGAAAGACTGTATTAGGACAAGATATTATGTGCTTTACTTTTCTATTGTACTGACAAGTTGGTAACGTCTCTGTGTCAGCAGCCTACCAGGCTAGTTGACGAGGCCTCAGGGTCACCATAAGCAATACACTAGGCTCATACAAAGTGGCCAGAGATAGAGTTCTCTAGTACATCATTTATATACCACAATAATAGTGGCATGGGATTGTTAATATGCGTATAATAATCCATAAATCAATCCTCAATTTACCTCCAATAACAGTGGGGGAAAAAACAGCCACTGCTGTTTACCAGACTATAGGTTCTAATATAACAGCAATGTTACAGAAATGTCCTTGTCTTTTTCCCCTTCTTGGCAGGCTCAGAGGATTGTGAATGTTTCAAAACAATCTCATTTCAGTGCCTTCAATCAAACATGTTGCACTTTTGAGGTCGCACTTTTCAACAGCATGCCCAAGCAAGGGTGCCAAAAAGCATGGCTTTGTCCTTCTGCATACTCCATGTTTAGATAAAGACCTGGCCTGGACGCCAGCGGCGAAATGGAGACATGAGGCGCAAGGCAACGTGACGTTAATGCAAGCATTCCCGGGAAAAAGGGGACACAAAGCCTCCTTATCGTGGCTGAAAGAATAATGTGTCAGTGCGACTTTGCCCTGAGCGAGTAGGCTCTTTTTTGCTTTTTGTCCTGCAGATCAAAGAGCAGGATCCAGGAGACAAGTAGCCAGGCTGCATACAGAGTGGTCAGTGGAGACGGGGCAAGTGAGAGGGGGAGAGAGAGAGAGAGAAAGAGAGAGATAGAGAAAGACAAAAGAGCAGGAGAGCTGGCTTAGAGCGTGTCTGAAAGGGAATTCAGAATGAGGGCCTCACTCCATCACTCACTGTAATATTATTATACACCAAACAGTTACATCAAACAGACCCACGTTACGCTTTATTGGGTACATCCACTTTCTTTCTACTGTCCAAGTACAATTACTGTTTTGTATATTTTTGCAGTTCTTCACATGTTCTTTACATCGTGTCAACATTTCACAATGAATGGACCAATAGAAAAGCTCAAAAATGACATGGATTAAAATATTTTACATTGACTTTCATTGAAAGTCAATGGAAAAAGTTTTTTTTCCCTCTTCTGTAATGTTGCGGTTTTGACAGCATGACAGCAAAGATAAATATCTATAGTGCAGATATACCTACCCTCTAGACATATGTCAGAAATGCCTACCATATAAAGCAGATAGTGTCCAATTACTGACCGTTTCCTAATTCTTTCTGCAAACTGCATTACTCACTGGAAAAAGGCTACCACAAGTAAGTGGACTCCTCTCCACCCCGCAATGCCGCTGTGCCTCATAACGCTGCAAGCATGGAAGTGTCAGTGCTGTGCTGAGAATGGTCCACTTTTCAAGTAATATCTGGTCATCAGTGGTCCCTTTCCATTGATGGACGAGGCACTGAGGGGGCACTGATAAGTCGTGCAGTAACAGATGGGCTATAAAGTGCACCTGTACGAGAGGTGTTTTTGGTAAAAAAAAAAAAAAAAAAGGCCAATAAGCAATGAGTGGTGTTAGGAGATGGGTGTTTCCAGTAAACTGGCCACCATTGGCAAAGTCCTGAAGACCAGAACAAGAGGACATGGTTATGTTTGCTGCAGACAGTGTTGCTCAACAAGAAGCTTACCAGCATGCAAACTAGACAGCAGGTTACTTCTGTGGGTCACTGCTGCAGGGGCATCCAGCAGAAAGAAATGGAGTGATGTGATGATGTGATGAATTTCATAAAATGTTAACCGGGCTGTGCTCCAGATTGTGAATATTGCAGCCTGTTGCCTCTCAGAATGCCTTACTCTCTAGTCCATCCAAAGAGAACGACAGAGAGAATGACAAAGGAGAACCTTTATGTCCATAGCTTAAACTTTCATTAAATACTTCATTAAAACATAACCAGCTTAGGCACTACATATAGTATTTATTGCACCAGAACACACTTCAATCATTCAACCCTTTTTTCATATTTAAATGTGAATCTCTCACTTTTGGCCCCAGAAGCTCCTATGTTCCAATAAAATGATAGTAAGTAATTTTGTTACAAATCACAAAGCGTGTTATAATATTCTAAAAAGTGTATTCTATTCTAAAAAACACTGAACTATTTGGATTAATATCTATTCAACTTTTGCATATTGTTGAAAAGTATATTACATCCTCAACTGTCATAATGTCATGGCGTACTAGGCCAGACCAAGATAGGACAAACACCCGCAGAGATGGTTTCAAAGCAAGCAGATTTATTACCAAAAGCATACAACAAGAAGGGGGCAAGTGAGGCAAAATGCAGCAAACTAAGGGGTACAAAAAAAAAAAAACACTGGAGGGAAAACCAAAAGGGGACCAGAAAGAAATCCTGCAGGCAGAGCCTGGGTTAAACAGGGGTTAACGTAAACTGCGCTCGAACGGCGCTATAACGACAAAGGGGGGAGAGCTGGGGGACCAGCTACTGAGCAAAAACGGCAAGGCCAACAAAACCTGGAACCACCTAGCTGGGACGTGGGTAGCCAGCGAATCCTGACAGTGAGCGAGCGAGCCTCGCAGATAACGTGGATAGCAGGGTGACCTGCTCCTGAATGAGGACACCAAGCAGAAGCCGACCTCAACACACCTCTAACAGTACGGGGAACCTCTCGGGCGACCTCAAGGTCCCAAACGATACAATTCTCGGTGTCGAATGGCAGTGTCGAGGCTCCTTAAATAGCTCCCAGTCCCAGGTGAAACACACGTAAACACAAATGAACTGAACCAACACACATGAAGTCCTTATTTGGGCCTGTGGGCAGCGCCTTGAGATCGCCCCGGGGGATGGCGCGATAACGAGGGTCTGACACATAACCACAACAACCTGTGTTTTCTGTAAGTATTTAACTAATACTGTTACCATACTAGCTGTTGATTAGTATTAGAAAATCCATGACCTATGGTCTTTTTTGTGGAGAGCTTTAGCAAATACAGATAAAAAGCAAAGGATAAAAAAGTAAGTGAACCCTGAGAAATGGATTTCTGCACTAATAAATATAAAATAAATGTATTCTATAAATGGTCTTGGTCTTCATTAGGTCTTTCCTTTAAATCATGTAAAAATTCACTGGACATACATAATACAAAAAAATCTAGCTAATTTTATTAGTCAAATTTTAGATAAGTAAAAAGAGCCCCCAATTAAAGACTCGCCCCCCTACAAAGTCTCTTGCTGTGTGGAATTACTTTGACATCAGTAACTTTGTTCATTCAGTCTGAAGAATCTGACCAAATTTTCTATTAAGCTGCAAATGTAGAGATGTGAAGATATACTTAGATCATATGTAAGAAGAGACTGTACAGTATATAGGCAGCTCAGCTGCAACCCACTGAGCTGTCTAAACCTCATAGCAGCAGCACATATGGAAATATGTCACGATTGAGCACTCTGGTCAGTAAAATCCTTTCACACAGATGGGCCGAGGGTGACCTAGAGGCAGCAAGGAGACAGGAGCTGGCTTTATTCCAGCTTCAAACAAGGGCAAAACAGTGCGCTGGACTAGCGGCCTATTCGACCGAAGCTTTAAAGGCGGTAAATCAAGCCACACTGTAATGATATTTAGTATTTGCTCACTGTATGACTCATCCTTTGGGACTTACAGAAAGGGTTAGAGTAAATGCATCTCAGGGGAGGCCGCATAGAGATGTGCTACTGTGTACAAATGCTGTGATGGTCTGAACAACCCTGTCCCTGGTGCACAGGGGAGCAATTTTATTATGGACCTACTACTTTGTATGTAATCTCATTGGCCACTTCAGAAACACCATTCATATTGGTATACTGTGTAGGATTACTGGGGGTTGCCAATGCTGGGGTTATATGCAGTTCAGAGCGCTTCTGATATCAGAACCTGACCTCAGATGAAGGGCTAGGTGATTGCCAATACAACCAGAGTATTCTATATAGTATACAGGTGGTTGCTATGGGGTTACTAGGCAGTTGCTATGTGGTTTTAAGAGGTTGCTGTGGTATTTCAGGTAGTTGCCATCGGGTTGCTATATAGTTGTTAGTTTATGTTTTTGAGGAGTTTGTGAGTGGTTGCTATGGTGGTTTTCCATACAGTGGTGGTGCTGTTCCCAAGCATGTGATTGGCAGTTCCAAAAATATTCCAGTTGGTTGCTCTGTGGTTGTTAAGTGGTTACTGTATTTTAGGTGGTTACTATATGGTTGCTATGCCATTGGAAGTTGTAGCTATGCTGGTGCAAAACAGTTATGATGACCAGTATTCCAGGTAGTTTTTACTGGGTTGCTTTATTGTAGAGAAGCAGTTGCTATGGCAGTTCTGGTTTTTGCAGTAGAGCTGGTGGGTGGTTGCTATGCTTTTCCAAGTAGCTGTATGCTGTTGCAAAAATATTCTACTTGGTTACTATGGGGTTGTTAGGTTAGGCTGCTGTTATGATCTGCTGTTGCTAAGCAGTCACTAAGGTTAACAGGTGGTTGCTGTGTGATTGCTAGGCGGTTGCTTTGCTGGTGGAAGTGGCTGTTATGCTGATGCCAAGCCGTTATGGTTGTGTTTCAGGTGGTTGCTATGGGGTTTCCAAGACGTATGTAGTGCACTAAGATGACACTAGGTTGCAAAAACCTTTGCCTGCAAAGTTAGCAATTCAATCCTACAAGGTAAATTGGAAGGCATAAGGTTGCTACGCAGAAACACTTCATTTTTTGTCAAATCAAAAAGCTGTATTCAACATTACACACTATAATATGGTTGGTATGCTCAAGTGCACCTGAGCTTTGTTGAGAAATATGAAGGCACTGCTTCTTCACGACCCCCCCACCCCAGTAAAAGTAACCCAGCGGTGTGTAAATAAGACCCCAGAGTTGGGTCACGACAACAACTCATCACAATGATTACATAACTGAACCCAACCAGCATTAAAAATAACCCAGTATGCATTCTCTCTAACATTCACCCAGCACTGGGTTGCCAAATAACCCAGCATTTTTAGAGCATGATAAACAGATAAGCTGAAAATGCTGTGTACCTACATACAGAGAATTTCACACCCTGCGTCTGTCCAGACAAACCCTAATCAGATCTTGGATGGGCCGATTATCGTATAATAGGAGACTGATGAAATGCATATTGGAATGCAGGTCATCCACACTGGAAGCAGATTCGTATTACACCGGCTGGTTGAAAATAAATCCCAAGGAATCTTCCACCTTTCATTTCCGTTGTAGCATTAAAGGAGCACTGGATATAAAAATACCCATTACTTAGATCTCAGAGCAGATATATGGAAGCCATTGACCTTTACCGCTCCTGCTTCCTACATACATTTGGTACTTGGCTTCCTCCCTGGCTCTAGATAAAAAAAAGAAAAGCTGAACGAGTGGGAGACCCCTACATCTTCCTCCAAAACTTCACCTCATTTGATGCTCAGTTGCTTTCCTCCCACCCTGCCCACGTGAGCAGAATTGTCATTTTCTCTGTGGCAGCACCTGAAACCCCGGCGGCCGTTCGTGATTTGTGGAGCAGGATGGAATGTGTGGACGTCTCATTTCAGGGTTACTTCAGAGAAAGACGTGCTTTCAGCGGTGGATTTCTCCTGCTTTGACCAAGAAAGTAACTGATAGCTGCTTAGTTTCTGTCCTTGCCTTGATGTAGCTGGCTTTGATGTGTGGCCTTGATGATCTAATTGACAGTGAACCGCTGTCAAATTCCACTTGATAGCTCAGGATTTGCTGTGTGTTTGGAAAAGGCAAGGGGGAGAATGCTGGGACGCTGGGTTCATGAAGACCAAGTCATGGATTTCAGGCTAATTGCGAAATGCTACAATTCTATTTATGGTAACTAAATAATTAGCCATCATGTCACTTCTAATTGCATCTTATAATTACATTAAATAATATATGTATGTACAGTATATAGTCACCAAGCACATTAGGTACACTATGCTAATTCTGGACAGGGCCTCTTTTTGCTTCCAGTCAATGCTTTGTGGCATGGATTCCACTAGAAATTATTCCTTTGAGATTCTGGTTCATGTTGAAATGATTGCATCATGCAATTCCTACTTTCTATGCTGTGAATTCTACAACATCCCAAAGGATGTTCTATTGGATTTAGATAGCAGGTCTACAGGTCTTCATAATAGTGCTTAGTGAATTACATACCATATTAATGTAACCAATGACATTTGCATTGTTTATCCACAGGTCTGCAGTCTCATCCATGTCATATGAATGCCGCAAATATGAATCTGCTTCCAGTGTGGATGTAGGTACACAGCATTTCCAGCTTATCTGTTTATTATACTCTAAAAATGCTGGGTTATTTGGCAACCCAGTGCTGGGTGAATGTTAGAGAGAATGCATACTGGGTTATTTTTAATGCTGGTTGGGTTTAGTTATGTAACCATTGTGATGAGTTGTTGCCGTGACCCAACTCTGGTGTCTTATTTACACAACGTTGGGTTGCTTTTTTTTCATGGATGTTGAGGTGGGGTGGGGGGACATGAAGAAACAGTGTCTTCCATTCCTTCAACAAAGCTCAGGTGCACTTGAGCATACCAACCATATTATAGTGTGTAATGTTGAATGCAGCTTTTTGATTTGACAAAAAATGAAGTGTTTCTGCATAGCAACCTTATGTCTAGCGATGTTGTATGAAGTCGGCGACCAGCATGTTAGCATGCGAATGCCGCTGGTGGCGATGTTGTATGAGGCTGGCAATCAGGCCAGCAGCTGGCGTATTGATTCTTACTAGTTTTTACTAGAGGTTTTGGATGCTGTGCTTGGGCTTACAGTCTTTTTGTCTGCAAGACCAGTATCGTTACCTTGGCAATGCGTGTGCATGAATTTGAGGAGTGAAGCTTCTGAAGGAGCACTAAAAGGAGGGGTGTTTTTGTTATACTGTTCAAATATCACTGCCTTTAACGTCACAGTAAATCTAGAGGTATTCTTTATGTATTTGGCCCATGGACTTTCTTCTAACATAGTACATAGTCACTAGAAAGTGCTGGGCCATGCCACGTCATCAGATCACACATATAATACCAGTTTCCCTCTGGGATATGTTCTCCCACACCTGCTCTTCATCATAAATACAGATGACTGCAGGAGTTCATAGCCCAGCAGTAGACTGGTCAAGTTTGCAGATGACACTGTGCTCTCTGTGCTGAATGCAACCAAAGGCCAGCCCTCAGCGGATTCTCTGAACAGTATGACAGTTCCTACTTGGAGCCGGGTGTCTCTTAAGCAAAGGAGACATGCTCAGATGTCTTCAGGTAGCAGGCAGAGAACACTGCAACATTCTTCCTTGAAGAACTGGAGGTTATACAACAGCACAAGCAACTGCACGCTGTCATCAGAGATGAGCTCAGATTTGTGCCCTTGCAGTGACAGTAGAGTAAGCATTTTCTGAGAAAACTCTACCTCAGGACCCATAGCTTTTTACCCATCAATCCAGTTCAAATCTATCCAGCTGTTCCTTCCCAGCTACACCGCTTACCCAGCTTGTGCCATTTTCAAAAATGGGCGCACTGGAGCACCATGCGCAATGCCAAGTGTCTGCTAGAAGGGTGTAAACCCCTCAACCGTGGGGCTGTGGAGCAGTGGAACTGTGCTTGGAGTGAGGAATCTTTGGGAAAACCTGGATAAAATTAAGTGGCTTTTGTGGTCCAGAACTAATCATCCAACATCAGCACCTGACCTCAAAAATGCTGTTGGGGCTCAATGTAATCAAATCCTCACAACAATGTTCCAATATATATTGTAAAACCTTTGCAGACGAGTAGAAGCTGCCACTGCAGCAAACTGGGTAAAAATTCCCTGTTAATACCATTAATTTTAGACAAAGCGTTAGATGAGCATATTATGATATATGAACGGTTTTTAATGTTTCTTTATTGGTTGATGTTACCTTTATCATTTATTACATTATTTTGTTATTTAATAGCCATAAATGTTTGTATTTTTTTTTTGTTCATTTTCAGTGAGTTACTTACTTAAGTTAAGTTTCATATGACCAGTTTCTTCTTTTTATTTGGTTAAAATTGTTGTTGCATTTTAAACCACATTCATGTGAAAGACGTTCAAATGTACAAATGAATGATATAATACTACTACTACTACTTATTATTATTGTTATTATTGTTATTATTATCATCAATATTATTATTATTATTATTATTATTATTATTGGGTGTCTAGAAATGTTTATAAATAATTAATAAACTTAATATGAATACATTCATTTTTTAGTTGAACTACTTTAAGCAATGGCTATGTTGATATATTTTATTAAAGTGGAAATGATGGACACATTTAAATCATGTGAACTGAGAGCTTTGCTTTTCGCAGCATACACTCAGGGCTTTCAGTTTTTCAAGGCTTGTCATCTATAGTCAATGTCCAATAAAAAACATGTATCTCCAAAATGGTGATTTTACAGGAAATGGCAAAAAGGTCCTTAACTTTGAATGGAAGTTCATGTAAAATAAGAGTTTACTACGGACAAAAATGGAGATACATGTTTTCCTTTGGACAGCAGCTCTATACTCTATGGACATTAATATGAAAGACATCATTGCATCAACAGTGGTGGCATTTTCAAAGCTAAATCTGGACATTTAATATGTTTAGAAATGTCAGTGCCACTGCTGAGTCCTTATCTCCAAACGCCTTGTCAGTGTGCTTCTCTCAGTAATTGCCGCTGACAGCAAAATGCAGTTTTCAGCTGAACTATTTTTTATTACTCTACAGTTTTTACCCTGCTTTAATTTTGTTCCTCGCTGTATTATATAATTATGTATTAATAATGTGATATATTTAACCAATAATACACAAGAGGGAGTGCCATAAGCTGAAATATTGCTACTGGTGTACTGCGGTTATAGAGCAGTAGAAGATCAGAACACCAGTGCTAATATTCCATGTTATAGCACAAACTTCAAGGGTATTATTGTGATTATATCACAGTTCTGAATTTATTGCCATTTCTTGTTAGATTTTAAGATAAAGAGAATCAATTATGTTTTGTTTATCAACATTTCGCAGAGTAAAATTATTTAAAATATTATTTTTAAGTTTTATTTCTGATTTTTACCTTTACTCATTTATCTCTACTCTCTCATTCAGCAATCAATCTGTATCGCCGATTGACCAATTGTGCTAAAAGACAATGGGCGATTGATACTGGCCCCAAAAACACTTAACAGTCCATCTTTAGTGAATGGTCCATTCATGGCCATTCTATTCTGATTAAGAAAAGAGGCCATCTTTGCTTATGCAAGAACAGTGGACTGTTCTTTACAAAGGAGAGACGGTATGTACTGGCATTTTCTCTTTTCTCATGATTGCTGAAGCTCATTTCTAAGTCGCTCGCTCATATGAAGAATGCTGCCCACACAGTCCATCTAGTTTTTCTCTGAACTAGAAGGTGGCTTCAAATCATCAGGGCAATCATGATAAAAACATTCTGAAGAAGCAAGAGCTTTTCGTACCATCTAATTATTTAACAAATGGCAACCTAGTAGCAAAACATTTTTTTCCCTTCCCACCACGGATGGTGTTTCATGAGGATGCAGTGAGTTAAAACGAGAGATAAAACAATGCACAGTGGATGCACTCAGCTGTCTATTCATGAAGACTGCTCACAAAAGAAACACGCTGGCAGCTTGAGCATTAACTGGAATCAATGTGCTCTTTGCTGGTGCTCTGTCAAAGTGACGGAGCTGTGAGGATCTGAGAGCATTAGCTTGGGTGCTAGCACTCACAGCTTGTCAAAAGTAATGAAACGTGTGACAGTTTCTGAAACAAAGCAGCATAAGTGGCCTAAAAATAAACAAAAATCTTGAAGAAGAGTCCCTCCACTTTTCTGCACAATGAAATCGCTAAGTTGCAAAGTCATTCCGAGTGGATTGGTGTGAAATGTACTGTTCTGGAAAAACAGTTCTGGATCGGGAGAGCCCGTTGATCCTGGTAAGAGACAGCTGTACCAGTAAACCACCGAGCTGGACTTGTAGTTCCACTCAGCCAACTCCCACCAGAAAAGGGGGGAACCCGTCCTTTATATCTTTAACAAAATGAAGAACCATGCGTGGGCGAGGGCAGGGGGCAAATGCTCCCGCCAGGCACAGCCTTCCACTATCACTCGTTTATCCCAGTGGTTTCGCAACTGCATCCTCATGAAAAACAAGTTACATAATTAATTACATAAATGCGAGTTTGCAGTATAACATAACCTGTGACTTAAAACAGTTATAATAAAGCTGATTGAGCATATTGCCAATACATTAGACCAGCAAGCATACCTTTAATATAAGGTGAACATGGACGCATTATGTATCCTTATATTCGGATATGTAGACCAAATTACCGTGGTTCCGCAGTGCAGAATTCATTCTTATTACACCAGTGGAGTTACCCATACAGTCCCCACACTGATATGTTATCTGGGAAGTTGCTGTTTTGGAAATACAAGATTTATACGTGACACAGGATGTATATCTATAACTTGAAATACATAAAACACAATTAATATGTAAAAACTGTTCTACAAACCAACTGTTTATATTAGGAGTTTATTGCAATCACAATTCATACCAGCAAAGAACATCACACCTCCAACCACCTCTGTCAGCAGCTAAGAACATAAGCTAGTAACATCTGCTACATCGCAGAGCAGCATAGGCTCTCTAAAAATAAATAAACGTCTTCATTTTGCTTATTTAGGCCAGATAGTTTAATGAGATCGACAATGGTGGCCTTAGATTGACAAAAACAACTTTTAATGAGAAGTAGAAGGCATACCAACAAACAGAGGCTATGCAAGGCCAATGCCATGCCCTTTCGTGTAACACGTTCGAGGACTTTTCAAGGGCCCTTTCATATTAACAGGCATTGTTTCTTGTGGAGGGAAGCCAGCTGGTGGCTCTCGATGAATATTTAATCAACATTACCATCGCTGGCATCCTCTCATACACTCGAGCAGGGGAAATGCAGATAGCTTCTACATCCTTGTGTGCACAAAGCAGAAAAGAAAACTTGCAACTTGAGGAAACAAGGGCAGGTACAGCATTTAGTTTTCTGTAACCTCGGAGGCATGACTGGCTTTTGTCCCTGGTGAGTAAACAGGTATGCTGGGAGTTTTGAAATGCAAAAAGGTAGTTCTTTGAAAAGCAGACTAATTTTACACTGAACTATAACTTTTCTGTAACTAAGAGCCATGTAGGGAACCTCTTTTCCTAAAGGAGTTCATTATTGTTCAGGGAATTGTGTGTAAACACAAGCACTGAAGCATGCAAAGGTTGTATTGATTACCGATTCTGTAACTAATCTTTATCATAAATGAGAACCTGAAGGAAAATGAACCTCTAATCACAATTTAGAGGTTTGCATTGAGGTCCATTAAACTCCCTGGCTTGATGCTAAAAATGGTACATTCAAATTTACAATAGTAATTAATTGCCAGTGCCTAGCTGTTATAGCTGTTTCAATGATGATAATGCATATTTTAAATTCTTATATTTTTAAATTGTATATTCTATATTCTAATCATTGAATGGCTCTAAATGGTTTGTTTGTTGTTCATTTAAAGGTGCCAGAATATATTTATTGAGTGTTTTAGGATTTTACGTTGTTCTTTGATATAAACAGTAAGCATGTGATTTTGATAGGTGTGGAAATGCTCAAATGTTGATTAACAAGCAAATTTACAACCCTGTCACTTTGCCTTTGAGTAAACTCACTGCACTGGCTGGTTATTATTATTATTAGTAGTAGTATTATTATTAGGTTATTATGGTTATTTATGATGATTATTATCAGCACTGGCAACGATTCACAGAACCCACAAATGATTCCTGATTCGTACCTTATATTGTTGATGTCCTCTTGTTGTGTCCTCTCAGCGCAATGTGATGTTAGCAAGATGAAGAGATTGTAGCTGGCTTAGCTTTCAGACTTGCCCCCACTTGCTTCCCTGGATTTGACCATGCACCAACTCGCGTCCCCAGGTCTGGCACAGAAAAAGCCATGTTTAAAGCTTGATTCCTGTAGCAACCAGTATTCCCATAACCAGCAGAGTCTGGAGATGATGAGCTCCTCTCCAGTATCAACAGCACCATATTCTCCTGATGTCACTGCTGCCTTTTAACACTTCATCAGCGTTGACTAGAGCTTTCTCTGAAGGGCTGAGTGTATGTACATGTTGGAGGCATAACAAGTCAATACTGTTACGTTACTGTAACAGTTCATTTTATTTGAAGCGGCAACAGTGTTTGAGGTTCATGGTTTGTCAGTTGCTGCCCATTGTTCAGCTATGCCAAGAAAATGGAGTTGGACATTCTAGAGCCCCTTTTAGTCCATTTGTGTCTTCTGTAATGAGTAAAGAGATTATTGCATTTGCCTTTTGCAGAGCACATTACACAGTCAGACGCCACTAGCCGCCTCTCTAATCTTTGAGCAAATGGTCAGTATAAATATTTCACTCTAAACACCCTCATTTCCTGAAATGGTCAGCATACACACCTTCAAAAGGGTAATCTGCTATATTTGCAGTCTTCTCAGAGATACACGAGCAGTTAGAAGCGCTTAATCTGTTTGTGATGGAAAGCCAGGTTGGAGAGTGCTTCTCTCTCTCTCTCTCTCTCTCTCTCTCTCTCGGTAGGCAGATGGTGAGGTTTGTCTTGCGGCGGTAATCTCCTGCTGCGGAGAGAAGACGAGTTGTAAACTGGAGATGAAACAGGTTTAATACTGTACAATCCAAAGGTTTTAGCCATGCTTAAGTGATGCCTTACATATGGCTGAACATCTGGGGAAAGTGTTCAGCAAAGAGGGTTGTTAACTCCCTGTACACTCCCTCAATGATCTTTCAGTGATCAAACAACAAATACAACCTGAACCATTCGGTTTTTTGCAGTCTTTCTCAAGCCTCACATTCCGCTTTGCATGGGTAATGTAAATGTTGCTGAATGAAGGGCACAGTTTTTCATTTCTGCAGATCCATAGAAATTGGTGTAGTGTAACTATGGAAATGAGTGTTCCATCTTAAAACTAAACATATTGGGTAAAACATATGGGTAAAGCATGGCAAAGAACCAAGGAAGCAGGGGTTCCTGTGGACATGGTTGTAATGTACCATGGAGGCAACCATAATGTAAACATGGAAATGGGTGTAGTGTAACTATGGAAATGAGTGTTTCATCTTAAAACTAAACACATTGGGTAAAACATAACAAAGAACCAAGGAAGTAGAGGTTGCTTAATCATTAAAATGACTGCAATGTAACAGCAGACATGCTTGTAGCATACACATGTAAAAGGGTGTAGCTTAAACATGGAAATGAGTGTACCCCAACCAATAGAACCAGGAGTGGCGTCACAGTGGAAATGTGTGTAGTGTAACAGCAGTTATAGTTGTAGCTTAAACATGGAAATGAGTGATGGGTAACAATGGACATGGTTGTAGCACAATCGTCTAAATGGGTGTACCACCGCAAAGGAAGTGGGAGAAGCATGACCATAGTAATGTGTGTAGTGTGACAACAGACATGGTTGTAGCATAACCATGTAAATGGGTGTAGTGCAATTATGATAATGAATATACCCCAAACAAGAAAGTAGGTTTAGCATGACCATGGAAATTAGAGTAATATAACAGTGGATATGTCTGTTTAAACTATGAAATGGGTGTAGTATAACAATAGATATGGTTGTAATGTAACCATGGAAGCAACTGTAATGTAAACATGGAAATGGGTGTAGTGCAACCATGGGAATTAGTGTACAGTAACCAAGAAAGTGGAGGAACACAACCATGACAATAGGTGTAGCATACACATGGACATGTGTGTAATGTAACTATTGAAATGAGTGCACCATAACCAAGGAAGTGGGAGTACCTTAACCCCATAGCATAACCATGGGAATGAGTCTAGTATAACCATAGAAATTTGTGTAGTCCATACAAAGAAGTAGGAGTATCATGAACATGGAAATGAGTGTAGTGTAACGGTGGGAATTTCTGTAGAGTAACTATGATGGGAAACATACTATTGGCTATAGTGTAATCATGGAAATGGGTGTAAACCAATAAGAGTGGGTGTTCCATAATAATGGTGTTATAATTTCTATGATATTCTATCTACATATTGTTCTGTTACAACAACCACATAATACATAATAATAATAATTATACATTATACAATAACACATAATAATACATAATAAGAGGACCTGCCACGTTTAGTCATTTCCCACCTGACATTTTTCCTATTGTTAAGAATTGGGGACAGAAATTGGTTTTGAAAAGTGACATGTCCTTTACCCACATCAACATCTTCTGTCAAACTTTGCCTATACATAATACATAAGCAGAAACACAGCCATGCTACAAAGATCAAAAGCAATCAACTTATTTCTCAGCATAAGCCTGTGAACCTGCTCACATTGTAGTGCTGCAGATCGTAATGATACATATCTTAGAAGACCAGTTTACAAATCCACTGCTCAGGAATGAATGTAGCCCACTTTGCAAGGCTGGTCATATTTACAGCATACTCTATAATCTGAGGATGCCATTAAGGCAGTGCTTACAAGTGAAGCTCTGAATGCTGTCACTTAAGAGCAAAGTTTTGAAAGGAGTGTGATGATTCAGCATGTGTGAAGTAGCTGAAAGGGTAAGGTTGTCAGAACTTGTTTAGTGTCTAGACATGTGTCACCAACCATGCCTCAAGCGAAGTCCCTGGATCTCCTTTAAGCTGTTGTTGGTGCTGAATATCCCGTCGTGAAGGAGGTGGCAGGGCAGAGTGTAAGGTAACAATGCACATGGTTGTAGCATAACCATGTAAATTGGCATTGTGCAACCATGGAAATGAGTGGACTGTAACCAAGGAAATGGAGACGCATAACCATTAGTATAACAAATATTTTGAAGTGAGTATGACGATTCAGCATGTGTGAAGTAGCTGAAAGTGTAAGGTTGGGTTGTCAGAACTTGTTCAGTGTCTAAAAAGGTTTCACCAACCAGGCCTCAAGCGAAGTCCCTGGATCTCCTTTAAGTAAAAGAATAATGCATTTAAAAGAGACCAAAACTACTCACAAGGTCAGGCAAGTAGACGGCTAAACTGTGGTCATGAGGAGATACTTCTTCCCCACACCATTGCACCACCTCCACTAGGCTAGACTGTTGAGACAAGGCAGGTTGGGTATATGGATTTATGCTGTTGGTGCCAAATTACTAACTCTATCAAATATGCGCTTCAGCAGAGATCAGGATTCATCAGACCAGCCTATGTTAGGCCAGTTTCCACCTGTCCAGTGTTGGTAAGCCTCAGCTGCGAACTGAGAACAGTCCACCATATCAAATCAAAATCAAATAAAATTTTATTTGTCACATACATAGTCATACACAGTATAACTTGCAGTGAAATGCTTTTTTGACAGTCTGCCCACATCAAGCTGTACAATAAAAATCTACATTTAAACTTAGCTAAACCTTAACTTAATGAAGTAAAGTGCAAAAGTGCAAAAGAAAAATAAAATAAAAATGAAGAAAATAAAAATAGAATAAGTTACATTTAAGTTAAAGAATAGAACATAAAAATATGAAAATATAGAAATATAAGCAAAAAAAAATACAGAATACAAATATACAAATATATATACAGAGATGAGATTCAGGGTTCTTAAGCGTTTCCCCGAGGGCAACAGAGAGAACAGTCCATTGTTGGGATGACTGGGGTCCTTCACAATCTTCTTGGCCTTGGTCCAACACCGCTTCTTGTAGATGGACTGCAGGTCAGGAAACTCCATCTTAGTGATTCGCTCTGCTGAACGTCTCACTCGTCGTAGCGCTTGCCTGTCCTGCTTGGTGCTGTTCCCAAACCAGACTGTGATGTTCCCCGTGAGGATGCTCTCGATGGTGCAGGAGTAGAAGGATCGTAGTACCTTGGAGGGCAGTCTGAAGTCCCTCAGTCGTCTCAGGTGGTATAGGCGCTGCCGAGCCTTCTTCGTTATGGTGTTGATGTGGCAACTCCATGACAGGTCCTGAGAGATGGTCACTCCAAGGTATTTGAAGCTTCCTACCCTATCCACCGCCGTTCCACTGATGTGGACAGGTTGGTAGCTCCTCTGCCGTTTCCTGCTAAAGTCCACAATCAGCTCCTTCGTTTTGCTGGCATTTAGCTGGAGATTATTATCCTGGCACCAGTTCTCCAGGGTTCTAATCTCTTCCAGGTAGGCCTTCTCGTTATTTCCTGAGATCAGGCCCACCACAACTGTGTCGTCAGCAAACTTAATGATGTTGGTGGAGCTGGAAGTGGCTTTGCAGTCTGAGGTGTACAGCGAGTACAGCAGAGGGCTAAGGACACAGCCCTGAGGGGCTCCGGTACTGAGGGTGAGGGTGGGTGAGACATGCTTGCCTACCCGAACAGCTTGTGGTCTGTTAGTCAGGAAGTTGGAGATCCAGTCACAGATGGATGGGTGGAGACCTAGATCTTCCAGCTTTGTGGTGAGTCTTGAGGGAATAATAGTGTTAAATGCTGAACTGTAGTCCACAAACAGCATTTTAACATAATTACCCCTCCCAGCATCCAGATGTGTCATCGATGTGTGGAGAAGGTGAGCGATGGCATCATCTGTGGAACGGTTTGGACGGTATGCAAACTGAAACGGGTCCAGGGTGTTGGGCAGCGTGGATGTGATGAAGTCTCTCACCAGCTTCTCGAAGCACTTCATCATGACTGATGTGAGGGCGACTGGGCGGTAGTCGTTGAGGCAGGCTGGCTGTGGTTTCTTCGGGACAGGAACGATGATGGACTGTTTGAAGCACGATGGAACAATCCCCTGCGTCAGTGAGAGATTGAAGATGTCCGTGAATACCGGGGCTAGCTGATCTGCACAGGCTTTTAGGACTCGACCACAGATGCCATCGGGTCCCGCAGCCTTCCTGGTATTCACTCTTCTGAACACCCGCCGTACATCTCTCTCTGTGATGGTGAAGGCTCTTTGTTCTCTGACGTGCTCCTCTATATCAGCTGTGCCGGTGTCACTGTAGTTAACGTTGCCGGCTGCAGCATCAAAGCGAGCATAAAAGGTGTTTAGCTCGTTCGCCAGAGATAAGTCTGCACTTCCCAGTCCACAGGGTGGGCTCCTATAGTCCGTTATTGTTCTCAGTCCCTGCCACAGGCTCCTAGAGTCGTTTTGCTGGAACTGGGACTCTAGTTTCCTCCCGTAGCGCTGCTTCGCCTCCTTTACCGCCTTCCTTACTCCATATGACGCAGACTTGTATTCCTGCATATCTCCGCTGATCAGTCCCGTGTTGTAGGCAGCAGTGCGGGCATTCAGAGCCTCCCGGATGCTTTTATCCACCCAGGGCTTCTGATTGGTAAATGTTTTGATTGTAGATTTCTGGACGGTGTCGTCCGCTACTTTCCTGATAAAACCCACGACCGCTTCCGTAAACATGTTGACGTCATCGGAGCTGCGCCGGAACATGTCCCAGTCCGCGTCATCAAGAGCGTCCTGCAGCGCGGCCACTGATTGGTCCGTCCAGCGCTTGACCTCTCTCACCACCGGAAGCTCTTGCTTCAGCCTTTGTTTATATTTTGGTAGGAGAAAGATGGCGGCGTGGTCTGACTTTCCAAACGGTGGTACTGACTGCGCTTTGTAGCTGTCTTTGTGTGTGGTGTAGCAGTGATCTAAAGTCCGGTGGCCCCGGGTAGGGCAGGTGATGTGTTGGTGAAAGTTCGCTGCCACACTTTTGAGGTTGGCGTTGTTAAAATCCCCAACAACAGTGAGTGCAGCGTCCTTATGGTGGGTTTGGATCTGTGTGAGTGTGTCGTGAAGCTCACACAGCGCGGTGTCCTTCTGTACATCGGGTGGAATGTACACTGTACAGACGATGACCAAGGTGAACTCCCGAGGAAGATAGAAGGGACGAAACTTTAGGTCAAGCAGCTCCAGGTTTGGTGTGCAGGAGCGTACGAGGGTCACAACATTAGCACTGTCGCACCACTTGTTGTTCACCATGATACATACTCCACCACCTCTTGACTTCCCCGACTCCACGGTTCTGTCCATGCGATGTACCGAGAAGAACTCGGCCGGCTGGCTGGCGTGGTCCGGTATCGCTGGGTTCAGCCATGTCTCGGTGAAACAGAGGAGGTTGCAGTCCCGAATGTCTCTCTGGAACTTGATTCTGGCCCGGAGGTCGTCGAGTTTGTTGTCTAGAGACTGGACGTTGGCTAGGAGAATACTAGGCAGAGGTGCCCTGTGTGCCCTGGCTCTCAGTCTGTCTCTGACGCCGGCTCGCTTTCCTCGGTGTCGCTTCTTGTGGAGTTCGGCGTCCCGTCCTTTGTCCTCCTTCAGGATTTCTCTCGGCCAGCTTGGATCCGGAGTTAGCAGCGATTTAAGGTAGTACTATCTCCTGAACAGCCACTGAGGATGGGCAACACAAACTGTGCAGATACGCTTCTGCCTTTGACTTTACATCTACAAGGTGGATCAACTATGCAGGAGTGTCTAATACAGTGAACAGTGAGTGGACACGGTGTTTAAACACTCCAGCAGCACTGCCGTGTCTGATCCACTCGTACCAGCGCAACACACAGTACTAACACACCACCACCATCAGAATTACTACAGTGCTGAGAATGACCCACCACCCAAATACTACCTGCTCTTTGGTGGTCCTGTGGGGTCCTGACCATTGAAGAACAGGATGAAAGGAGGCAGAAAATACACCCCAAGAAGTACTTTATGAAAATAATAAATAGCTTGGGTTAGTCATTCATTTTTGAGCTAGATTACATAGTATTTGTTTCTAAAAGGTTTCGACAAACACTTGAGTTAACAAAGTATTTAGAAGGGGAAAACCACCCCCCTTCAGTCTACTACTGTTGCTGTCATCTAATGTTGATCTCTGAAAGACTGTACCTAGACTGTTGTCTAAAATCAGCCAGAGCCAGAGTGTGTGTGCTCTGCCAGCACCTGCTGAGATTGTGCTACCATTGTTACTTTCTCCCAGATGGAAAAGTAGGTGAAGCAAGGCTGTGATCTAGTGACTTTAGGCGAGAATGAGCGGGATAGAAAAGTGGTAATGTCCAGACCTAGAGAGAAAATCACAGTTCTTTCACTTTTGTTCAGAGACTGTCATACCTGGCCTTGTTAAATAACATCATTACAGAACTGCCGGTGCTCAACAGTCGATATATTGACGTATTTTTGTGCTTGCTGTGCCACTTGCACAGTCTAGATGCTGGCTGAGGAGAATACGAGGGTAAAGTACCCAGAAGGGTGCTTAAGTCAGAAACCTGTCACTTTAAAGAAAGATTCCCTCTAAGCTCAAGCAGCACACAGAAATATATCACTTTAAAAGAGCATTCCAGTCAACATCCATCATTCAACGTATGATTTCTAGCCTTGGGAGCATGAGGTGCATTTGTGCATGTAATGATGTGTGCAGTGATTGATCACCCATGATATGCTTAAGCATTAACGTGTTCAGTGTTAGTCATGGCAGTTCCAGGCCAGTGACGTTATGCAATTAAAGTATACATTGAAGATGCAGGTATTAACCAGATTGGCTGTCAGAAATAATTATTTATTATTTTACTATCACTATCAAGTGTCATCAGGTTGGTTCCAACTTCTGGAGACCATATGGATAGTGTTTCTCCAGAATGCCCTGTCTTCTGTTACGGTTTTTACAGCTTTGTAATGGCTGGTTCATGATATCATTGATTTGTGAAGTGTTTGCATCCATCCACCTTGTTGCTGGCCACCCTCTTATCCTTCTGTGTGAATGTTATTGCTCATTTTACCTTTGACTGTGCCAAACATAAGCATTTTATTTTTCTTTTCCAGACATCCAAATCTTGTGTTTGTGTGAGAATCAAGGCCTGATTTGCTCTAGGATCCATGCTCTCAAAAGTCTTTACCAGCTCCATTGTCCAATACCGAATCAATACGTCTCCTGTCACACTTTTCATTGTCCCACTTTCACATCCAGGAAAAAAAGACCATGGACCAATTCTGATCTTTGTGTGCAGAGACAAGTCATTACGACTGAAGACGTTTCCGAGCACCTTCATCCTTTTTCGGCTGAGAGCCAATCTGTGTCAAGTTTCTTGACTGCTGGATTCTTTGTTGTAAATAATGGATCTAGGCAGGAAAGAGCTATCCAACACTTTCACCATCAATGGTAATCCAAGGAGCTTTTCTTTGTGACCTAATGACCTTTGTCTTCTTCATATAGAGCTGAAATCACATGTTTTCGCTCTGTTCTTTAACTTTCCTTATAAAGGCCTGCAGATCGTCATGATTTTACACTATGAGTGTTGTGTCGTCCACATATCAAACGCTATGGATGTTTCCCCAACCAATCTTCTGCTTCTCTCATTATACAGTTGCACTCAAAATTATTTAACCCTCATTGCAGATTAGGTTTATATATCTTTTAATGATGGCTGCACTCTCAGAATGTTTCAATCCCTTCATGACAAGTGTATTTAGGACATTGTGGAGCAGCCATTTACTCGTATGACCCGCTGCAAATGTGATGTATAGCCAGACACTAGCTTCTGGCAGCATTGCTGAAAAGTCTTAGCATTCCTCGTGGGCAATGTCCTTTAATTCTATAATACTCTTGGGTTTCTTCTTCAAATACAGACAAAGATTTTCTATGATGTTTAAGTCAAGAGACTGTGATGACCACTCCAGAATCTTTCAGGGCTCCAATCCTTCTTCTAAAACCTAGCTTTAGTAGACTTTGAGGTATACATGGGATAACTGTCCTGTAGGACGGCCCAATGGCGTCCAGGCTTCAGCTTTATCACAGAAGGCATTATAATTTTTACCAGGATTTCCTTCTACTTGATTGAATCCTTGAATCTTGTCCTGCACACTCTGCAGGTTTCCATTTCCAGACAGGGTTCTCTTTTCAGCATACGCTTCCTTCTTTATCCTCCAGACGTACCTCTGAGGCCTGAAAAGTTTAGTTTCATTATTCCACAGAGCAAGTCCTTTCGGGTATGTTTGGAGTAAATAGTAAATGTTGCTAATTCACCTAATTTTCAATAGTGGTTAAATAATTATGAGGGCAACTGTATGTTCAGTTTACAAGTATGATAATAGCATGTCGATAGTAGTTGTCATGACTGGCTAGGTCAGACAATGAGGAATGAACACTCGCAGGGACGGTGCGATGCAAGAGACTTTATTAACAAAAACCAGGGCATAACGTAAACGTTAAGGCAGCAAAGTACAGGGCCAAAGGAAGAACAAAAGCAAACACGTGACAAAGGAATGTGGGCGAAAATAACAAACCCACCTAAGGCTGGTGGAAACCTAGGGAGATAAGCTTAAACGCTGAACCCCGGAGGCAACCCACGGACAAACCTGCACCTTGACACGCTCATGAACGGTATAGCCGAGTAGAACTAGAAACATGAGGGACTCCCACGGACGTCCTTGTGAAATCTATCACTAGACAGTTGACTTAGGATCAGACGCCAACTCACCAGGATGGCTCAGAGTGAATAATTCTCGGCAACGAGACTGTTGGCATTTGCTCCCTAAATACCACAGACTCAGGTGAACCAATTCAACGAAAACAAAGAACACAAATCAGTGGATAACTAAAACATGACGTGAGACGTGAACATGAACTTTGAGCTGAAAGTCCGTGAATCATGACATGAACAAAACATCGACTTAAAAGTCCTGAGGAGAGCCTGCGGGCCGCGGCCCGGGACTGCCCCTGGGAACCTGACAGTAGTGACCAAATTACATAAGATTGCAAATAGCTGGATCCAAAGTCCAAAGTGCAAAAGGGTAGCTCTCCAGGAGCAGGGTATACCAATTTATGGGTTCTTGCTAGAGCCTTTACAGTATGTGGAGGCTGTTCAAACTTTTAAAAGATTCTGTATGGGCTGTTTTAAACATTCTTTATGGAAGAAACACGGTTCTTCTATGGCCCTGTGCAAAGAACCCTTTTAGTCTGGTGCTTTAAGTTTGAAAAATGTAAAAAGTGGCTTTAAACCTTAAACAATGGATATATATATATATGAAGATGTTAGATGAAGAGCATGCCATATTGGCATAGAGGTGGTCTCCCATCTGAGTGATGGGAATATGACATAGTGGCGCAGCGTATGTGTCCTACAGCTGTAAAAGTTATATAGAGACCAGATTAGAAGCAAGACCTGTCTCAGAAGTGCTGAATAAGTTATTGAGAGGACATGTTCACGTAAAGAAAATGACATTTATAGCTCTTTCATGGAAATGGATATCACTATTCATTATCCCACAGCCTGACGACATATGCCTTTAGCTCACCATCAGGGTTTCCTCTTCTATCAAGCCTTCCCTTTAACTCTGCTAAAGCAGCCAGGCAAAAAGCTTTTTCATCAGACTGCTGGGTGTCAGCTCACAGATGTAGGGCTCATTATCACATTAACACTGAGTGAAGAACAGCAAATCTGTACAAGTGTAGAGGGCCTACATGTGTGCACTGCTGTGGCCAGGATATTCATGATTACAATTGCCATTGATGTGGTATTTTTCTCTGGGAAAAAGGGATTACCTTATATATACTTGTGCAGAGGTTTTAGGCACTTGGACACATTGTAAAGTATTTATCTCAGCAGTAAGAGTGTTTTTACTGTAAAAACTCCAGCAGCCAGTTCAGGTTACACTAACTTAAACTGTCCCCTCCCCCAGTTTTTTACTCAAAAGACTTACACTGATGCTGACACCACAATGGTTCATGGTGGGGATGGTGTGTTTGTGGTGATCCACAGTGTTTGGTGTCCACAAAACATAGCGTCTAGTCTGATTTTGGTCTCATTAGACCAAATAACCTTCTTCCAGTTGGCCTTGGAGTCTCCCACATGCATGGGTAAACTGTAGTGTAGATTGCATTGTCTTTGCCACTCTCCCATAAAGCTTTGACTGGTGAAGAACCTGGGCAAAAGCTGTTGTATGCCGAGTCTCTCCCATCTCAGCTGTTAAAGCTGTTAACTCCCTGAGAGTGGTGACAGGTGTCTTGGTGACCTCCTTTACTAGTGGCCTTCTTGCACTGTCTCTCAGTTTGTGAGGATGGCATGCTCTAGACAGATTTACACGTCATATTTCTTAATGATGGATTTAACTGTTGATGATGTTCAGTGTCTTGGACGTTTTTTGGATCCATCCTCTGACTCTTCAACAACCAGTTTGGTGGAGTATTCTTTTGTTATCATGGTGTATTTGTAGTCAGGAATACTGGTTAACCAGCGACTGGACCTTCCATACAGGTGTCTTTATATTACAATCACTACATAGTACTCAATGCACTCCATGTCACTAATTGTGAGACTAGTTACAACAATTGTCTGGACCTCTGCTAAATTAGGTCACTAATTAGGTCCATTTTTATCCAGTCACTTATTTTATTTTACATTATGTGTAATTTCTTGTACAAAAAGCCAAAATATATTCACCATGATTCCATTATTAAGAGCAATAAAATTGGAAAATATCCAAATAATAAATACTTGTTATAGGCACTGTTTGGTGGAGTTTCCCCTGCTTTGTTTAGTTTGAACTAAGGGGGTTGCCACTGTCATTACAGCATAGTAATATTTAACACTATGAAATATGCTTTTCCATGATGCTAACCCATGCGTGTGTAAACAATATTTAATAAAATATTACACAGTAGAGGCATAAAACCTGAATTACTGAAAAAAGGCCACCTCCTTAGTTCCACCAACAGCCATTGTTTTATCATTTCTGTGCTGAATCATAGCAGGTGAAGGGTCAGTATAAATGTAGTCCTAGTTTAATGATTGCTCTAGGCAAACTAGCCTCAGTCTTCTAGCCCAGAATATGCAGGTCAAACAGATGGATAAGGCAGAGTGATCTGCCGGAGGGAAGAACGCACGTAAGAAACTGGGAAAGGCTCTTAGCCCACTGGCCCAAAACCATATGGAGCTCAGAGGGCATAGAGGAATCCATTAGTATGAGATTATTTTTGTCCCCAACATATAGTCTCTCACCGATAAAGGCCTGAAAAGTCTTTAATGTTCCAGTGCTTTGAATTCTACTGAACTTTTTAGCAGGGATGAGTTGTGTTTGGTTTGAGGCGCTGTGACTGGAGTGGACTGGAGCCTTAATGCAGAGCAAAGTCCTTTAAATCAGAAGTCACACAGAGGATGAGCTGAAAGCCTCTCCACCGCCCGCCGTTTTAGCAGAGTAGGCCCGGCTCAAAACTCTCAGAGCTCACGGACAAATGGGATTTAAGGACCTTAGCGTCTCTGGTGGGAGGTTTGCCAGAATTTCCAGTGACTTTTTGTGATCGTCATCAGCCTGTTTTATACGTTTGCCTTTATTTTGTTTGTTTTTGGACCTGATTTGGGAGAGCCAGGTTTAAAGGCATTCATATTATTTTTATGATGATGATTATTATTATACCAGCTTCACCATCCAACGTTTTTTGACACCATCCTCCATCTCTCTAGTGCCATTCTTCACTTCAATGGTGTGTGTTTTCTTCTGTCATCCTGTCATTTAGCTGTGTGCGTTTTCCCACAGAAGCGTGTTTTAGTGACAGCTTTGTAAATGAGGTACCTGCTTGTCACCTATTGTGTTCTCTAAAGCTCTCTCTTTCTTAACTCTCTCCTTCCTCCCCTGGAAACATCTAGAGCCTTTGTTTCGTAGAATGAAAAAAAAAAAAAAAAAAACTCACTGCAGATACAATGGCTTGGCTCTTCACTCTTTAACAATACGCCTTAACTGAAGGATTCTGATCACGTAGGGGCTCCACTAAGACGCTGCACCAGACCGCAACTTATCTTTATGATCTGGTGAGAAATATCATGGAGTGGTATCTGGGCCGTGCAAATTGGCTGCAATCTCCCTGCTAATGAATCACATTAAGAGTGACAGAGCAGCATCTCTAAGTTGAGAGCAGATTTATGGGCTAAGGCTTACTGATTTCAATCCCCGGTTTCACTCACCCTACCGCTGATAAGCGTGTAAACAGATTTGATGCCCACAGAAAGATATTAAAGTGAACCTCCAGAAATAGCTTGCCGTTGTTTGTTGGTGAGCAATATGTCATATGGATAGTTGATGTATTTGAGGTATGCGGTCTTGTTAGTGTATACACAGTATGCATATATATATATATATATATATATATATATACATACTCCTATGTCGTATTGCATTACACATTTGACAACCCTTTGGGACTTCATAAGATATGCCAAAGCAAACAGTTACCAAATAATTCACAGTAGCTTCTGCATGAGGATTATTGACTGAATAATAAACCTAGAGTTCAATGAGTTAAGCTAGATAAGCTTAGCTGTAAAACAGCAAGACTTTATTTTCATTGAGTTTGATGGACCAGCTGGTCTATCAGTATGATCAACTTGACCAAGATAGTTGTCAAGCTGGTCATACTGGTTAACTAGTTTGCTCAAGCTGGTTGACCAATTTGGCCAAGATGGTTATACTGGTGGACCAGCGTGGTCCAGCTGGTCATCATGAATCAGTCAGCAGGGTCATTCTTGTTCATGCTGGTCATTCATGCTGGTTGACAAGATTGGTCATGCTGGTCATGGTGGTCAACCAGCATGGTCATACTGTTTTTTTAGCCTGGTCAGGTCAGTCATGGTGGTAGATGTAAATAAAAACATACTCTATGCTGGTGTTAAACTGGTAAAGCAGCTTGACCAGCTTGAGCTGACCAGGTTGTTTTTTTCCACAGGAGAGCATCAATGCATCAATGTGTTTAAAAATTAAGCACTGGACAGATATTCTGGTTGCTTGGAGCTCATTTGAGATTCTGCTTGCTGCAAGCTTACATCACTGATCTTGGTCAGCGGTCAGTGTTGTCCCACTGGGAGAACACAGTGATCTGGCACTGGAGAGAGTGAAAGCTCAGTGACGTGAAACATTTTCTTGTACTTGTACTTTTTATGTTGAATGGCCCAGAACTTATAAACACCAGTCCACCACTAGTTTCATTTGTGTCTTTATTTTCGGGGGGTTTTATTATTTTTTCATGCCATTTCTGTGTCATAATCATAGCAGAACCCTTTTTGGTGCTATACATATAACATTTTTTATTACAAAAGTGTACAAGATTCTAGTGGCAGACAACTCGCGGCAAAGCATCCTTACACTACACCAACCTACAACCGTACCAATATGTATATTTACATATGTATATTACATATAGCAGCATGTAGCAATATGTTACATGCTGTTCCCTGCTCTGTTAAACCCAGGGCAAATAACCACAAGATAAGTGACATATTGAGCATTAACCACTGTGAATAAGTGCTGCCCTAGGAGCAGTCTGGTTTTAGATTCTGCTGAATGCGCTTGGCTGCAGTACACTGCATTATGGAAACACACAGAGAGCGTAACATACACATAAATATATGTAAGACATAGAGCTGCTAGTGGAATAAAACATGTGGATGGATTGGCCTGTCCTGCAGGCCTTCGCATATTGTAAAGCTAATGGATGCTGAGATGGAGGTCCAGGGCTAAAGCTGTACTGGAGGAGTGATTTAGCCTTTCTTTTTTTTCCAGATAAACAGACATCACTGTATTTGAATAAAAGCCCCCTCTATTCCCCAACAATGACTAGAAGCATGGGAAAGCATTGGTGTGCATCAATGATTAATACACTTTAAATACAGCTCTACACACAGACCAAAAATAAATAGATATAGTACTTGACACTGCACTAAGAGCAGAGACTGTGATGTGTGTAAGATGGCTTTATGGAGCGTGAGTGTATTCTGACGAGCACTTTCTCCTCACTGTCTTCATTAGGAGATGGAGAACACTGTCAGTCTATTAGCCCTACACTGCTTGAGGAGTGGGTAATATGTCAAAAAATTGACATAACAATAATACTAATAAGAAGAAGAACAACAACAATAATAACAAGAGCAATCCTATCTCCATCAAAAGTCTCCATCAGAGCTGTTGGCCCAGTCCAGGTCCACCTCTACTCCTCTGTGTTTGTTCTGCTGTGTCTCAAAACACACACTTATGGTGCACTAGTTTTTATACACTTTATAATGTGCTTGTGTGGGATGCAGCCTTTGTGTGACACTAAATGTAAGTGTTTGAGTAAGTGTAAAAAAAAATTTACAAAGTTCTCAATACAAGTTCTTGCAAAAAAACAGTTGAATGGAAAAAAATGGTCTTAGCAGTCTCAACTCACACCTCTATATATTCACACCTCCACAATTGATAGAAGCCCTGCCCACTAACAAGGCTAATTTGCTAATGCCAGGCTGACTGAAGCACAGAAAAGGGCCCACCAGAGAAAGCACCACGATGCACAGAAGTTAGTCAGGTTAACTGGTGCTAGGCTAAAAGCTAACACCGGTTCACCTGTTCACAAGGTAACCACACACAGACAACACAGACGACACCGAGACAACACTTGAAGACAACAGCACTACCTGCTTAGACTTAGGTGTAATAACTAAAATTTCAATATTCTTGTTGCTATGCTAGGCTAGGCTAGACTATGCTAGGCTATGTGGCTTATGTGTGAGCAGTCATGGTGCTGTAAACCAGGCAAATGAAGGAAAGCTCTTTTCTTTTTCACAAGCCCTCCTTGAGGAAAATCAGCATGTCTCACCCACAGGCAAAATAACAGGGTGGTAAATACACTTGTTAAACAACATATAAGCATTTTTTCACCCCAATCAAAGTCACACACTTACTAATTATTTACATTATACTATGCATTCATTGGTACCTTTAAGAAGAAGTGAGGGGAAATATCCAGCAAATGTAAAATAAAAATATATACATATAATAAAATAAGATACCATAATAGACTGTCAAGCATTTAGCTATTTGTTACTGTGCATTTTTTTCACAATGGTGTTTTTACACACTGGTGGTTGTTTACAGGTTCTCTGATGCATGCAGCCCATCAGTGTTTTTTTTTTGTTTGTTTGTTTGTTTTTTGGAAGAACTGACGAAGCATTGTACTGTTATTTATTATCATGACGATAACAAAATATCATATTACCCACCCCTTTGAAATGACCTCAACCTTGGTCTCCATACCAACACTGCCTTGGGAACATAGTGCTTACGCATTGTTCAGTCTATAGTAAGGCATCATCTTTTGTTCATATTGTGTGTTATGCTTGCCTGCACATCTTTCCGTGGAGCCATTTGAAACAAATGATTTTAATCCTAACTGCCTGCAGCAATTGCCCACTCCCACCCCGCTCCCTTTTCAAAATGGCCCTGCAAGTGGTGGTCCTCAGGAGAACAGCGTTTTAATTTCAGCTCCAGACGCCAAGGAGAAAGCGGCATAATGAATTTTCAAAGGAATTATTCAATTCGCGCTCTAGCTGCAAGGAACAAAGCCCTGGGTGTTTCAGTGTGTGTTACACACAGACGCTCCCGTAGCTTTAACAAAGCACACCGGCCCTGCATGGCATTGCAGCTGTTAATGCTCATACTGGACTGGCGCTTTTCAGGCCTCCAGTGTGTAGCAGTGAAAGCGCTGTTGTTATTTGCTATGCAGAGCCGCAGTGACGTCTGCGGAGTGTGTTGTTAATGTGTGCTAGCGGCCACATTCGGTCACCTTGCAGAGAGGAACATATTTCAGTGTTTTCTGATTTACACTTTCTTGTTTGAATGCAGAATGCTGCTCCAGATGCCTGTCAATGACTCTGCTAATTCAAGGGCAGTGATGATTTTGTGTGTGTGTGTGTGTGTGTGTGTGTGTGTGTGTGTGTGTGTGTGTGTGTGTTGCTCGTTCATATTTGTATGGGAGGAGTTATTTTTTCACTATGTAAGTCAGCCTGTGGTGTGACATAACTAATGTGGATATTAACAGGCTAAGCATATGCACACACACATACACACACATACACACACACATTTGTTTGTTTTTTTTTTGTTTTTTTATTATTTTTATTCTGGCTACATATCATCGCTGTCATGCAAACATCTTGTATCTCCATGACAAATGGACCAATAGAAATGCTCCAAAATGACTTGGAATTCAATCTTTTTACACTTGATTTTCACTGAAAGCTAAGAAGGTCTTCTGGCTTCATGTAAATTTTCCATTTGGGGATATGAGGTTTTTGCATGACGGTGATTTATATATGTCCATTTATAGTATGCACTACTTGTGAATACCCCTTCTAATGAATATTCTACTTTAAGTTGCACCCATTGCTAACACAGATGTGCAAATGCACACATACAGCTTGTCTAGTCCCTGTAGAGAAGTATTGCCAATAAAACTCTTTGGAGCAGATAAACATGAACCTAGAGGGGTACAGAGCCCTCAATGGCCCCAAGCATTGAACTGTGGAGCAGTGGAACTGTGTTCTTTGGAATGATGGTGCTCCGTCCAATACTGGATGGGATGAGTTGGGGAGTTGGGGATGAGGCAGGGTGGTGATCATCCAACATCCTGACCTCACTAAAGCTCTTGTCGCAGAATGCAATCAAATCCTCATAGAAATGCTCCAAAATCTAGTAGAAACCCTGCCCTGTACAGTAGAGACAGTTATTCCAACAAAATTTGGGTAAACTCTGTTTATACCCTTTATTTCAGAAGACAATGAATGAGCATGTGTCCCAATACTTTTGTCCCTATAGTGTATCTGTAAGTACCCTTATGTAGGATAATTGCATTATGTTGTATATATACTGCATGTCCAAATCAAGGGTATTAATACAAAGTTTGCTGCAGGATCACCCTCTACTCTTCTGGGTAGGTTATACACTAGGTATTAGAACACAGCTGTGAAAATTTGACTGCATTCAGCCATAACAGCTTTATAAGAGCATCATTTACAGATCATAAACGCTACTCCAGCTCAACCTAGAGATATTGGATGGAGCACCACAGCCCAAAGTGCCTTCATCACACAAATTGTGATGGCTAGATGCCTGGGTCGTCTCAGGCATCTCCAAAACAGTAGGTAGGTCTTGTGGGGAGTTCCCAGTATGCGGTGATCGGTACGCTAACAATCTGTGAATCTGTTGCTACGATAATGGTGCCTTTTAGCACAGGACACCTTCAGAGGTGGAGTCCATGCCCCAAAGGGTCATAGCTGTTTTGGCCACACAAGGAGGACCTACACAGTGATAGGCCTTAATCTGTTAATATTGTTAAAGTTTTTATTGATAAACACATATGGATACATAATTATATTTACATGCTTAAACATGGACGGGCAGATATAATATAAAAATACACTTACAAATCAATATAAATGGTTGTATCTATTCTATCTAACGTACACATTTCTTTTTTATAGTCTAACCAGGGACTGCAAATCAGCTTTTTGAGAAGCCCTTTATACATTTAATGTGTTTCAATTGATGTTGCAATGTTTATCTGTATTGTCAAATGAATAATAACAAACAAAAGCAGGGAGAACTCAGTCGATAAGTGCCTTTTATGATGCTGAGGAATTTTATATGCAAACACATTGTTTCTTTCTAAACGGTGCCTTAGGATTTATTCATAGAAGTCAATATGGCACCAAAAACAACAACATCTGAAGAGTCTGGGAGCTGTGATGGGAAAGACAATTGCATGTATACATCCTCTAAACCGTAGAGGTCTGAATGTGTTCATTATGCATTAAAGCAAAATGAAAAAAAGGCTACAGACCCACAGGTTATGTGTTTTTTTTTTCTTTCAACCCAGCATGATTGTGGTGGTCTGTATCTTCATAGAAGGCTTCCACTGCATACTGTAAAAAAGGTTCTTCTTCAAGAGCAAGCTTCTTACTGTTAACAGAGATAACTCGTTCCCTGTAATGGTGTCTCTATTTGAGTTGCATGGATGTTGTCTCTTCCATCTCTAAAACATAATAATAAATAGTAAAAAGTTGTAAAAAATAATAAAAGTTGAAGTTACTCAAATGCACAGTTTAAGAGCAGAATGCAAACAAGTAAATTGAGTGAATTGGACTTAAATTACCTTAACAGAAAAATCTGGCCCTTAAATCCAGTTTCCAGTCCAGGACTTTGCAATCCTTGGCAGGTGTGACACTAGTCAAGTCAAGTCAAGTCAAGTGGGTTTATTGTTATTTCAACTACATACAGAGTACACAGTGAAACGAAACAACGTTCCTCCAGGACCATGGTGCAACATAGACAGTGCATACAAAACACAAGTGCAACACAAACAAACAAGTGCGGACAGACAACACAGTACAGACAGAGGATAATAAATAATGACTGTAGTGTGCAAGTTGTGCAATGTGCGATAAATAGAGTCCAGTGAGGTAGTAAAGTTATTAGTGCAAATGCTTGTGCAAAAAATGCTTCCCATGTTATCTGGGGTAAATGGTTGGAAAGAGAGAGAGAGGGAGAGTGTACGTGTACCAGAAAGATATCAGTTCAGAAGTTGAGTTGTGTTGAGGAGTCTGATGGCTTGGGGGAAGAAGCTATTGCAGAGTCTGGTCGTGTTGGACCGGATGCTGTGGTACCTTCTTCCTGATGGCCAATCAGTGACCTTAACTGTTCCCGTAACTTCCAGCAAGATCAAAACCCAGGACTGGAAACTGGATCCAAGATCCAGATTTAAAGACCTGGTTAAGAAAAGTTGGTTCCACTTAAGACTCACAGATGTTGAAAACTGGACCTGCCAGAGAAGCTAGTGCCTTTCAGGAGACTTATGCAATGAACTTGAGATCTGGACTCATTGGTCGTCTGTCGATTGTCATTAGAATATCAACATCTTCATCAGTTTTTCTCAGAAAGGGCTTCTTGATCAGCTCCCCATCTTTTCAGACTGTGTGAGAACTGAAGTGAGAATGGAGCTTGAGTTTCTCCTCTCCCTCTCTGAAAGATGGAGCTTGTTATGGTGGTCAGCCAGGTCTTGCACGGTTGTTAGAGCCCCCATTTCCTCGGACCGAAATTTTGGATGCTCGCCTTCTTCGTGCAAGTGGATTATCTTCATCAATATATCTTGAAAAAAGAATAGTGTGTTGTTTATAGCTCTTTTTTGTCTTTGACATCTGCACAGCTTTCAGAATTCACAAAAATCCATTAATCTTATTAACTCTAAACACACACATACACAAACACACACACACACATGCAAATCCAAACAAACACACATTTGCTAAAGGAAAATTCACAGTGCAAAATATGTCCTTCATGCCTGTCATAAAACTGAGTTGGTTGCCATAGAGACAGTCCATGGCACAACCTCCAGTGACAGGGAGGAGCAAGTCGAGCAGTGTGTGTGTGTGTGTGTGTGTGTACGTGTGTTTGTGTATGTGTGTGAGTGTGATAAAAGCTTCCGACTCTGCTGTAGCCCCCGGCTGACCCCAGAACAAATGTGCAGAAACTCAGAGTTTGGAGCTGCGGGGGCAAAAACGGAGCTGACCTGGAGTCTCTCGCCAACGACACCAGGGCACACTCTCCTGACCTCCACTGAATAAACGAGGGAATTGCTGATGGTTTTTTCTGCATTGTTTAGGGCCTGTATGGAAAGGCAAGCTGAGAATAAGGGTGTGCAGAGGACCAGTTCTGAACTTTTCCCTTTGTGCATGTACCAATGCGGCAGACGGTTCTTTTCTAGATGAGAATGCCTCCTCAGTCTGTGTGAACTCTGCGCCACTAGCACTCTGATGCCACATATTCTCAACAGAACTTCTTAGATCTTACTAAAAAAAAGTAAAGCTTGTCAGCTTAAAGGCTAGTTTAAATTAGGCAGTTCGCTTCAACTGTCTGAATGCTCGCCAGTCAACAGATATTCAAGCTGGTAAAAGCTGTAGGGGAAACTGTAATGGGTGAGCAGAGCAGACTCTGTGGTGAGAAGAAAAGCATCTTAGAATGTGCAGCTTGTCCAACCTTCAGGTGGATGGGCTACAACAGTAAAGGACCACATCAGGTCAGCTAAGAACAGAAAGCTGAGGCTGCATTGGGCTCACCACAACTGGACAGCTGAAGTCTGGTGGAATGTAGCCTAGTCTAGTGAATCTCAGGTTCTGCTAAGGAACCTTAATGCAGACGACAGGGTCAGAATTTGGCACGACAGCATGAATCCATAGACCCAACCTGTCTTGTGTCAACAGTCCAGGCTTGTGGAGGTGTAATGATGAATGTATTCTTGGCACATTTTGGGCTGCAAATACCAACCAAACATCACTTAAATGCCACAGCCCAAGTATAGTTGCTGACTATTCCTACCTGACCACAGTTGACCATCTTCTTCTAGCATGATAAAGGCACCCTGTCACAAAGCAAATGTCATATCTCAAACTGGTTTCAGGAACATGATAGGAAGTGTAGTGTTCTTCAGCGGTCTTCCCAGTCAGTAGATCCGAAGTAAGACATTCACTAGAACACCTTTGGGATCTGGTAAAATTCACCAAAATTCATGAAAGTGCTCCTGAGAAATCTACAGGCCAACATCTTGTGGAATCCATGCCATGAAGAATGTAGGTCTACCTAGTTTTAGTGTTCCTAATGAAGTACTAGCTGTATGTACAGTGTATCCGGAAAGTCTTCAGACCCACTTTTTTAAAATATAAAAACCTTTTCCCTCATCATTCAGCAATCAATACCCTATAATGTTTGCTAATTTAACTAAAATATTGCATTGACATAAGTATTCAGACGCTTTACTCAGTTCTTAGTTGAAGCACCTTTGACAGCGCTTACAGCTTATAGTCTTCTTAGGTATAATGCCACAAGGTTTGCAGCTGGATTTAGGGATTGTCTGTCTTTATTCTCTGTAGATCCTCTCAAGCTCTTTCAGGTTGCATGGGGACAGTCAGGGACAGCCCTTTTTAGGTCTCCAGAGATGTTCAATTTGGTGCAAGTGAGGGCTGTGGCTGCGCCACACAAGGACATTCATTCAGAGTTGTCCCTAAGCCACACCTCTGTCCCTAAGCCAAATATCTCTGTACTTGTGTGCTCTATTCAGCTTCCCCTAACCCCGCCGCTGAAAAACACCCCCACAGCATGATGCTGCCATCACCATGCTTCACTGTAAGGATGGTATGGGGCAGGTGATGGTTTCCTCCAGACATGACGCTAAGAAATGGGACCGAAACATTCAATTATGGTTTCATCAGACAACAGAGTCCTGTTTCTCACAGTCTGAAAGTTTAATAAAAAAAAAAAATCCAATTTTATTTGTCACATACATAGTAATACACAGTATAACTTGCAGTGAAATGCTTTTTTGACAGTCTGCCCACATCAAAGCTATACAATAAAGATCTAAATTTAAACTTAACTAAACCTTAACTTAATGAAGTAAAGTGCAAAAGTGCAAAAGAAAAATAAAATAAAAATAAAAATAGAATAAGTTACATTTAAGTTAAATTTAAAAAAATATATATTAAAATATAGAAATATAGAAATATAAGCAAAAAATATATATATATATATACAGATGAAGTGCGTGTCTGTGTGTGTGTGTATATATATATATATATATATATATATATATATATATATATATGTGTGTGTGTGTGTGTGTGTGTGTGTATGTATACATATGTACATATTTATCTGTATGTGAGTGTATGTGTGAGTTAAAAATAAATATTTTCGTTATTGTCCGTAGTGAGTTTTCCGCGAGCCATGGTTGTGTATTGTAGTGAGTGAGGGTCCAGTTTGTGTATGTAGATATTTTAATTTAGTGTCCTAGTAGTGTCCAACACCGCTTCTTGTAGATGGACTGCAGGTCAGGAAACTCCATCTTAGTGATTCGCTCTGCTGAACGTCTCACTCGTCGTAGCGCTTGCCTGTCCTGCTTGGTGCTGTTCCCAAACCAGACTGTGATGTTCCCCGTGAGGATGCTCTCGATGGTGCAGGAGTAGAAGGATCGTAGTACTTTGGAGGGCAGTCTGAAGTCCCTCAGTCGTCTCAGGTGGTATAGGCGCTGACGAGCCTTCTTCGTTATGGTGTTGATGTGGCAACTCCATGACAAGTCCTGAGAGATGGTCACTCCAAGGTATTTGAAGCTTTCTACCCTATCCACTGCCGTTCCACTGATGTGGACAGGTTGATAGCTCCTCTGCTGTTTCCTGCTAAAGTCCACAATCAGCGCCTTCGTTTTTCTGGCATTTAGCTGAAGATTATTATCCTGGCACCAGTTCTACAGGGTACTAATCTCTTCCAGGTAGGCCTTCTCGTTATTTCCTGAGATCAGGCCCACCACAACTGTGTCGTCAGCAAACTTAATGATGTTGGTGGAGCTGGAGTGGAGTGGCTTTGCAGTCTGAGGTGTACAGCGAGTACAGCAGAGGGCTAAGGACACAGCCCTGAGGGGCTCCGGTACTGAGGGTGAGGGTGGGTGAGATATGCTTGCCTACCCGAACAGCTTGTGGTCTGTTTGTGAGGAAACAAACTCCAGGTGGACTTTCAATCATCCTCTTACCGAGGAGACGCTTCTGTCTGGACATTCCACCAGTCTGGGCCAGATCGATGGCGCAAGGCAGTGATGGTTAACTTTCTTGAAGCTTCTCCTATCTGTACACAGGCAGAGTCAGCCAGAGTGACCACTGGATTTTTGGTCAACTCTTACCAAGGTCTTTCTTCCCCTATCACTTAGTTTGGTGGGTGGCCAGCTCTAGGAAGAGTCCTGGTTGTTCCAAACTTCTTCCATTAAGGAATAACGGAGGCTTTTGGGAACTTTCAGTGCAGTAGTATTTTTGAAGCCCTCTCCAGATCTTATCCTCTAAGCTCTACAGGCAGTTCCTTTCTCCTCATGACCTGGTCATGTACTGTACTGTACTGTACCTGTACTGTACTGTAATCTAAATACTCATGTCAATGACAAATTTGAGTTTTTACTTTTGAATAAATTACTTGAATTTGGAAAAAAACTTTAGGTCTGAATGCATGTATAGATACAGTCTGGAGTTCAGTCTGCTGAAGCTGGACCCAGGCAGCATTGGACAAAAGGCACTTCTTGAAAGGCTGCAGACGCCACAGGCTACCTGACCTCACATACACTGTGGAGGAATTCTCTGCCCTGGAAAGTTTCCCAAAGAATATAGCTTATCAATTGGACTTTGGAATATAGTTTATTTATAAGCTTTCCACCCTTCTGCAGATTCATTCAGCACAGTTCTGCCTGTTTGAAAAGGGAAGCAAGGAGCTTACAATTCCTGAAGAGTTACAGTCTGGCCTACTTTCACAAGTCATGACAAAGCAGAATACAAATTAAATCAAACTGCGTATAGCTTGAAATTTGCATGCATAGGAAGAAACTACTTCTGTCAGTCACCGTGTCAGTGTGTGTGCGTGTGTGTGTGCACATGCATAGGTCTGTGTGTGTTTATGAGCTTATGCAGAGAGGAAATTGACTGAACTGATTCCATCTCCTCCCAGTCCTCTAATAAAGCCTGTGTAATTTGCCACGTCTGACTGACACAAAATCTCCACTCAAAAACAAACAGAAGCCCCCACACACAAACACACCGCTGTGTTCACTACAACACTGACTGGACGTTTAGTCCACCCACACTCTTAAAATGAAGGTGCTTCAAGTGTTTTTTTGTTTTTTTTTCTGAGAGATGTCTACTAGAAAAGAATACTTTTGCCTCCATAAAGAAGCATGTTTGTAATAGAGATATGTGACTTTAGACCTTTAATAGGTTCTTCACACTTTCTTACTCACATCTCTTACAAATGTAGTTCATTATTGAGCCAAAAGTGTTTTTTTATGGCATCACAACCTTCCGAACCTTCTTAAAAATGCATCTAGTCTGTCTATCTATATTAAAATATTAGAATAAACACATAAACATTGTAATTTGAAGGAGATTGAAGGAGGTTCTCCAATGTGATTCTGCTATTTCTTACTTTACAGCCAATCAACACAGTGCTGTATGTTCATTTGACTGCCTTATTAAACCCAAATCCCAAACATACAAGAAACTGTTCAGACTTTAGCTTTATGCTACATGTTTTGTTTATTGTTATCTGATGGTCTTTTAGATGAAATGGTGACCATGTGCACCAAAATATTAAAATAATAATTATTATTGTTAGTGTTATTGTTATTATTTTATTTAGTTAGATAGTTGGGGGTTTAAGAGTGTTCAAGTAGGTCTAGGTTGTGTGTTGAGCTGAAAGGAGATTATGTGGTCATGTAGACAATTAAGGCTATAATTATTGGTAAATGGTAAATGTTTATGTGTTATTATTATTATTATTATTATTAGACTATTAATATCGACTATTTATTGGTTTGGCTAAATTAATGTGTACATTAACACTAACTGAAGCTACATAGTTATGGAGGTATAGAGGTATTTCCACTCACACATATATACATTGCCATGGTCCTACAATTAGGAGGTTTTTAAGATGATGAACAGCACACATTCAAAAGGTGTGTCCAAACCTTTGACTGGTACTGTATGTGCAATATTAAAATGCATCTTTTTTTATCCATCAGATTAAACAACTTGTGTCCTTCTGTGAGTGAGAAAGGGTTATTTCTGCTTTGATTTCTGCTCATCTCATTTAGACTACTGTAATTATATCTGTCAGTCATTCCTCCTCAGTTAGTTGAACACACTGCAGCTCATCGGCTTACTGCTGTCGTATAGCAGGACTGTATCACACCCATTGGGCATCTCTGCGCAGCTTAAAATTCTGTTTCCATTTTAGTACACAGACGACTAAAGGGTTTTAAATATGAACACCTTCAGACACATTATTCTGTCCTCCTTCTATGTTGAATATTACATTGGTTAACATGTGTGAAAATGTAGTATGATCTGTTGGTGAGTAGGTGTACCAGGAATACAGATGTTCTGGAGAAGCAGATAGCCTAGAGGTTAAAAGGTCAGAGGCTTAAGAATCAGTCAGATATAGCTTGCTGCAACTGCCTAGATGGTAAAAGTCCTAAAGATGGACCAGCTATTTAAAGAATACACCTTTTGCCCCTCCATAATGCTGTAAACCAACTATAAAGCTGTGTACACAATATCTGGGGAAACTTGAGGGAACATGGGGGGACGTGGGGAACTTGGAGTTGAGCAGCCTGCAGAACAGCATATATGAATTAATGAATAAATGAATTAATGATTATACAGTATCCAGCTTACTTTTTTCTTCTCTGCATAAAAATATAAGTATACAACACCTTTAACAGACACTTAACTTTTACTATAGTGCTCATAGCAAAAAGGATCAGCATGTTGATTTGGAGCTAAAAGTAGAGCCATGCTATTTTTAATTGTTGGATGCACTGTGAAACTTAACGAACTAGTGTGTGCATACATTCAAGGTCATTACACACTGAGTGCAATGCAAATAAATGAAGCTTTTGGGCTATATTTGGATCAACAATGTCCTTCTGCTGTTCCTTAAATAGTATATGTTGCTGGGAGACAGCTGCTTTGCTATCTTGACTAATTGAATGACTTCTGCATAGTTTGCAAAAATCATGTAAATAAAATGTCACATTTTCATTTTCTAGACTGGTTAAATTTCATTTATTGATGTCTGAATAAACCTCACTGTGTATCCAGCACATGCTATTTGCTAATACTTCAGATTGACAGGTGTAATTGTGGTGAGCTAATGTTAGCTAATGCACAACTTCCCATACTGCAAACATTAGCTACATCCCTTGTGTCATTGTTCACTCTAACATATCTTGGTATTTGCCTGTATAATGTTTGCTAGAACAGTGGGATTATATGGATTGATGTGTGATTTGAATACCTATGCTAGGTAGCTAGTTAACTTTCTCATTAGCTTAGCTGGTGCAGACCTACAGTTCTCTGGTCTGATGCTGTAGCTTTGTAGAGACAATGTTAACTTATAATTCTCATTAGTGTTTTGTTGCATTGCAGATGCTGTGTCTGTGTGCTAGCAGATTGTTCGTTCGATGCCGTTCGGAGTTAAGAAGACGGGAGTGGTGTATTTGTTTTGAGCTTTGGCTCAAAAGCAGTGTAAATGGTCCAGCTCCTTTAACAAAGGACACTCTTCAGAGCATATCCGAGAGGACATTTTGCTCTGATTACAGGCCTCAGGCTCCGTGATCATCTCTAATAGATTGTGCTGCCCATTGTCACGGCAGACTACACAGGCTTTGTAACCTGTGCTTCATATCCTCCCACCATTACATCTGACCTTTGTGGAAATGGAAATGCTTTTCAGGGCCGGAGATCAGAAGGTGCAGTTTCGTAGGATATGACGAGGATCCATACATGGGATCAGGAGCCAGCAGGCAGCATTTTCACATCGATTTTGGACTTGTTTTGGGGGAGGAGCTCATCATCGCTGAGCATCGAATTTTATTCAAAAGCAGGCATTTTAGGAAAAATGGCAGAGCATAGAGCATGGACTCAAACCTCCAAGTGTTGAAGAACAGTGCTTTCTGGAGTCGTGGCATTTCACAGTGCAGGAACACCCACAAACAAGAAGATGTTCCCGTAGGATCAGGTTTTTAGCCAGGCAAAAAAAAGGTCACATGACACAATGAACCAATCATGCAACCCCACACACACAGCGTTGGGAGTGAATAGCACACACTTGATTGCCAGACCACTGATGGACTGGACTGCTCCTGAGCTTGAAAACAGCTTTCACACTTGACCACATGTACCGAACTCAGACGCAGCACACAGCAAGCACTCATGGGTCTGGGAAAAGACGCTGAACCACTGAACTACTGGTGACCTACAGTACCTCTACCTGGAGCCTTTTTAAAACTTAAACCATGGCTACTTGTTGTTGTATGTGGACCATGTATTCCAGCACCAATGCAGTTCAGACACCGTACAATACATACACTCGCATGCCTATTCAAACACGTCTGCTCTGTTCTTGAAGCGACTGACAGCAAAATAGATCTTCACTGAGTTTACAAGTGTTGTGAAATGCTGTCATGTAAAGTAATGACAGGATTTCAATAAAGCTGTCATGAAAAAGAGTTCATTCTGCTACTAGCACATTAAGAGAACCCAGCAAATCACCATAATAAGTCTGTAATACAAGAGCAGGCCATGGCTCTGTATAATCGCAGTCTGTGAGAGCAGCAGAGACAGAGAGTGGATGTCAATTATAAGGAAATTATACCTTGTCAAACCATGAAAGATGGGCTATGTGCTTATTAATTAACGTGCTTTGACTGTTTGTCAATGCTTTCATCAGCTATACTCTGTTCATTTCATTAGAACTGCTGGTTACTAAACTATGCTAAAGGAACATTGTGTAGCATTTTACCTTATAAACAATGCCGTCAGAATCATGTTGATGCTTCATTGGCTGTATAATAGGTAAAATAGCATATCTGTCATTGCCACTGTGTTCTCTGGAATGATGATGCTCCATCTGTCTTTTGGGATGAGTTGGGGATAAGTTGGGGAGGTGATCATCCAACATCCTGACCTCACTAAGCACTATCGCTTGTGTTGCTGAATGCAATCAAACCCTCACAAAACATGCTCCAAATGCTCCCAAAGCAAAATAAATCAATAATTATTCAATACCGCTGATTTTGGAAAACACAATGAATGAACAAGTGTCCCAATACTTTTGTCCAAATCAGCCATAACATTTAGCACCACTAAGAGGTGATGTGATATTCAGTAGCATCTGTCAAGGGGTGGATATTTAAGATATACAAGTTGATGTGTTGGAAGCAAGAAAAATGGGCACGTCTAAGGATCTGACACTGTGACACTTACTGATGTGATCCATGGAGTACCCACCTCACAACAGCTGCCACCTGATGACACCTTCAGAAGTCTTGTGAAGTTCATGCCTTGACTGGTCAGATCTGTTGTGGCTGCAACAAGGGAGACTTACTCAATATTAGGCAGGTGGTACTAATGTTATGACTGACTGGTGTATATAGTACTGCTCTTTTTTACATGTTGAATACATTTACATGACCTTGTTTAGCACCATACATGTTGATTTACAAAAAATCTAAAATCCCTTAAATCCCTTTGAGCTAAGACACTGCCAGGACAGCAGTCAGTGCTAATACCTAGATAGAAAGATACACAACCCAGAAATTAGATATTACATAAAAGCAACACAACACATGATCAAAAGTGCAGTCAAAAGCCCAGCGAAGAGACAAGAATTCAGTCTGCGTTTTAAGATATAGAGGGACTTCTATTCAGGCAGCCAGAGGATGTTTGCTCCATCACCACAGTGTCAGGACAGACAATACAATTTTTTCTGTCAACTAATAACTTTTACCTTTTGACTTTCACTAGGTTTTCCATACAGCACACGCAAATATATAACAACCTTTCATTTATCCGAATTCACCACAAAAACTATGGAAAACTACTGAAGGAAGCAGTAAAAGTGTATCAAATGTGTTTCTGAGCAAAGCAAAAAGCCCTGCCTGAAACTGAGCACCTTCTCGGCTTGATACGGCCCTTCCATTACCATCCACCTCTGCAGCACCCGAGGTGGCGACCCACCGTTGTCGCTGCCTAATAGTGGGGGATCTTCCGCTAATGAGGGTCAGGAGTGAATCAGCAGGCCTGCAGTTACCGTGGCATTTTGGTAACATCTTCCATGAAATCCACATCTATAATGCATCGTAGAGCCATGCATTATAGATCACGGCCCATTTACAATGCAAAACAGAGCCGGTTAGAGGAATTTATGCTCTTTTTTCCTTTTAATTCTTAGAATCAATGTTTTGATTCTGCTGTGAGTGTGCAGTTTTATAGAAAGCGCTGTGTAATTTAAATACATTAGGATGTCCTTTGTGTGTGTGTGTGTACATGAACAGTGGGCTCAGTGCCAGACATATAATATTGGAGCAAATTAAAAAGTGGGACAAAGGCCATTATTAACAGTCAGATGAAGGAAGCATTGACCGTAATCGTGTAACCGGATCAATGCCTAATTGACAGATACAGCATGAAAAATGGATTGAATTGCTTCTCTCTAAATGATGGCAGAGAGAGAGAGAGAGAGAGAGAGAGAGAGCGTGTGGATCTTTAACAAAGTGACCGAGGCTGCCAGGGTCTGGACTTTGTAAGTGGAGTGGAGTCGAGCGCAGGGTTGTTGATTTGACTCAGCAATGAGGCTGTTACGGAAAATAAAGCACCTCGATTTGGCAAAGAATAGACAAACGCAATTAAACTAAATATCAACTGGAGTAATTGACAGGGAGGCAAATGCTGAGTGGTGTAATGACAGCAACGCAAAGTCAATGTCATCCTCAGCATCAGCTGCTCCACCAGCACAGTACACAAGTTTAGAAAAATAGTGGGACATGTGTGGTGCACCGTGTTTGTTAATTTGGAATACAGGCTCAGTAGAAAGTAAGTGGACCCTTTGGAAATACCTGGATTATTGCATTGATTACCAACAAAAAGTGTCTAAACTCAATCTAGGAGAGGCATTTCAACCCAAGGTTAATGCTTTTACGTTTTACATATTTGATCTGGTTAGTTTTGGTTTCCCATTGCAGTTTAGTGAGTGCACTATAGAACATTGCATGATATTGCCATTGATTGGTCTGTACAGGGACATGCGTCTTGATGTGGGTGTGTTGTGAGTTTGGCAGGATGCCTTTCCTGGAAAGAATTAATGAACAGATTGATTTGGTTCCACTAAACTGCTAATATTATAGCATTGATACCAGCAGCACCAACTTCAAGCTCAGAACTTGAGACTAGTTCCAATTCGGGCAGATGAATATGCTCATCATGCAACAATTATACAATCACAGACATAATAATAATCGGTCCTGTGTGCTCCTGCTGCTTATTTGAACTTTTTCTTGGGTTCATGGATGAGAATAGCTTTACTTAACTTTATGTAATCCATCCAAAAGTTCAGTGTGATCCAAGACCACCTATTTTGGTTGGACCAAATTTAGGCCCTTTGATCCACACAGTGGCCCATTGCACCTTTTAACACTGAAAATTTTGAAGTCTGGACCAAACCAGATAGATGTGAAAGTACCCTTAAACACAACTGTAGACAAACACACTCTAACTAAACTAATAACAAACACACACACACACACACACACACAATGGTGATTAAGCACAATTAGTTAACATCCACAGTGCAGGCTAGAAAAAGTAAGTGAACCATAGAATTGAAAAGCCTGCAGAATCACCTCAACCAAATGTTTCCCATAGCTGCAAATAAGACCTGCACAGCATTGAGAAGAAATTTCAGACCATTCCTCCTCCTGCAGATGTGTTTCAGTTCATGCATATTTCTGGTATGCCTTGTGTGGTGCACAGCCCTCTTCAGGTCATGGTACAGCATCTTGATAGGGTTAAGGTCAGGACTCTGGCTTAGCCATTCCAAAACACCAATCTTCTTCCTATTTAACCGTTCTTTAGTTGATTTACATGTGTGCTTTGGGTTACTGCCTTGTTGCATCACCTAACGTCTCTTCAGCTTACGGTCAAGGACCTCTGCCCTCAAATTCACCTGTACAATGTTTTGATACTATTTTAAACTCCTAGTTCCCTCAGTGATCTCAAGGCGTCCAGACACTGAGGCCCTGAGGCAGCAAAGCAGCCCAAACCTTGATGTATTTCGTCCAGTGGGGTAACTGAGTGTTTGAGTACTTTGAGTATGATAGCCCACTTTTAGATGCTCTTTAGAAGTACAGTCTTTCACTTAAAACCAGCATATTTTAAAGCACGGCAGTTTCTGCAGTAAAATAAGTCAATTACTCAAGGTTTTAATTTCGTCATTTGAAGCGTTTCTTAAATGATGAAAAAGAGACTGATTTGGGAAATCCTGGATGCTCATTAATGCAGCGGTGCTTGAGATGTTTTGTTTAATTTAAAAGCAGTAGTTTTCAAATTATAGAGTGAAGAGAGAAACAAGACAAAATATTCTGAAAAATGGTATCATGTGTGCTGATGCGAGTCCTTATTTAAGGACTATAATAAGGACTTTTGAAAGGAGTTGAAAAGCTCCATGACCTGAAAATATTCAAAAGTGGCGCTGAGTTGGCTTTTTTCCTGCTGTGCAGGCAAGATATTTTATGTTAATATGACTAGCTACTAAAACAGGCAGCCAGGCTGTGGGTTGGTTTTGTGTGTACCTCTGTTACAGTGAAATACAGTACAGTTGTATTACCTGTATAACAATCTTGCTGGTCAGCTTGCTAACACAAATTTTATGAGATCTTGTTGCAGTTTTTTGTCTTCATGCCAATAAACACTTGCTTTTTTTAACATTGACAGGTTTGCCCTACATTTTCAAGAGCTCTAGAATAAAGGCAATAGTTCTGTATAGACACATGACAATGTGATGCTAAATTGGTTCTTTGCCAGGTTTCCTGGTTTCTCTCTTATTGTCAGAAACTCTTCTGTAGATGGTTTTATATAGAACACTTTAAAAATGGTTCTATAAAGCACCAAAAGGGGTCAAAGAACCCTTTTTGCTCAAAGTGTAGTATTGTTTTAAAATACTGGGACTCTACATTGTGTGACACCAAGATCCCTTTCACACTTGGTTGTTTCATGAATATTACATCTGCTCATCCACATGAGAATAGGGATGGAAATGGACCAAGCTGCATTTAAAACAGATTCCAATCCGATTACTCAAACCACTTCTGGAGGTGCTCTAAGATGCATTTTAGCCAGATGTTACACTAGTGTGAACACATTTGTCTCTCCAAGCCACGTTCAACAACCTGGGACACCTCCATCTGCTGTTCTAAATATGCCACCACTTAAAGGAGCATTAGTCGAGATGCAAGAAACACCACCTCTAGCAGTTAAGTAGGTGAAAACAATAACACTGGAACTGGATGCTGGTTTTTACTTTTCAGATTTGCCTTTCATTCCCGGCCATGAATACAAAGCATTAATCTCTGAGAGACTTGTCATCTAATCATAAAGCTCTACAGAGGTATAGTGGTGGTGTTTATTATAGCAGAGTGGGCATCAAACTCCTGTGTCTGAAGGACAGGATGGTGTTAGTATTTCACCCTGATATGTGGTGCTGCCAATACCTTTAAAGGCCCGATGACTGGTGTCACTACACAAGTTCTACATTTCTAGTGCTTAATTAATCAATTAAAGTAGGAATACTACTTTATTGTCTCATCTGGCTGTTCAATCTTCTCATATGCCAAGTTCAGAGGACCAAAATAAAAAGAAAAATAATTTAATTGTCTAAGGTTTGGTCTTCAGAACATGCTGTCAAACCCTTTGGTTGTGCATAAAGGCTGGTTTAGAGTTCAGTTCTCAGGTCATAATCTGTGTTCACTGGTTGAAGTTTGCCAGTGGTTATTTTTAATATAATCCATGCTTTTAATGGTTTTGTAAATCAGTCAAATCATTGCATAGCAGCTTGGTTTGGTTTTGTGGTTGCATATTGTTGTTACTTTATGCCGAACTGTTATCCTCCACCCATCCTCACCCTCTTCTATAGCAGGACCATAGAGAGCATCCTGAGCAGCTGCATCACTGCCTGGTTTGGGACCTGCACAGCCTCTGACTGCAAGACCCTCCAACGTATTGTGAGGACAGCTGAGAGGATCATCAGAGTCTCTCTCCCCTCCGTCACGGACATTATGACTCCACCCACCCTTCTCCCTCCTGCCATCAGGAATAAGGTACCGCAGCATCCGGTCCAACATGACCAGACTCTGCAATAGCTTCTTCCCCCAAGCCATCAGACTTCTCAACTCCAGAGACTGATGTTTTTTTTCTGTTCCATGCTCACACACATACTCTCTCTCTCTCTCTCTCTCTCTCTCTCTCTCTAACAATTTACCCTAGAAAATATGGGAAGCATTTTGCACAAATAACTTTACTACCTCACTGGACTCAATATTTATTGCACACTGCATAATTTGCACACTACCCCTAAATTATTTATTATTCTTTGTCTGTATTGTGTTGTATTGTCTGTCTGCACTTGTATTGTGTTGCACTTGTGTTCTGTATGCACTGTGTCTGTGTTGCACCATGGTCATGGAGGAACATTGTTTCGTTTCACTGTGTACTCTGTATATAGTTGAAATGACAATAAAAACCCACTGTTCTTGAGGGAGTCTGTTGTTTGCTTTACCAGCCTTTACTGCATGCTTATCTGTGCAACATATTTAACATAGTAAATCATAATTTTGTCTATTGCAGTCTTTTATTTAGCTGGTTGCTGTTGTTTTTAGGCCTGTTGGCTGGTCTTTGAAATGCATGCGTTAGGGTAACCAGATTTTTCCTACAACCAGCACCTGCATACTGTTAATATTATACATTTGGAACAGCTTTGTGCATTTTCTGTCCCAGTACATATAAACCAGAGAATAATACCCCCCCACACACTCAAACAGCCAAGGTGTAATAGGTCAAACCAAGGCATACTCCACTCTGTTCCTAAATACATCCAGCTCCTCTCAGGGTAATACAGCTGAGAACGCTCAGCAGCGTGTTTATCGAGCCTGAGATGTTACCTCTCTCACTCCGCTGCTCTGCCTTATTGAAATCAATGCAAGTACTTGGCCCATTAATTTGCCACTATAAAGTGCGCGCTCGGTGGCTAATCTAGGAGCGCAAACATCAGGCATTGTCTCTGAACGTGTTTATTTTACCACCTGGAGAGGCGAGGGGAATACTGATGAGCACGCTTTGCCTTTGGCGTGAAAGACAGAATGCAGGGCAGGTGCATTCCGTTTCTGTTGTCATTGACTGAAATAAAGTTATTCAAGCTTTAAAAATCCATTCCAGCGCCCCTTTGCATTCATGGATTTACTGCAGCCAAGCCTGGAATGCTTCATAGATCAAATCCATGGCAAGCTACTTCAATCAATAAGCTATTTGGGATTAGTCTGTCGGTGTCCTCCTCCTGGCGTGCAGTGGAGCTAGCATCCATGAGACCTTTCACTAATAAGAAATGCAAAAAAATAGTTGTATCGTGACCATCCATAACCGGGCCCAGACAGGTTTCAGTAACTTGCCGTGGATTTCATTCTATTTGAATCATTACTGAGCTTTACTGGTTCTCCGCACATCACTGTACACAGTCACAAAGGATAGACTCACTCCCAGAGCTTCTTTTTCGTTGTTCATTAAGGATGTCAGATTTACACAAATTTGCCTGAAGACAAGTTTTTTGTCTCAAGTTTGCTTCTTTAGTTTCTTCACTGAAAAAACAGCCTGGCCTGCACAAGCTGGTCAAACTGGTTAAGATAGCTGACCAGTTTAGCTACAGACCAGCATAGGGTATGTTTCCTTCTAAGTTTGATGATTTAGCTGGTCTGACTGCATGACCAACCTCGCAGTTAGTCAATTAGTATGACCAAGCTTATTGACCATCATGGCCAAGCTGGCTCTCCAACATGATCAGCATGACCAAGTTGGTTGATCAAGTCATGCTAAAAGAACAACTAATCCATCCAGCGTAAATAAAAGAGCTTAACTGGCTAAGCGGCTTAATCAGCTTGTTTACCAGCATAGGCTGTGTTTTTTTCTGGATGACCAGCTTTCCAACACTTAAAGAGCAACTTAGACTATTTGAGACCAGATCTCTGACTAATAGTGAACTGCTATGGCTGCACTGACCTCTGAGGGAGTGGACCAGCTCTAAAGACCAAAAACTAATTCTTAAGTTGGCTGTGTCTAAGCATATATGTTTCTTTCCCTCTGTCTCTAAATTAACCAATAAGAGAGACTACCAAAATTAGCCAGCATGCTAAAGTTACCTTTTCATCCCCAACCACAGCTGTTATATGTAGTTTTATACTAAAACTCAAAAGGTCTTATTCAAGACGGCTAGATTTTAATTAAAATAAATTAAAAATAAATAAATTAGTATATTAAAACAATTACACTCAATAAGCAAACAATCATTTTCCTAATACAACCTGATATTTAGAGCAACTGAATAGAGCTGTACAGAGCACCTGATAGCTTAATGTTTTTGTCACACATGTGGTCAATTAGTAACTTTATAATGTACATTTCTTCACTATAAAAGAGTCTAGGGTCTGTAATTGCTGGTCTTGCACGATCACTGAATTTAGCAGGCAGAGTTCTGTAGAGAGAACGCATCTTAGGTTGTGCAAATTTATTAGCTAAGAGACTGGCTGGTTAGTCGCTTTAGACTACCATTCTGCCAGGCCCATTCTTTTATACTGTAGCAATGCAACATTTTAGAGACATCTTTAAGTAGGAAGTTCCACAGGTCCCATCCTATTTTAGTACCTATACAGATGCTGTCTGTGCTTGGCTTCTTGGATACTGGAACGTTACAGTGAGAGACTGCTGACAGATAAGGAATTTCCCAGTCCTCAATCATCCCAGCATCATCCCAGGAGTTTTAGGAGGGTGCTGCAATCGCGGTGCTGGTGTCCACCTCAGAATTTTCGGTAACTAGACATGTTCACACTCCATTCAGTATGGGTGAATTTGAAGGCACCCTCACAGCGCAGGCATGGTTCTACAGTGATTTGTGTGATCCCTCCATGAAAGGCCATAGAAGTAGTCAAATGGCTCAAAACTTATAGAAGGATGTTGGCTAACAATCTGCACAAAATAACTCTGCCTTTAGATGGCATCATTCTTCTAATGCTTGGCTATATCAAGTTCCCCTAAGTAACCCCCAACAAATCTATAGAATGAAAATAAAAGGGGTATCTTTGGACGCACTTCATTTAATAAAACATTAATTTCAGAACAGTTGTTTTCTGCTGTTTTGTAGAGATGTTGAAGCCATTTTATTGTGATTCCTCAGTCCAAGGACTTTCTAATGTGGTGGTCATTTGTAATCCATTGTAATTGTATGTTCAACATGTTCAACACATGCACGTTCTACCAATATATCTGATGTTTACACAGAGGTCATGAATCTGGTGGAAAATCCATTTTACTCATAATGTACTCACAGTTTGGTCATGTATTACACAGATTTTATGAATGCATTAGGAATCTAGGAAGTTAACTAGCATACTAATCATTACCCCTCAGCTAAGTGGAGCTGAACACGCAAGTAACCTTAAATCACCACACTGCCCCAACCATGGAAGATACACACATTTTTAACTATATTTGTGTGTGTGCTATTTGTACTATGATGAGTGTAGAATGACAGCATTTTTACTGTTTAAGGTTGTTGCGTTAGCAGCCTGTTTATTGCGAAATAAGCTCTGAGCTAAGGACAGCTCCACAAAAATCCAACCTGCTCTGTACTTTTTTGTTGTGATCGGTTGTACAGCTCTGTGCTCTCATCAGTATGAAGATATCAGATTTAATTATTTACTCTGTGTTTTTACTGTTTTTGGCTGGCTAGTTAGCTAATATTAGCAAGCTAACAACACCAAAATGGGGGATTTTTGGGGGACTAGGGTCATGCAGCTTGTAGGGGCAGGAAGCAGAACTGTGTATCTTCAAGAACAGCCTGTAATACCACAACCTGTTATAAAGGCTGTGACAGTTGTGTCTACTGGACTCAAGGAAAGTCTCAGAGTCTCTTTCCAGGTCTTTTTTTAGGGACAGATTGGAGCCCACACTCTATGTCTCAAGACTTTAGAGCACACTGGTTTGAATGTCAATGAGCCTGCATAGATAATGAGAACAAAAGCATGCAAAGCCAAAGAGCTTTGCCATGAGCTTAGCTAACGAGTTCCCAAAGGTGACACAAGCAGTGCAGCAGTGACTGCAATGCTTGGTGGCACTTTAATGAGCTTCAACATCTTATAGCAAAGCCCTTGAAAACAAACTTGGTGGTTGGTTGGTTTTGAAAAGTGTTTTTTTACAGATCAGCCATAACTTTAAAACCAGCAGGTGAAGGGAATAACATCATCTGGTTACAATGGCACCTGTCAAGGGGGTGATATACATATTAGTCTTTAAGTGAACTGTCTGTTCTTGAAAGACAGGCAAGCACAAGGATCTGAGACACATTGACCAGTAACAAATGTGATGGCTAGACAGCTGGGTCAGAGCATCCAGGATGCAGTGGTCAGCACTTACCAAAAGCACTTATCACAACTGGTGATCTTTAGCTAATATCTTGGTGCCAGACATCACAGGAAACCTTCAGCGGTCTACGTACACACAAAGGATACATACACAATATTAAGCAGGTGGTTTTACGGCTATGGCTACTAGGTAGGTGTATATAGCAATACAGAACATCTACTGGCTCTACTCCACACACTTAAAAAAACAATGACTTTGAACCAATGGCCTTTCATGGAGAAACCTCTTTCAAAGCTCTTTATTTACACTGAAAATTTTAACCCCAGAAGAGCATCAGTAAGATCAGGTAGAAATGTTGAAATCCTGGATCACAAGCATCTCTTCAGGTTATCATTAAAGATGTAAGTGGATCACCATCTCAACAGAGTTGAAAGACAGTTCCAGAGCTCTGCAGCCAATGCTGGGGGGGCTTTATATCCATCTAGCTGACATGTAGAACTGGGTGTGGTCACCTTAGGAAATGCTTTTGTATGTAGATAATACAAGCTGTGTGTCAGAAATGGGTGCTAAATAGAGAGGGTGTTTGGATACTTTTGGGCATATAGTGTATATTTGCAGAGAGATAGCTAGATAGATACTTTCCATGTCACCCACTTTTGTTTCTTTTGGCTTAACAAATTGGGAGCAATTTCACACATAACTATAACAAAGGAATGACTGCCACTACAAAACGTTTAATGGCTCAACTCGGACCTAGCAAACAAACACCTCGGTCAGCAAACAAACAGCCATATTAGTTGCCACATGACCTGACCACTGACCACAGTGTGCTACAATAAAAGCCCCCCCCACACACACACACAACATTAAGCTGTGGAACTGTGTTCTCTGGAATGATGGTGCTCCATCCAATACTTTTGGGATGAGGTGGGGTGGTAATCATCCAACATTACTGATGTTTTTGTAGCTGAATGCAATCAAATCTTCACAGCAATGCTCTGAAATCTAGTAGAAAGCCTTCCCTGGACAGTAGAGACAGTTACTCCAGCAAAAGCTTGATATCCTCTGTTTTAATACCCTTGATTGGTAGAGTGGCAACAGTGAATACGCAGGTGTCCCAATACTTTTGTCCACATTTGTCATTTTTTTTACTTTTGTCCATAAGTGTACTTTTTGTCCATATACACACACACACACACACAAATAAGACGGCTTCATGTTGTGGTGAACCCTGTTTGCAAACAATTCTAAATCTGCATTCCAATCACTTCATAATTAATGAGAGTGAATTCATGAGTGAGGAGGATTTATGAAGCTTTGCCTTTCAGCTGTAGTTATTGACCACTCTCCAGCACACAGACTATTGAATCAGTCTGTTGAGTGAGAGCAGGCCATCAATAAAGCTGCCACAGTCACCCTCAGGACAGTGCTCACGCGACCGCTGTCTGCAAATGTGGCTTACGTTCCTGACAGCCCTTACAAAATAATGATGCCATTTAAAGCTCCATTTGCCAGACTGTATCGATGTGCACACTGAGTGGGTTTTGTGCCCCCCCTGAATAATTAGCTCATGGTTGGCCAGGAGAGGGGCTTAGCAGGTTGTTCATGTAGCTTCAAATTTACCTATAAAAAGCACCAATTCATTAAAAGAAAACAGTATTATTGTTAATGTTTCCCGTTCTGCCCATTTAAAGCAGAAGCCTGATGCAAACCTCAGTGGTATTTTGGTTCCCTTTTGCAGTTAGCAAGCACTGTGTTGACATTTAGACTAATAAACCCCAAGACACCTGACCATGCCGGCATTTCCAACAACAACTTCAACAACCGCAAAAGCAAAAGCAAAAAATATGAGCTACCATACAGAGTGAGAGTATGTGTCCAATGGTGTGTTACACGCAGTACTGTCATTAGCTGGAAAACGTTTTCCTGTCTGAGTGCAGAAAAGCGCTCCCAGTGTCCCAGGCCTTGCACCCCAGTACCTCAGGTGAACTCCAATGTCATGGCAGTCTCGCTGCTTCACAAACACCACCAACGACTGCTGTTTGTTCATTAGCCATTTTCTCCTAAGTGCTAATGCTGTCCATTTCACAGCGTTCTGTCATTACAATCCAATGACCCACGACTGATTAACTTGGCAAACTATTTGTGCACTCGAGTGCAGTGCTTTCGCGCCACAAATGAATGCCCTGTTTTCATGGCCGAAAAGCAATCAACATGGAAAACAGTACCAAAACTTCCATGTCCATTTTGTTGCATGAGCAGTTTCTGGTTGGTTTGCCTAAGCTATTAAACCTCACTAGCTATTTCACTAATGGACTGTGCTTTATTGCTATATTGCTTTATATTCCTTTTGGAATTACAACATCTATTTTCAGTTTATTATTTTTTTTTATCAGTCCGTAACAGTCAATAATGTCTTATTTCAAGATGTCATAGAATGTATGTTAACGCAGCATTATGCAATTTTCTTTTGCTACTGTGCTCCCCCGACAGGTGAGAAGTGTAATCTACTTTTATCCATTACAGTAAATACAAATCACGCTTTGAGCACCACCTCATGGACAGCTGTGCACTTGCATTTGTTGACAAGCTGAAAGAAACTGAACCCGCATCTGAAGTAAAAGAAGAATGTAGACTGAGGCGGTAAGTAAGTATGTAAGATTGCTGCATGAGGTTGCTTTGAATTGCTCTCTTAAATTGTCTAAATAGAAGTTATGTGACTTTTGGGGGAGAATGGCCATTTTACAACCCTGCCTCAGAATGAAACACACTGTCCAGCTTCTGACAAGAAAATGCAAAATGATCTACATTATTTACAGATGTATCACTGATTTTTTCAATCACGTTTTTTTTTTTTCAATCCAGCACTGGCTAGAAAGTGCTCTTCGCTTGTCAGACACTTTTGTGGCTACAAGTTTCATGCTTTACGTTGTTTTCCATTCTGACTGAGGAAGGAAAAGCACCTATTGATGTGTTGTGGAAGGACACACTTTTCAAACAGGCTGTCTAGACACTGACAGCAAAGTATCTTCAACTCTGCAAGCATTTGGGTTGGGCAAACTTGAACTTCTGTGAGCGAATCAATTCCAAGACTGTGGCGTCAACTCTTGAATTCAAATTGTATGAAATCATAGAATCCACTCTTTTTGGGACTGCCTCCCGGTTTTAGCCAGCACTCCATACTGAGGAATTCACAGTAAAACTGCAACATAAGAGAGTGCTGTAGCAGGAATCATTCATTTTCAAGGAAGTTGGTTTTGATGTTTATGGACCAAACTCAAAGCCTAGCTGTAATACTTATAATTTGCTGCTAAATTACACCATTGTCTTCAGTTTTAAGACTGGTCTCTTTAAACTACAAGAGAAATGGTGGAGGTCTACGGGAGCCTAGATGTGTTTATTCACACAGTATGAGTAATGAGACAGTAATGCAGAGTATATTTGTTTGGTGTATATGTTTTATGCAGGCTAATACAGTTCCAGGCCTATTAGCTAATCAGTAAAAGTTTTATAGGCACACATTACTATTTATACTTTCCATATTGCCATTAATGTTTAGACTGGCCTCATTAAGCTAAGCTGCAAGAGGTATGAGCATCCTGTGGGAGCTGTATAGGTATATTTATTCAGTAAGAAACTGTAATGAGACATGCTTATGCAGAGTATTCTGGCATTGTACCTTTTTAAAGGGCTAATAAAGACCCAGTCTTATAGGCTAATTCTGGATGCTGTACAGTTTTCTCTTGGAAAGCTGGATGTACTTTGGTACGCTGGCTGATAAACAGGACGTATGGTTAAGTAAAGTCAAACAAGCACTGAGAGAGCGGGTGTACATGCTTGAGAGACACAGAAAGAGATAACAATTCACAGCCGTCCATGCTTATTTAGATAACAGGCTCTGTCGCTGCAATGACGAAGTGCTGCAATAGCTTTTCCAAGGTCTTTGTTCTAGCAAACTAGAAGATAAACTGACTCTAGGAACACACATTCTGCAGCCTTTCAGTCTAGGTGTGCAGTAACCATAGAATAAGCTGTTCCTGGACTCATTGTCCACTTAATTAGGCAGGCCAACCTTCTACTTCGACTCAATGGACACTTTATGAGGTCCACCAACCTTCACCAACATCCTCTCTCCAGTTTCTGACCACAGAACTGCTGTTGTCAATATATTATTTGGGTGGTGGACCATTCTCAGCACAGCAATGAGGCTTGTGAGCAATGATGTGTGTGAGGTTCTAGTATGTGTGTTGCTGTGGTTTATTTACATGTCAGTGTCACCGCCAAGTTGGCAGTGGGTCCACCAGCCAAAAGTATCCAGTCAAGAGCAGTTGGTGTTATAAGCTGACTATTGATAAAGGCCTAGGTGATGGCTAACTCAAACACCAGCATGGTGGATCCACATCAGAGGGGTTTCTAATAATAATCTGACATCATTTCATCCCAGTGAACTAAACTTAAATGTATATCTTTTAATGGAAAACCATATTTTGAGACAGCAGGGTGCAATCTCCTACCAAACCACTAACGCTATCCAAATTTCCTAGCTCTATTTCCACTCATTTCACACAGCCGGAGGAAAAGTCCACCTGTTAGAAGCAGTAAGTACACCAATGACACACACTTCCTGGTTTGAAGAGTTTAATCTCAATATTTGGTCCCTCGGAGAGACACATTCTTGGGTAGAAAAAGGAAAAGTAATGAGACTATGGATGCCTGAAAGCTAGTGTGTAATTGGGATGGGCATATTCAATCAAAGCAAGGTCCTGTTCAATTTCCACCCGCTCAGCCAGCGGACTGGCTATTTACTCTGATGGACAGGAGTTGATTTAAAAGGGAGAAACACTGGCTATTTGGCTGACATAAAAGACTGTCCATAAGCGTAGCAGTTGTGATTAAGCTCACTTGGACTTTATATTGCCCTCAAAAGTGAAAACTGCTAATGTTTATAAGGAAGAGACTAACACGAGGAGGAACAGCCCTGGCTGGCTTAAATATCTGCACTGCCAGCAATGCAGTGGTGAACTAGCATTGTTTACAACTGCACAAATTATGCAGCACAGTCATTATTATTCATACTTGAGAAACTGTAGACTCAGATATTGACTAAGGCCACACATGCACGACTGCTACTACCACTAATAACTAATACACATAACGCTTACTGTGACCGATAGAGATGAAGTCTTATAAGTCTCTAATCTAGAATCTATTAGGTATGGACGACACATGCAGCTATCCAGACCCCAGGGTGAAATTCTGCAAAGGGCACCTGTGAAAAAAACAGTTGTCAACAATATCATCAGATCAGAACATGTGGTGTATGTCAGTTAAGTTGTAGAAGTGGGCTCCACTGAATAGGTCTCTTTACGGACAAGTACGAGATGGGGGGGGGGGTGTCAATAATATCCCATTTGTGTTGCACAGAAATGAATTTTATAGAATGCACAAGAACTGCCCAGTATGTAGGATACCTGTACAGTTCCAAAGCATGTGCAAGGGAGTGATACATGATAGAGAGAGATACATTTAAGGTCTTGTACATTACGGATACAGCAGCACCATAAAACTACCAAATGCAATTAAAATGCCATCAAACAGGCCTGAAAAACCACAACAACAAGCTAAATAAAAGGCAGCAATACACTAAATTATTATACACTATATTAAATACATTGCACAGATAAGTGTGCAGTAAAGGTCGGTAAAGCAAACAACAGACTCCCTCATTTAGCAGCATCATCATCATAAGAACAAACATGTAGAAATGAGAGTGATGGCATGTTGAGCATGTTTGCTGGATCTGGACGACCAGATGTAACTCACAAGTTATGATTCTCAAAATAACACACCATTAAAATCATGAATTCTAAAATAATATATGTTGTTTAACCCAGTAAACATGGAATATGACCTGCAAATCTCAACTCTACATCTGTACATTGACACCTGTACACCTCACTGTACATTGTGACCAAACTCTTGATCATCAAACAAGCTACAAATATTACTACACAGTTTTTTTTATTCTGTCTCTGAACTTGGCATAAGAGCAGATTGAACAGTTAGATTAAACAATGAACTAGTATTATATCTGTCTGAAATTCTGCATTTTCCCACTTATTTGCTTGCTAACACACAACAGTTGAACTATATACTTGAACTATATAACAGTGACCTATAGCTAGTAACATTAAACCCAAATATCCGGCCTAAAATGTATTCAAGTCAAAAACTACAGCTCATTCTCAAGCACACTATTGAATAATATTAAAAGAGAAAACAATAAAATTGAATAATCAACCAATGAACTGTTAAAAATATAACCATGATAATCATGAACAAAAACAAATGTATGCATTGGTATGCATACAAGATTACAGCTACTGGCACCAGTGTGTGCACACATTTGAATATGACCCCTGCCTTTAACTTAACAGATGTATACATGTGAGTGTAAAGAATCTTTTGGCTCCAAAGTGCTTCTTCTATGGCATCACTCAAAGAACCATTTGCAGCATCCTTATTTTTAAGAGTGTATCAGGCCTGGTAGGAGACAAGTGTTTTTTTAATAGAATGCTGCAATGCTGCAGAGATGGTCAGAAAATACTACAGCCTTTCATCAAAATGGAAAGTGCCCAAACAGCTCTATATTGCAAAGAAATGAGATATCTTGTACAATGGCTCTTATGAAAAACATTATATACGCACGGATGTATTGCCCATCATACCCCTCATCCGCGAATGATTTAGTCCCGTCGTCAGCCCTGCACTAGTGAAGTGTCCATGGGCTGAGCCTCGCAGGTCATATCGTATTGAGAGGGAATTCGAACAGCTGGGAGTTTGCACGACTGTAAATAAAGGTTCTTGAATGGCTAATTGCAATTTGTTCAAAATGTTGGTGTAGCACCTTGGTAGCACCATTTTTAAGAGTGTAGAATGATGTTTGGAAACTGACTAAATGTCTTGACCAGTGACCAGTGGTCCTCCTATGAGGCAACTGCACTAGGCACCATGGTGCAGGGTTGCGCTTGGGGACCAAGCCTGTATTGGCCTTTTTTTACACCCAAATAAGTGGGTAATTGTGCATCCAATCACAACATACCTCACTGGTTAGTACCTCACAAGATCCCAGTTGTGCCATTGCTAGTGCATTGCTAACTTTCCGGTTCCAAAACCACTTCTCTAACCTTCTCTGCCTGGAGACCCATAAGACCCTAGTTGAATCATTGATATTGACCTTTTCTTCTCATTACACCTTACCACCTCGGAAGCATCTGGTGGGCCCAAGCAAAGTTCTCTAACCTTTAGGCCATGGCTGCCCCCAGCAGGTGAAGTTATGACATAATTAAATTCTGGGAGAAGGACCACACCCCTAACTCCTCCTCCTGGCCCTCAAGCCTATATATACACCCCCTGCTTCTCAGTTCAACTCCATGTTGAGCAAACAACACATCCACCTCAACCCTGTCTCCTCCTTTTCTACCATCATTCACCAACTGGGACGGGCTTTACGTGCAGACCACAGGAACCCCCAACCCAGACTTCAGGCCAAAAATAAGCTGAGTCCACTCTCCTGTTCCATCTCAGGGTGTACAACATACTATTGCTTTGTACTGTGGATAAAGAAAATGCTTAGCTCTGGCAGTGTGGGTAGTATCATTTGCACAGTGTCCATTTCACTCCATCACACTTTCCTAATGGAAACAATGGTGCTTCCACACAGTCTACATGTCTCTTTCATATGATGATGATAATCCACTCCCCTACCAGTTCAGGCCCACAGTTCACTGTTCTCCTTTTGCTCTCGCTGTGGATTTGCAAAAGAGACTTGTCTATTTTTGTCTCTTGCTGTCTAGACACTGATGTAATTAATCAATATGCCTCTTTTAACGCTCTCAGCTTCTCCCCTGTTCCAGAACACGGAGGCTGACTCTGTGCTTATTTACCACTCATTAACAAGACGTGGCTTAACGTGGAGAGCAGATACTCCAGAGCGTTTCAAAGTCGTGTGAAGATGTGAGGGTGAAACCGCTGGCTGCTTACATATTACACGCCAGCATGGCTTCAGAAATCACATAACCACAGTCACATAACCAAATTATCTGGAAAAGAAAGATGGATTGGTATGAGGTGGTGTGAATCGCCCTAAGCGGCAGGTGTAATTTTTTTCCCTTCAGATGATGTATGATGATTTCTCCATTGTTCTTAATAAGATCCCCTCCGCGAAGCCCCCTCCCCACCTCCCCAAGCCCCCCTCCCAGGTTGCCGAGGGGATTCAGATGAAATGTTAATTTGATTCCATGTGCGATGGTGGGTAAACAGAAGCCCAACACAGGAAACGCATTAGTCTATCAAGGGAGGTTTGCTCAGTGCTCCAGTTAAAGACGCTGGCAAGACGTGTCTTCAGCTCAGGGAGGAGGAAAATGTAGACTTTGCCACGGAAGACAGATTGGATTTGTTCGGCTTGTTCCTTCGGAGAAAACGACTGGAAAGTCATCAGTAGGTTCGTGTTGGGCTTGCATTTTTTTCTGGCCTGTAAAGACTTCTCAGGCCCAACTCCCCATAAAAATACATTTAAATCCATTAAAATCTTTTCATAAGTCGAAGACGGGGAAGATTTTGGATTAGTGTAAAATCTCCAGGGTTTTTTTTTTCTCATTATCCTCCACTCCCACCACATTCTGTAGAGCCGGAATATGGGTTCCAATGTCAGACAAGGCAAGTGGTGCTGCAGTGCTGCAAGTAAATGGGAGTTTGTATTAGCTGCCTTTGTTTCCACACCACCGCCTTCAAGCTCCGTCTGGAATTGTTCATACACTCGCGCACATTCCCCAATTTTACAGCCACTTTTTCTTCAAAGCTCTACAGTTGTCTGTCCGCACTCCATCTGTAAACATTCATTCAGGCCTGGCCTCTAGTGTAGGGCTCTACGTGGAGAGGCCTACAGAGTCCGCACCTGCATACAGATCACTGAGCCGTGTACCATGATGCATCTAGCAAACGCAACTGTCTCGCAACTGTCTCTCGCAACTGTCTCTCGCAACAGCAGCTTTGACAAGCAGTTGCCATACTGCCTGGCTGAAGAATCCATTTTCATTTGCTCAGAGCCTGGGGCGATAAGTCTCAGCACCGTACCACTGCCCATCGAAGAGAAGACACACAGTGTGCATGTTGCTCTTGCTCCCCAAACACAGCACACGTCTGTAAAGAAAACAAAGGGAGGCATGATGGCATGGTTGGAGACAGCATGGTGGAGGCTGAGTTGGGGTTATAGAAGGGCATGCAATTACCAGCATCGGGATAATGGGAAAACTGAGAAAATCTCCCGCATAGACTGTAGCTTCACTGGTCCGCTTTTAGACCTACACAGAACTCCGCACTCCCACTCACTTGCTTTCACTCAGCTGCTCAGAGTGCTTGCCCTCATCATTTAAGTTGATGATACATTAGGTCAGCATCTGATTGCCACTGGAGAGAGTTCAGAATTAGGTGTGGAAACTTTTCATGGTAACACTTTATGAATCCTGTATCGGAAACTTTATAAGTGTAGTCCACTAGAAGGCTACTTGCATATTAGTGCTCAACATGCCTGTGGAAACTTTCAATGAAATATTCATTTTACGATGTTCATTAAATTACATATTTTTGCTACAACATGGAAAGATGTCTGCATATATGATGTCTTTATGACCCCCATGCCTTAAGTTTTAGCATTAGCTATGGGAGATTTTCTAGGCCTAGCCGGTTATTAGTCAGAGTAGCCTGAACCAGTGGTTAAAAGTCAATGTAGAAATTGCTATGTTCAACAGTTATGTTAAGCATAATGGCTTATAATGAGTAGTGTAAGCCAGGGGTGGACAGCTGGGAACCAGAGATCAGCACGGTTTGCTGACTTTCCAGCTCTGACTCAACCAGCTCAGACACACTCTTTTCCTGGTTATTGGTCTTCTCCTGCAAAATCTTTTGCTGTTTCTCACTGTTTGATATGATTTGAGTCAGACAGATGTTCTTTGTTAAAATGTCTTGATGAACCAATAGAAATGCTCCAAAATGACTAAAATGACCAAAATGGGCTAAAATCTTTTTACATTAATTTCCATTGAAAGTTAAGAAGGTTACTTCTACTGTGAAGTTGCCATTTGGAGATTCTGGGGGGTTTTGCATGACAACCGCTCCTTTATCAGCCTGTTTTTCTTCTGTGTCATTCATCAATATTTTGTCATATTCTTTGTTTTCTGTTTGCTCCCAGTTTTAATTAAATTGTCATGACCTCACCATGTTCTCCTGCATTATGCTTATGACCTTTAACACATCATGACAGTCTCTCATGAATGCAAAATTCGTCATACGAATGCAAAAGCTTTTGAAATTCTTTTTTACACTGTTTGAAGTTGTACTTTTAGATTTGGGGAAAGTTCCTGCCTTTGAAAATGGTCAGGCACAACATTTTCCGACACAATTAACATTTATTTAAGATTTAAAATGAGAACATAATAATAATAATAATAATAATAATAATAATAATGATGATAATTATTCTTATTCTTATTCTTATTCTTATTATTCTTCTTATTATTATTTAAATTAGAAAACAGGAGAAATAAAAAGATAAAATAAAATAAAACTGTTGTTTCAACCAGCTGATAATGAAAAGAAAAGAATCCTGTTACTTTTTACCACACTAATGTTGAATTCTAATATTCTACTATTATATGCTATATTCTCATGCATCAGTGCAATTATTGTAACCGGTTAGTTTGGGCACCTTTTACTTGTATTCTTACTTCTTTTTTTTATATTTTCTCATAAAGATTTATTTTATTTTATTATTTTTACAGCGTATCCACTGAAGTTATCATTTAAACATACAATAACATGCATCTAGATGAGCATAAAATTAAATACAGATTACGTTGCCGTCATGCAAAAATGTGATATCTCCAAAATGGCTTCTTTATATGAGAAGAAAAAAGCTTTCTAACCTCCAATGTAATTTTGGAGAATTTCTATTGGTCCATCATCAGGAAATTTGGATACAATGTAAAGAAAGTAAAAACTGGAAATATTTAAATATACAAAATACTTAAATGGACACTACGATAGTTTAGAACAAATAACACATATAATGATATAAGTACAAATAATCATATATATATAAAACTAAGTAAAAACACTAATAAAATATAGTGTAACCTGACTAAAAGGTAACAGATGATTTTATTTTGGCACTCAGGAAATTATTCTCACTTTGGTGCTTCCTTCATATGTATGCATAGACATCTATATAGCTCTATATATCATTTGATATAGTGCTTGAATACATATACATGGCATACATGATGTAGGTTTTAGGTGCAGTTGATGATGAAATGAGATGAGAGGGCAGTGAGAACCAATCAGAAGTAAAAGAGCTGGTTCAAAGTCTCTCAGGTAAGTCAGGAACTGTGCTAAGTGTGGCCTAAGGATACGTTAGAAGATGGAAAGCTCACCAGTATGTTACTGCTTTGTATTCATGAAATGCGACTGTGTAACTTTTGAATATCCTTGCATTCATAATTTGTCCGGAAAAGCGCTTCAGTCTCTCTTCGTGTCTTGCCCGGAGTCTTGGTTGTTCATTTCTAGACCACTGGAAAACAACGCCTCGGCAAGTAATGTTTTTAGCTGGCCAGTCAGCACATTGTGAATGTGCTATCACTGCACATTAAATTGATCCAAACAAGCACTTAATACATTGCGGCAGGGTGGGGGGAGCCGGTGGGGAAGAGGGCGGAGGAGGGATCGATCAGCACAGAACCAGAGCAATGGAGCCAGGGTGATGTGAGGGCGGGCCGCAGTGGAAATCAAGTGTTGTTATATGGAGCCCATGGGAAATGAACCCAGCAATAAATATTTCCAATCACATCAATATCAACATGTCTTTTCTCTTAGTAGAACTGTGTTAAAGCCACAAGTGTGGTCCTGAGCCAGTGGTGGCTCAGCGGTGGGATATTGATCAAAGTTTTGTAGGTTAGATACCCAGATCCGCAAAGGCAGATCTTTGAGCCGGCCCATTAACCCCTCCCTGCTCCAGGGGCGCTGTAGCATGGCTGACCCTACGTTCTGACCCAGGCTTTTCAAGCTGAGATATATGAAGGGAAGAATTTCACTGTACAGTGAAAGTTTTTACATTTTTATACTTATCTTTGTTTGACCTTTGTTGGAACAGTATGGAGAGATGGAGGTAATATAACTTTACAAAGCAGCATTTGAGCACAAGAACCTCATACCAACTGTGAAACATGGAGGTGGAAATGTCATGGTTTGCTGCTGCAGGATCTGACAGGCTGTTCTTCATAGAATCCACAATGAATGCTTTATTGTATCAGAGGGTTCTAGAGGAAAATGTGAAACCATCTGTCCAAAAACTGAAGCAGAGTTAGATCATGCAACATGGCAGTGACCCAAAATATTTCAGCAAATCCTCAAAAATATTTCAGCAAAGGAATGAATCAACAGGAAGAAATTGAGAGTTCTGCCATGGCCAAATCAACCGACCTGGGAGGGTGAAGACTGACACACGCAACCAGTCACTGCCTCTTTTCAAACTGCCACTGATGCTACATCAGCGAGCAACCAATACACTCTGAGGAAAGCGTGTCGCTTTATCGATATAGTTAGAAAGAAGATTAAATATTGATATATTGTGATATTTCTTAATATAAAACTAAATATTTAATGTGGTGGCCTGCATGTTTTTTTTAATATGACTATAAATGACAATTAAGACATTATATTACACAAGACTGGAAATGCTTTGTGTGTGTGTGTGTGTGTGGGGGGGGGGGTTATCACTCTGAATACTTTTGTATTCCAATTTATTTTGATTACCCAGAATAAATATTTATCTGGCTAATCAAATGAAACGCTCAGTTTTAATTTATGTGGGAAAGCATCTGCTGCCGAGTATGTCTGCAAGCAACAGGCTTTGACAGAACACTGAGTAGCTGAGCAGCTCTTGCGAACAAAAGCCATGTGTTTAATCATAAGGCTGAAATTCATTAGTGGGATGTTTTGCAGCATGGGTATCAGCTCGATCTATACGTCCAATTTCATTAAGGAAGGAAAAATAAAGCAAGGCATGATTCTTTGTTGCTGATTACTGTAATAATTCAGATATTTCTGTGGCCCGTGGGTACAGTTATGATTAGATTCAGAGGCAGCTGCAATTCATCCATTCTTTCCATACCTCTGTCACTTCAAAGGCAGTTTGCTTTTCTCTTGTTTGAATGCCTACAGCGCTTATTAGAAGTTTATCCTGCTTCATGAAAGCTCTGCATCAAGGACATGACCTTACGTATGAGTCATGCTTTTTAACCAGTGGCATATTTAATCCTATGCAATGCTCTCAGTAGCCTCATTTACATGCATTAGTTGTAGTATCGTACTGTAGTTTCTCTTGAAGCGCTGTGATTATAAAAAATGTCTGGAAAGCTTTGTAGATACTCACTTTACTAACTTATAATGCAGTGAGCATTCATTGTTTTTTCAACACTGACGTTAGGGACACACGTGTGTATTTAGTGGTTGGGATATAATGGTATAATAAATACCTGCTCAAGCACTGATTTGCTTCACCTGTCAATCACCAAGTTTAGTAGGTGTATTAGAGCAGGGAAAGCAACAAACTGTGCTGAACTACCCTGCTTTAAAACCATGTACACATCAGAACATAACCATTTACTCAGTTACCAAGACAGCCTATGTAACCAAATATATACAGACAGCTCTCATTGGCCCATACAGTGGGGAGAACAAGTATTTGATACACTGCTGATTTTTCAGGTTTTCCCACTTGCAAAGCATGTAGAAGACTGTAATTTTTATCATAGGTACTCTTCAACTGTGAGTGATGGAATCTAAAACAAAAATCCAGAAAAATACATTGTATGATTTTTAAATAATTAATTTCCATTTTATTGTGGGAAATAAGTATTTGATACACCAGAAAAAGAAACCTAATATTTGGTACAGAAACCTTTGTTTGCAATTACAGAGATGAGACGTTTCCTGTAGTTCTTGACAAGGTTTGCACACACTGCAGCAGGGATTTTGGCCCACTCCTCCATACAGATCTCCTCCAGAGCCTTCAGGTTTCGTGGCTGTCGCTGGGCCACACGGACTTTAAGCTCCCTCCAAAGATTTTCTATTGGATTCAGGTCTGGAGACTGGCTAGGCCACTCCAGGACCTTAAGATGTTTCCTACGGAGCCACTCTTTAGTTGCCCTGGCTGTGTGTTTTGGGTCGGTATCATGCTGGAAGACCCAGCCACGACCCATCTTCAGTGCTCTTACTGAGGGAAGGAGGTTGTTGGCCAAAATCTCACGATACATGGCCCCATCCATCCTTCCCACAATACGGTGCAGTCGTCCTGTCCCCTTTGCAGAAAAGCATCCCCAAAGAATGATGTTTCCACCGCCATGCTTCACGGTTGGGATGGTGTTCTTGGGGTTGTACTCATCATTCTTCTTCCTCCAAACATGACGAGTGGAGTTTAAACCAAAAAGTTCTATTTTTGTCTCATCAGACCACATGACCTTCTCCCATTCCTCCTCTGGATCATTCAGATGGTCATTTGCAAACTTCAGACGGGCTTTGACATGCGTTGGCTTGAGGAAGGGCACCTTGCGTGCACTGCAGGATTTTAATCCTTGACGGCGTAGAGTGTTACTGATTGTTTTCTTTGAGACTGTGGTCCCAGCTCTATTCAGGTCATTGACCAGGTCCTGCCGTGTAATTCTGGGCTCATTCCTCACCTTCCTCAAGATCATTGATGCTCCACGAGGTGAGATCTTGCATGGCGCCCCAGACCGAGGGAGATTATCCGTTATTTTGCATTTCTTCCATTTTCTAATAATTGCACCAACAGTTGTTGCCTTCTCACCAAGCTGCTTGCCTATTGTCCTGTAGCCCATCCCAGCCTTGTGCAGGTCTACAATTTTATCCCTGATGTCCTTACAAAGCTCTCTGGTCTTGGGCATTGTGGAGATGCTGGAGTCTGACTGATTGAGTGTGTGGACAGGTGTCTTTTATACAGGTAACGAGTTCAAACAGGTGCAGTTAATACAGGTAATGAGTGGAGAACAGGAGGGCTTCTTAAAGAAGAAGTAACATGTCTGTGAGAGCCAAAATTCTTACTGGTTGATAGATGATCAAATACTTATTTCCCACAATAAAATGGAAATTAATTATTTAAAAATCATACAATGTATTTTTCTGGATTTTTGTTTTAGATTCCATCACTCACAGTTGAAGAGTACCTATGATAAAAATTACAGTCTTCTACATGCTTTGCAAGTGGGAAAACCTGAAACATCAGCAGTGTATCAAATACTTGTTCTCCCCACTGTATATCAGCTCCACTTATCATATAGGACCACTTTGTGCTTTAATTACAGACTGTAGTCCATCTGTTTCTCTGTATACTTTGTTACCTTTCACCCTGGTGGTGTGTTAGCGTGTGTTGTGCTGGTATGAGTGTATCAGACACAGCAGTGCTGCTGGAGTTTTTAAACACTGTGTCCACTCTATTATACAACCTCTGGGTCACAGGACACCGTCAGTCCAGCAGTGATGCTAAGGTGTTTAAAAACTCCAGCAGCACTGCTGTGTCTGATCCACTTGTAACAGCACAACACACACTGACACCACCATCATACCAGTGTCACCGAGCCACGCCTGTTGAGGGACCGGAGGACTGTATGTTTTTTAAAAAATAAAATCCTTATCCTTACCCTAATTCTAACCATAATCTCAACCCAAGACCTGAACCTAACCCACATCCTGGTACTAAAAATAATCCTGGTCCTAACTCAAGCCTGACACCAGACAGTTTCTCAACAATTTCAAAGGGAACAGAAATAAAATGAGGAATAAACTGTGTATTGTGCTTTCAGATATTGTACAGTAGTTACTCATAGATGAGCCATTCAGCCAAGTAAATAAATAATTTTAAGCATTTTAAGAATAAGCAAACATGGTTCACAGTTTGGAGTTTAAAGGCTCAGTGCAACCAGTGTTGTAAAGAATGGCAGCAGGTGAAGTGATTCTGAATACTCCTTAATGAGATAAACACAGAGGCAGGCTAAAACATCTGCAAAACAAATGATTATATTTTGCCAAAACAGGTAAACAATGTATTCTACCTTGCATCTATACTCCATACATCCAAATGTATCTAGGCAACCCTCTAATTAGTGAATTCCATCATTTGTCTTAAGGAGCACCCCCTGCTACTGCACAGCTTGCATTATCTCCATAGAAAAGAACTGGTAATATAATGGGACACTCAGGAGCAGCTGTACATGAGCCTAAGGTGACCATGCCCAGAACCAAGTGTGGACTAGAAGGGTACGAAGCCCTCCCAGCATTGTGCTGTGGAGTGACAGAGCTTCTTACAGTGCTTTTGCAATGAGCTGGAGTGGAATTTGTAATCCAGGACTTATCATCTAATATTAGTACTACTATGACTGTGCTCTCATGACTGAATGCAATCAATGTGACCCTCACACCAGTGTTCCAACATCTGGTGTAAAGCCTTTCCAGAAATGTGGAGGCCTAGTAATGCCCTTGATTTTAGAAAAAACGCTAGGAAATGAGGAGATGTCTGCAAACTTTTGGACATTTAGAGTATTAGTTGCTAATACAAAATATGCTACTAATAATAACTAATTGTGACGATTAATAGCAGTTGTTTTCCATCTAGAGTGTATGGAGCAGGGGAGGGTTTTATGGCAGCCTGATCCCTGTTGACTGTTCAGCATTTTGAAGTTGTCGCAGTTTGTTGCGTGACACTTTTATTTGCCTTGTATTACAGATAGAGGATCTGGAGCGGCTTTAATCACATTTTCTCCAGACAGTTCACATAATTAGTTTGAAAAGTCTTGATTAACCAGCGAATGTGACACAGAAGCAGAGGCAGAGGCAGAGGGCTCATTGTAGACAGCTCTCTTGTAATTAGTTTGGGATTATTTGGGTGCAGGGGACGGAGAGTTTCACCAGAAGTGAAAATGTCATTCACTTGGTGTCATTTACCTTGCTGGAGCTACTTTTGACTTCAGGAACTGTAGAGATGTTCTACAACAAAACATTTAAAGGCCCATTTTCTAGATTTTACTGTGCTTTACCTTTTCCCCTGTAATTATTTAAGGCTTGGAAATTGCCCAACCCACTTAGTTAGAACTCTGTCCCTATCACATGTAATGCATCCGACACCAGAAGGGTGAGGACTGATACTGAGGACCAGCCACCACCTCTTTTTAAACTGCTGCCAACTCAGGACAGCTAACGCAACCAATGCTCAGAGGAAAGTGCTGGGTATCCAGCTCTGATGCATCAACTAGCAGACTTCCATTCTGGCCAGTATCACACTGAAATGATTTTAGGCCACTTGTGCTCTTTTGGGCTCCGGCTTCTGATTGCAGGTAGAATGATGTGGGATTCGAACCAGCAATCATTGGGTCATAGTAGCAGTGCCTTAATCTGCACTCTGAGCCCCCTTTAGTCCTCTTATAATGTTTGTGTGCTTTTGTATCACAAATAGTCACCTTTTGTACCTTTAAAATACTTGTAAATGACTTCTGATCAAATTGGCTGGCCTGTATTACCTAATCTGTACGCTACCTAATCTGCCTGCATGGACAAACCTTGTCTGGTAGTGACAGTTGCATAATGACAATTATACTGTCCAATAGTATTTACAACTAGTATTTAGCATTTTATTTTGCTGTCTTGGCATTACATGCTAATTGTTTATCAGCAGAAATGTAGAGCCCTGTTTACACCTGGCATTAAAGTGTTTTGTATCCGGATAATAATCTACTCTGACCGGATTTTGTTTCCACTTGTCAAAAAAAAACTTATCCCCAGTGTGACCAGATGACACCCGGTTTTACTTTCCTGCATTAAAAGCTCACCAACACGTATATCATTACTGTTTTAAGTTCCTGTAAACAACGGTTTCTTATCATGTTTGCCTGACTCTGGGAAACTGGGTACAGTTTAGAGGAATGGTGGTGGTTCTACAAAACAGTGGAACAATAGATGAAACTGCAAGGGAGCTCCCTCACACACAAAGACCCATACATACAGAGTGAGGGAGAGAGAGAGAGGGAGAGAGAGGCCAAGATCCACAGTAATTACTACTGATATCAGTATGTTTTTTTTATACAGATGTATTTCTGTTTGCCTTACTTTGCCTCATTCCAATGTGGTGGAATGTGAGTGATCCATTTATAATCCAACCCTGAACAAGCAGTGAACCTTGAAGAAATAAGACACACACACAGTTCGGCCTCTGCCTTTTACCCAGAGCCCAGAGTGGTGGCCAGCCATGGTAGCAGAGAGGGCTGAGGGCCTTGCTCAAGAGCCCAACAGTGGCAGCTTGCCAAAGCCAGGGAACCCTCAAGCTTGTCATCAATAACCCAGTGCTCTGACCACTGAGCCACCACTGCCCCATTATACCTTGGCTGTCACTTCAGGTCATAAAGGTCAAAAGTGTTAAACTGTTCTAGGATTTTGTCTTGGATGGTACATTTCCATTCACCTATGTAATTAATAAAGGAAATAAAGGGAAATATCCACACTATGGGCCCATGTACCAGCTTGTAATAATTCTGGGTCTTCACAGTGCAAACTGAGCAGAAGGTGCGGGTCCGGCAGCAAGTAGCAATCTATGCTGCCCATAGATGATCACAAAAATGTTAAAGAGTGTAACAGCCATGTCCTATTAGGCAGGATGGTGGTTTAGTGTAAATTAGCTTACAGTATGTTAGCTATCCAGCCAGCCACCCAAAGTCTTGCTGCCTTATCTACACTGGCTAAATATGCTAACTCAGCGTTAGCATTAGCCTACAAGCCAGCGAGGAGTAGGAAGGTCTAGTTAGCAGGAAAGGACAGCAAAACTGCCACCACGACCTCGGCACGGCTAGGGAGTACAGACGGTACTGTATATTATCAGTCAGGTCAAAAAAGCCAAAGCAAGCCTGAAATGTTGAAGAAGCATCATATGACATTTAGGTGGAAGACTGAAGAGTTTATCTCCAGCAAAACACCAACGTTCCTTCAACAAGCCACATATTCCCAACTGCAATGAGAATAAGGTTCCAAGCTAAGCATTCGTTTTTTGGTTTATTAAACCCCAGTGTCATTTTTCATAATTAGAAAAAACTATTTTTAAGTTTTAGGAACACATACTGTCGTTTCAACCACATCTCCTTTGTTATTTCTCATACTGACGCCACCATGCAGTCAGAGACTCTTCAAAGCGCATCCCGATTTGGTTTGTCCTGACAACTCCTGACATTGACAATAATTGGCCATAATTACAGGAACGTTGCACAGTCAGGATTGTGTCTTGTATATAAAAGAGTGTGAGTGTGTGTGTGTGTGTTACTTGGCTCTGTTTGATGCATCTTTCTCTCTTTCTCTCTCCAGGGAGCATTTGCAGACTTTAGGAACCCCCTGAGAGAAGCCATGACCCACTGTCACTAAATTTGCTGAGCGTGGAGCCCATTTCCCCTGGAGCTGCTCGGACCCTCATTATATCCTTCAGATAGGACAGCCTGAGTGAATGTCTCGACAGAACAGTTGATATAATAATGTTCACGGCATACATCCTCCTGCCTGGGGCAGAACTGTGACAGATGTAAAACACATAGGTTTACGAAGCTTCTCAATATTCTGTTTGAAAAAAAATTGCATACACTCAAAAAATAGGCCTAAAGGTTCCTAAACTGCTCAAAAAACCCTTTTATGGTAGTTTCATTTTTTTTATTCTAATTAAAATAGCCCATTTTCTACCCAACTTGGAAATCCAATACCCGACCCCAATTTGTATGTTCTTTGCCTATCACTAGTGATGCCTCCAACACTAGAAAAGAGAAAAACTAGCACATCTCTTTATCCTTATACGATACATGTGAGGCCAGCCACCACCTCTTTTTAAACTGCTGCTAACGCAGCATCGCTAGGCAGCCAGCACACTCAGAGGAAATACAATACAGGTAACTGATGTCTGTGCTGACCAACATCACAGTAGGAGTGATGTGAGGAGAAAGTGCCATCAACCCACCACTAGCAGATAGCAAGGCAGACTGCTCTCTCTATGACTCAGGCACTTTCATTTTAAGTGTTTAATACTGGCAATGAGCATACTAATATATATACATGTGGACAAAATTGTTGGTACCCCTCGGTTAATGAAAGAAAAACTCACAATGGTCACAGAAATAATTTGAATCTGACAAAAGTAATAATAAATAAAAATGCTATGAAAATTAACCAATGAAAGTTAGACATTGCTTTTCAACCATGCTGGGACAGAAATGATGGTACCCTTAACTTAATATTTTGTTGTACAACCTTTTGAGGCAATTACTGCAATCAAATGATTCCTGTAACTGTCAATGAGATTTCTGCACCTCTCAGCAGGTATTTTGGCCCACTCCTCATGAGCAAACTTCTCCAGTTGTCTGAAGTTTGAAGGGTGCCTTTTCCAGACGGCATGTTTCAGCTCCTTCCAAAGATGCTCAATAGGATTAAGGGCAGGGTTCATGAATAGTCCAATATTTTCCTTTCAGCTATTCTTGGGTGTTTTCAGCTGTGTGTTTTGGGTCATTATCCTGTTGCAAGAACTATGACCTGCGACTGAGACCAAGCTTTCTGACATTGGGCAGCACATTTCTCTCCAGAATCCCTCGATAGTCTTGAGATTTCATTGCACCCTGCACAGATTCAAGACACCCTGTGCCAGATGCAGCAAAGCAGACCCCAAAACATAACAGAGCCTCCTCCATGTTTCACAGTAGGGACAGTGTTCTTTTCTTGGTATGCTTCATTTTTGCCTTGGCAAAAAGTTCCATTTTTGTCTTATTTGTCCATATAACATTCTCCCAGAAGCTTTGGGGCTTGTCAACATGTAGTTTGGCAAATTCCAGTCTGGCTTATTTATGATTTGTTTTCAACCGTGGTGTCCACCTTGATTGTCTCCCATGAAGTCCACTTTGGCTCAAATAACAACGTGCAACATGCAATCTGACACTGATGTTCCTTGAGCTTGAAGTTCACCTTTAATCTCTTTAGACGTTTTTCTGGGCTCTTTTGTTACCATTCATATTATCCGTCTCTTTGATTTGTCATCAATTTTCCTCCTGCAGCCACGTCCAGGGAGGTTGGCTACAGTCCCATGGATCTTAAATTTCTGAATAATATGTGCAACTGTAGTCACAGGAACATCAGGCTGCTTGGAGATGGTCTTATAACCTTTACCTTTATGTAGAAAGAATAAATTCTGCCCTGCAGACGCCCAGGCACCGCCTTAGGGTACACTCTGTCCAATTAGTGCACACTGTATCGTATGAGCAACTCACTGTTCGGTTATGGGATGTAACCACTAGGAAAAGGCCTAATCCTCTGGATAGGCTGCAAGGGTGTTTGTACTTTAAAAGGTGTTATGAAGTGGTGCAGGTGCACTGCGGAACCACACTAATATGGTCTACATATTCGAATATAAGGATACAATGCGTCCATGTTCACTTTATATTAAAGGTTCAAAAACTCACGTTTATGTAATTAATTATATAAATTGTTTTTCATGAGGGTGTGGTTGCGAAACCACTGGAATAGTGAAGTGATAGTGAGGGACTGTGCCTGGCGGGAGCAGTTGGCCCCCGCCCTCACCCCTGCATAGTTCTTCATTTTGTTAAAGACATAAGGGAAGGGTTCCCCCCTTTTCTGGTGAAAGATGGCTGAGTGAGTCTCATTGTGAAACTGAAAGCATTCTGCTAAGTATGTTTTCAGTTTGTTTGTACTGATTGTGAAATAAAATGACCATTGATACGGAACATCTGGTGTGAGTTATTTGACGATCCTCCCTTTGATTCACAATTTCACAAAACACTTTAACATGCTTGTCTATAATTTTCTTTCTAATCTCCTGAGACAACTCTTTCCTTTGCCTTCTCTGGTCCATGTTGACTGTGGTACACACCCTGTCACCAAACAGCACAGTGACTACCTGTAGCTCTATATATAGGCCCACTGACTAATTACAAGATTGTAGACACCTGTGATGCTAATTAGTGGACACACCTTGATTTATCATGTCCCTTTGGTCCCTTTGGTCATTATTTTCAGGGGTACCATAATTTTTGTCCATGCCTGTTTCATGAGTTTACTTTTTAAAATAATTCTGGTTTGAAATCAATGTCAGATTATCATTTGTTCATTTTCATTTTTATTTATTATTACTTTTGTCAGATTCAAGTTATTTCTGTGACCATATTTATATATACACGTATTATAATATATTAACATATAGCATTTTAAAGAGCTTTAAAAGCAGCAGTTTTAGCAGACTTCTCTGGGCAGTGCTCACAGATGACGTGAGTAGATCAACCTGCAGAAAAAGAACAAGAACACTAGCAAAAGTGGAGCTCCAGTTCCCCTTAAAGAATCCCACATTGTAACAAGAATCCATGAGCTGTATAAACATGAGAGAGAGCTAAGCCTGCACACACACACAGTCATGACATTAAAACAACTTGCCTAATACTGTGTAGGCCCTTCTTGTGCTGCCAAAACTGCTCTGACTCATTCATGCATGGACTTCACAAGACCTCTCAAGGTGTCCTGTGGTATCTGTGGTATGGTATTAAACCATACTAGTATCTTATGTATGTTTATGGCCGAAGTTAATTAGTGGCATGCAGTGCTGCACCTTTCTTCATTACGATTTTGGTTGCACCTCAACTAGAGTAGTTGGTTGAAGCCCCTTTTACCCTTTCGGTATATAAACATGTAAGTCAGTACTTCCAACTGCATTTCTGTCAAATATAATGACAAATATCACATATGTGGTAAAGAACCTTCACATCAAGCAATGGCTGTTCAGACCTTTAACCCCTTAACACATATGTGACTTCCGTATAGATGAATAGGTGTGAATAGGTGCTGCCAGGGATTTTGTGATTTTGTGACTGATGAGGACCTTATCTGGACAGTAAGTGTTTATTAGTTCAGTAAAACACTAATATTAGAAAAAATACTAATAACATTCATACAGTAAGTTGTGGTTGTATATCACTGTGTTCATTGGAACATCTCCAAGGCTCTCCTCATGAGAGTCTAGTTCTATGTATAATTATCATCCAACACCTGGTTTGGTAAATCAGTGCTTATTGCTGCAGGTGAGCTGCTGATGGAGCTGGTGATGAGGCTGGGCTGGCTGGGGGCATCCAGGAGAAATATGATATCAAGCTGTGTTCTTCAAACCAGTTCACAAGCTCTTAACTACTTTCTTTTGTGATAAGGAATTCCTTTTACTGTATTTATGTTTACCTGCATCAGTTTTAATGATATCAAAAACACTCTCATTACTGAGATTAATGCTTTTTAATAAAGGTTCTGAGGTGCCTAAAACTTCTGAATTGCAAAATACATACATACACACAGAAGTTTGGTATTATGAAGCCAAAGTGGAAAAATGAAGCTTGCAAAACATGACATATTTTTATCACAATAAAAATATAAAAATTGACAATTTCAAAATCACAGTGCTTGGCTCTGAGCTGAGAAACCGAAAGCTTGGTTAGAACATCTGCCCAAATGTACTTATGAATCATACGGCCAACGGGGACATAATCAGCTTTCAAAGACCGTCTCAACCCACTAAATGATCCAGAGTCCATATTTTACCCACCCTTTTTCCAAGGCCATCGCAAAAAGTGATATGTTGGCATATCAGCAACAAACAAGTCCCTCTGCATTTTCCTCTATTATTTATTAGAGTAGATGATGATGGGGATATTAGAGTACATCAGGCCTGGCTGCATAAATCTGTCCAAGTGGGGACTGGAGTATTAAAACAGCATTAACGATATTTAGAAAGGGCTTTATTAACATTTAGATCCTACCAGCTTTATCTGCGGCTTTCTGTCAAACATTTGCCAGCAGAAGGGTGTTATTACAAAACTGTCTCCGCTGTCACGCCTGATAGGCTATTTTCAGTCAACAGTTTTACACCGCGGACCTCCACAGAGCTCTGATTGCCGCAACTCTGCCGCCGTCACAATTACTGTCATTTGTCCACAATGGAAAAGCAAACTTCAAGTTCAGATGGGCAATTGTTTATAAAATATGAAGCATCATTTTAGTTAAGAGATAATGACACTTTTCTATGCGTTTGAGGTTTAGCTGAAGGAAATTATATACCATTAAAGCTCTCAGGAAGGCAGGATGAAAAGATGCTTGAGCTTGATTGTGACAGTAATTTAGACACTGTGGTAGAAGACAAACAAGACCTAACTGTGCAGATAATAAGCCAACACCTCCTCTGAGGAGCTCCAGGTTGGGTCAAGCAATAGAAAGCAAAGAAGATTCAGTATGCATCAAGCATGTCAAGAATAGAGGAACACAGGAGCTCTACTGGAGCTGGATTGGTTTCACCAGACAGACTCAAGTGAAGTATCATGTGGGATTTGAATGGCAGATTGATTCAGGATAAAATATCTGTGTAATCTGTCCATGTTGCAACAGATAACCTGGATTGAAATGTCATACACTCTTTAAAATAAAGGTTACTTTAATGGTTCTTTGAGAGATGCCATAAAAGGGCCACCTTTGGTTGCATAAAAACCCATCTCTGCAATAGAGATGGTAAAATGTAAAGTACCTTTTAACCCCTTAAACAGCCTATGGCCTGCTATTACTAAAGAGTAGCCCCACCAGTTTGTACAGATGTCCATGTTGTGAGCAGGCAGCATGTACCGCCAGCCACCAGCAGCGGGCCCGGCCAGCAAAGTAGGAAAGCTGGTGGGGTTGGAGCAAAGAACTCCAAGCCCCAGAATTCCCAGCGGTAATCAACGCTGACCAGGCCCACCTGTGTGGCATGGTATAAATACACCCAGCCAAACACACTTCCCCGTCGCACCTTTGTAGAGGGGCGAACGGTAACAGTGGGTTTATGTTGTGAAGTGAAAAGAGAAAAGAGAAGTTTAAGCTGTGAACAGAAAAGAGAAAAGTAGACAGCTGAAAAGAGAAAAGTGAACAGCTGTGAACAGAAAAGAAAAGAGTTTGTTGTTAACAGCGAAAAGAGAAAAGCATTTGAGTTGTCTTTAGTTTGAGTTAACGTCACTCCTGGTTTTCCTTTGTTTGTTTTCCCGCCTTTTTGTGTTGCTTATGATCAGTGTTTATACTGCCACCTCTCACAGCTGTGGTGGCACAGTGAAAATACACTGGGCTCCCATTACCAGGGTTGGTAGTTCAGTCACTAAGCACACACCATAAGATTATCATTTCATCATAATAAAATGAATGCTGACTGCACTTGAGTCCAAACCCCGTAACACATGTAGTTACTGAATAATACACCTTAATGTGTAATAAACCTTGGAGTGTTAAGGGGTTAAAGGTCTGAACAGCCATTGCTTGATGTGAAGGTTCTTTACCAATTTAAAATGTTCTTCAGCAAATCTTAGAAATTTATGCATAGAGATATATGTTGACACATGTGGACTTTATGATTATGAATATCACATAAAGGTGCCAATATTTGTATAGTATTTTCCTTATAATAATGGTTATTTAGACCTTTAGACTTTGAACCATCCATGCTCAGTCACCAAATGCTTTTTTATTTTGCCAAATGCTAGGTTTGTATGATATGGCAAAAATATTGTATCATGATATTTAAAGACATTTTCACAAAACGATATAAAATGCATCAGTAGTGGCAGAAAAACTGCTTTTCAAATTATGTCCCATACTTTGAAATACTGTGATTTCTATTCAGAATTAGCTTTTTTTTATATTATTCACACTTACTGTAATGAAACATGCTGACGCTATTATAGTTTGAATAGGCTAAAAATTCAAAGATACCTCTAAGGCACTGATGGTTTTCACGATATGCTCAGAAAAGTGTATTATGTATCACAATAACAAACTTTAGAATGAAACACTAAAATATTGTCATATTCCCCCCCATAGCCATTGCCAAGTTAGACAAACATTACAGAACACTGTCAAAAATCCCATCCATCTTCTTAGCCCTGGTCAACGGTCACAGTGGGACCAGCTATGTGAATATGGGTTGCTTTGCAATCTCATGACAGCATATTTTCCTGTGCCAGTGTTTGCAGAAGGGGAGCTCAAATGTAGTGTGCTGGGATAAAAGGCTAAAAGCTAGCACTACCTAACACTAGCTTTTACTATCTGGCTATCTCTTCTCTTCAGGGTCCGCTACCTCAACAACAATTATTTAATAATTATTTTCCCGGTGAGACTCAAGAAAGCTAAGGTCTGGGGAAGCAAGTAGGGCAAGGCTAAAAGCTAACCCATATACCTATCTTTTCAGCTTGCTAACCGCACATTATGCTGAGCCGTGACAACAAGAGGACAGCTACACTATGCAGTGAGATTCAGTGCTCTTGTTACAGTGTTAAAACTATACTATAATACGTTGCTTATGTGAGTGTTGTTCAGTGCTGCCAGTGCTGTTCCCTTGGAAAAAAAAAAAAAAAAAAGTGTGTTTATTCTCAAGGCAAAGTAACAGGGAAGTAAATAGGCTTATTAAATGACATCTAACCCATTTTTGTCCCAATCTAAGTGACATACTAAGTATTTGCACATCAAAGAACATCCCAAAATACTCATTGAATGAATTCTTTGGCAAATGTATTGGTAATACCTCCCAGGGTAAAACTAACCTGATGCTCCTTTCTGTGTGGCGGATCATCATGGCACTGCTATGAAGTGGCGAAGCTGATTGGAGTGTTTGGGGAAATTAGGCTTGCTGTGTCATCGCAGTCACACTGATGAACCTTCAGGCCTTTCTATCAGGTAAACAAGCTGTGCAGTGCTGAGTTTGGGTCAACAAAGCGCTCACACATGGCCAGGAGAGATGCTTGTCTTTTTAATTCATCCACACAAAACACAAAACACACACACACACACAATGAATCCCTTATCCCATTCCTGTGTATAGCCTGTAGCTCACAATGTGTGAATGCATTATGTGAGTTACATGAGGGCCAATCTGCATCCCTCAGATAAAGTAAATCTTAGCACAGCACAAGAATGCCTGCGCTTGCCATTGCGAAATAATCTGCGTCGTCATGTATTTAATCTCCCCTCGCCGAAAAAACAAGGCCCGTCTCGCAGAAAGGAATGCATTTGTCTTTTGTCTTCTCCCATTTCAAAGAATGTCACTTCTGTCTCTGTTGGTTGGCGCAGGGAAGGAAGATGGAGTATTTGGTCTCAGCATCAGTTTGCAAGCGTCAGGCCTATTTGTCAAAGGCAGCGTGATCCGCTACCCCCGCCCTCCTCGCTTTCGCCCGTATTGATCAGGACTGTCATGAATCCGTGCTGCAGGTGATACTGGATATATCTTTGCAGTTCCATGGCTAGAAATGGCTGGGATCTCTGCTCATAAGAAAGAACATTGAGTTGCAGGTGCAGGATAAATAAATGAAAGCAAATCAGTCATGTCTCATGTCTCAGACATGCCTTTAAAGGACCCTATTATATTTCCCCCCCTGTGCTCACTGCACTTTAAAGCCATGTGCAAATCTGATTTGGCCATATATGCACATATGACACAAAGCATTGGGCATATATTTAAAAATATGCTAACAGATAGCTGTGGCCTTGGCGTTAAACATGATATACAGTCACAAAATCATAAACATAGACCAGCACAGCTATTACATTTCAACTTTTAAACTCCCTGTGGTTTTTTGTGTTAGCCTCACAAATGTAATACTAGCTTCAATTAAGCAAGCTGGACCATGCCAACACCTCGGTAGTGCTGCTGGACTAGCCATCTAGTCAACTCAATTACGTTACAGTGCAGATATATGCCTTATATTATGCATATATATACATATGTATACATGTGTGTGTATATATATATATATATATATACAGTGAGTCCAAGAAGTATTTGATCCCTTGCTGATTTTCTTTGTTTGCCCACTAATAAAGACACTATCCTTCTGCACTTTTAATGGTAGATATATTCTAACATGGAGAGACAGAATATCAAGACAAAAATCCAGAATATAATTTTAAAGAATATATTTTAATTAATTTGTATTTCAATGAGGAAAATAAGTATTTGATCCCTCTTGCCAAACACACTCAATACTTAGTGGCAAAGCCTTTGTTTGCAAGCACAGCGGTGAGACGTTTGTTGTAGTTAACCACAAGTTTAGCACACACACCAGGGGGAATTTTGGCCCACTCTTCTTTGCAGATCCTCTCTAAATCATGAAGGTTGGTGGGCTGTCGCTTGGCAACTCTGACCTTCAGCTCCCTCCATAGATTTTCGATCGGATTGAGGTCTGGCGACTGGCTGGGCCACTCCATGACCTTAATGTGATTTTTCTTGAGCCAATCCTTTGTTGCCTTTGCTGTATGTTTAGGGTCGTTATCATGTTGGAAGACCCAACCACGGCCCATTTTCAGATCCCTGGCAGAGGGGAGGAGGTTGTCCCTCAGGATTGTGCGGTACATGGCTCCATCCATCTTCCCAGTGATGCGGTGAAGTAGCCCTGTACCCTTGGCAGAGAAACACCCCCAAAACATTATGCTTCCACCTCCATGCTTGACGGTGGGCACAGTGTTCTTGGGGTCATAGGCAGCATTTTTCTTCCTCCACACATGGCGGGTGGAGTTGAGGCCAAAAAGTTCAATTTTGGTCTCGTCTGACCACAAAACCTTCTCCCAATAACTTGGTTCATCTTTCAAATGATCATTGGCATACTTGAGGCGCGCCTCCACATGTGCTCTCTTCAGCAGGGGTACCTTTCGGGCACTGCAGGATGTGAATCCATTGTTGCGCAAAGTGTTGCCAATTGTTTCCTTGCAAACTGTGGTCCCAGCTGCCTTCAGGTCATTTGCTAACTCCTGCCGAGTGGTTGCAGGACGATTTCTGACTGTTCTCAGCATCATTGCCACCCCACGAGGCGAAATCTTCTTTGGAGCACCGGGCCGAGGTCTGTTGATTGTCATGTTATACTCTTTAAACTTTCTGATAATTGCACCAATAGTTGTTACTTTCACATCCAACACCTTACTAATCTTTTTGTAGCCCATTCCAGCTTTGTGAAGGTCAACAATTCTGACTCTGAGGTCCTGTGACAGCTCTTTGGTTTTACCCATGTTGGAGACTTGAAATCTGTGTGATCTGTCTGATTCTGTGGACAGGTGTTTTTCACACAAGTGATTAGTGAGAACAGGTGGCTTCAGGTCAGGTAACAAGTTGATTGGGAGTGTCTAACTGGTCTGTAAAAGCCAGAACTGCTAATGAATACTAAGGGATCAAATACTTATTTCACTCCATGAAATACAAATCAATTAATATATATTCCTTAGATTTATTTTCTGGATTTTCTTTTTAATATTCTGTCTCTCCATGTAAGAATACATCTACCATTAAAAGTATAGAATGATCATGTCTTTATTAGTGGGCCAACGAAGAAAATCAGCAAGGGATCAAATACTTCTTGGACTCACTGTATATATATATATATATATATATATATATATATATATATATATATATATATATATATATCTGTACATATATTTTTAAATATAAACAAGTCCTTTATGATACATGGGCACTAATCTGTTCGTAATCTTACAGCCGGGAACAGCGAACAGGAACTCTTTTCTCCACACGTTCCACTCCAAGAACTCTGCTCCATACTTTCTGCAGCTGCACCACTCCTCCTCTCCTCAATATGAGCTGCGTTTTGCTCTTCTGTGCTCCAATTCTCACTGGCCCATTTCTTTTCTGCTCATGCTGTGTCGGTAAACAAGAGCATTTTTTAAAGCAAATTATCAAAAACATCCCCTTGAGGGCTTTTTTTTATGGAACTGTCAGAAAGCACTGTGCTGTGAGCACCAGGATTGTTTAGGCACTTTCTTTTATTTATTTTTTATTTTTATAAATAAATGGTAAATTAAGTTGGCCTTTGTTTTGCGCTCCAGTGCCGCTCACCTCGGCTAAGCTGAGGACCGCTTTTAATGGTGCAGAACGTTCCATAAAAGCTGCCCTCTGCCTAAACTACAGTTGTGATTTTGTTCCTTTCTCCCTTGTTTTTCACAATTCCCTCCGTGCCTTTATTTTGCCTGCCAAAGTCACAGGAAAAAAAAAAGTATTTTCTAGCGAAAATCAGAGTCAAAAACATGGTAACATGGTAAACATGGTAAAACATGGTAAATATGACCTGTTTTTTGTCAGTCAATCTTACATTGGAACAACAGCCACAATCTACCCATGCTTGGCCCACAAATGAGGCCTTTTGTAGCTATTACAAGGTTGGACAAGCTGGCATTAGAGTTATGGGACACTGCAACAGTCGAATTTCTATGGTTGTCCAGGGACAGATGTCCAGGAATGGAAAACTTTTCCATTTCCCTTGGCATACTTGAATAATGAGAGTTTGATACTTGGAGGTGATATACTGTGACCCTCAATATATAATCACTGTCCTCTACCAAAAAACAAAACAAACACATAACTTAAAATACAGCTGTAAAATTGGTCAGTTCCAAACCTTGACTGTTTATGTTTACACCCCCAAATTTCAATACACTCAGCCTACTACCAAAAAAACCTTTCGAAGCTAAACGCAATGGCTACTTCAAGAGAATATTGAAGCACGGCTAAAAAAGTTAAAAGCTAATGCTAGAGAAGGATGGACTGGAGGAAGTTCCTTCCTATGTGCATATCCCAGTGATATCCAAGTGATACTCGGGTGAGTGGGGAAGCCAATGAAGCTAGCTGGATGATACGACCCCATACTACATTCTCTTTAGCTAGATAAAGGATCCGGAGGACAGCAATACTCTGCAGTATGACTCTGGAATAATTACAAAAAGTTCTTGTTCTTGCCAATGAAAGACCCGCAAGCCAATCACAAAAGGAAAATAAGCATATTTCATTCTGGAGCAAAATAACAGGGTGGTAAATACGCTGGCTTGTAAAACCATTCAAAGTCACATATTTACTATCTGTACAACTTAAAATACTTGATAAATGCATTCTTTGGAACCTTTTATGGGTCACTATTTCAGAAAAACACCATTTCAACTACAGCTTTGTTCAATGAAACGTCTTGGTTCGGGAATCAGAAAATCTGTTCCAGTAACAGAAAAGCTTTTACAGATGTTTGTTTGCTGAATTCTGAACAACCACTAAGCAAAAGCGACAGCAAGGAGCTTTTTCAGCAGTCTTGCATTGTTCCCTGATTTCTTTCCCATCGCGCTGACGACCCCAACCCCATAGTCCTCACTCCTGATGCATCAGCTGCGCTTGTCAACGTCAGGCATCTTGTCGGGACTGTTGTTGTTGTTGACATCTGTGTCACTGTCACTTACATTCATCGTGGCCTCCGCGGATCCTGTCAGGCGAGCTCTATTGCTTAATAGTGCTGGTCTGCATCATGTGGAATAATTATTACAGCTGTGTCTGGACAGTGAAACAGGGGATAGGGAATGACAAGCCCAGCAGCAATGGGGTCTAATCCTCTGCAGTAAACAAAGGCTAAATGATTTGGATGTGCAGGAGGCAGCAGGTGCTCCCCTGCGATTGTATTATTCACCCTGGTGGCCATTCGAGGTTTATCAAAGCCCGGCCAGGCAGACGCGGGTGGTCACGGGGGAATGAATGTAGCCGGATGGAGTGAAAAGGCATGGAAGCCGGAATGCTTGTGATGTCCTTGGTGACAGGGTGTATCCAAAGCACTGTGATTAGAATTCTGTGCTGCAAGTGAAGCCTGAGGTTTCCTTCTTCAGAGAATATTCTTATGATGTTGTTCTGTAATTATGTGCTTTCTACAGATCTACAGATTCTATTTTATGCAGTCACGAAGAAGGAAAACAGGGGTGGGCAATTCCGGTCCTGGAGGGCTGGTTTCCTGCACATTTTTGTACTTTTCCTGCTCAAGCACGGCTGATTTAACTCACATGTTAATTGTCAGGTTTAGTAGGTCTGTTAGAGAAGAGATATCTGTGCTAGACAGCCTCTGTTGCCCACTCCTGCTGTAAAACAATAGGATATACCCAAATAAACAAAAACTCAGTGGTCACTGAGTGTGTCTACCTGTAAAACTCTATATAACATTAGAATAAACCCAAATAAACATAAGGACAGTGGTCAGAGAGTGTGTCTACCTGTGTAATTCTATATAACATTAGAAAAAACCCAAGTAAACATAACGTCAGTGAGCAGTGAGTGTGTCTACCTGTAAAACTCTATATAACATTAGAATAAACCCAAATAAACATAAGGACAGTGGTCAGTGAGTGTATCTCCCTCTAAATAAAATCTACATAACATTAGAATAAACCCAAATAAACATAAAGTCGGTCAGTGTGTCCATGTGTAAAACTCTATATACCATTAGAATGAACACAAATAAACATAGTCAGTGGTCAGTGAGTGTGTCTACTTGTAAATTTCTATATAACATTAGAAAAAAGCCAATTAAACATAAAGTCAGTGGGCAGTGAGTGTGTCTACCTGTAAAACTCTATATAACATTAGAATAAACCCAAATAAACATAAGGTCAGTGAGTGTGTCCATGTGTAAAACTCTATATAACATTAGAATAAACCCAAATAAACACAGTCAATGGTTATTGAGTGTGTCTACTTGTAAAACTCTATATGACATCAGAATAAACCCAAATAAATATAAAGCCAGAAGGTGTAAAGTTATTGATATATTGATTAGAGGAACACAGGTTTGGGTGCTAATCCTAAACCTAAAACTAAACTGCAGATACTGAATGGGTTTGTTTAGTTCCACCAACCGCTCACCTGATTTACTTTAATGAAAGACTGATTGGAGAACTAGGTGTTGGATGAGAACTAGGAATACTGATTCCTGTAGGAGAACAATGGAGATAATCTATGGAAAAAGCTACGCCAAGTATTAGAAATTGAGAGGACAAGGAGAACAACCAAACAAAAGAATCGGATTTCGGCAGTAAATATTTCACCTGCTATTTGAATGTAACCAAGGTGACTACTAAGAATGACTCATGCAACCCTTACTCCACAGGCAAATCTGTCCCCCATTGTGCAGACCCTGACATTATTATGTGGTCAGGACTGCAGATCTGCATTTGTCTGGTTTTATTTGGCTGGACATTTTGCCCATGGTTCCTGAGCCCTAACAAGGTGTTCTTACACTGGCCAGTGTTTGGGAATGGTGTGTACAGAGAGCATTATGAAGCATCAGCAGGGTCAGGGAGTGGAGCCGGGGCTGCTTGCCAGAAGGCAGATGGAAATCAGTGGTGATGGCAGTGTGGAGTGGGAGCAGCCATTGAGGTAGGTGATGGAGGGAGTAAGGATCAGCCAGCTGAGAATCAGCACATCATGCTGTTTAGCATCTCAGAGACTGCATCACACACGTGCGTCAAACAGTGTTGAGCTGTTAAGAAATGTCAGTTAGGTCTATTATGTGATTTCTGACACTGCCCACCTGCGTGGTAAATGAGGGTTCAAATAAAGGGTTGATTAAAAATACATACTTTTGTAACCTCAAAATACCTGTTAATAATGTTAACTTTAATGAGAAACATTAGATAGGCTGATCCACCATGACGTTAAAGCCACCTGCCTAATTTTGTGTAGGCGTGGACTGCACAAGATCTCTGAGGCGTCCTGTTTTACCTGGCACCAAGACGCTAGCAGTGGATCCTTTAAGTTGTTCTGTAAGTTGGGAGGTGGGGCATCCATGAGCATCAGTGAGCCTTGGGCGTCCATAACCCTATCGTCAGCTGTCTTCCTTGGAGCACTTTTGATAGATACTGACCCCTGCATTCTGGGAACACCCCACAAGACCTGCCTGATGTTCTGGAGACGCTCTGACCCAGTCATCTAGCCATCACAATCACAGTGTCTCAGATTCTTATGCTTGCCAATTTTCCTGCTTGTAACAACTTCGCCTTCAAGAACTGGCTGTTCACTTGCTGCCTGATATATCCACCCCTTGACAGGTGGCATTGGAAACAGATTATCAATGTCTTTTTTACTTTACCTCTCAGTAGGTGTTTAATGCATTTCAGAATTAAACCCTTCACTATACTGAAGCCGTGGTGCAGTGCAGATGTGGAACCCGGAAACCACAGCTCTGCAGAGTTTAGTATCCCCTGCAGAAATAAACTGCAGTTTAAGGAAAGCTATGCCTACCATTAGCTATTGTTTGTTGCATGAAATACTGCACTTCCTTCAAGACAATATCAGTGATAAATTGGCCATTTAGGATTGTTGGCCATCAGCATTAATCTAAAGGCACATTTGGGCTGGGCTGTTTAATGGAACAAGAAAAGGAGTCCGCCGACCCGTTCTGTCACCTTTCAGTTCTGCAAGCTCAGTTGAACTGTTTTAACAGTCCCTTAATGAGATGTTAATTACAGCACGCTGGAATGTTAAACACCACACGCATGGTCCTTTAACCTCTCCGATGGTAATTGTAGCTCATAAATTAAGATTCCATAACTTAATGTCTCATAAGAAGCAGCGGAAAAAATTTTTCAAGGACACTCGTCTCGTTTTTAATGTTCTGGAAGAACTTTGCTGCTTCTATTGAAATTAGTGAGTTATTCAAAAAACGAAACTGAAGACTAGCTTGATTGCACATAGCCGAGAATTCATAGGGGATTCCTCTTTTTACCATCTTAACTTTGCATCATTAATAATACAATTATCATTCATTTTGATTTAATTATGTAAAGACAATGTTTCCATGCTTTAAAGTAAAGCTGTAATGATGGCCAAAACGGAGCTTACATAGAATTCAAATATTTTATATTTATTTGCAGAGCGGCAAAGTGCAGCAATCCAGGTCATTCCAATTTTTTCATCCTTTACCTATCTGTATTCTCTAGAGCTCTCTACTGAAGTCTTGTGGCCATACTGGCTGAAAAACAGTGATACTGAAAAAAGATACGGATAGTGAAACCCGTCATTGGCATCATCAGGTGTCATTACTGTAATAGTTGTGGTGTAGAGGCAGGATGCAAGGAGCAACAAGGACAACGAGAGGGCAGGGCTACAAAGGAGACACAGGTGGGAACACCAGTGACTAGGTGGGGCTAGGGTGGAGCCAAAAACAGAAAACAGAGCCAAGACAAAGACCTGCTACAATTACCTTCACAAAACACAGGTTTTGTGTTGGTAATGACGTGTTGCAGTAATGACAATTATGACTTTAGTCAGGAAAAAGATTCTAGTTTGTAGATTTCCTAACACTACTCAACAGCTAGTATAAGGGTATGTTTATACTTGGAATTCGGTTCAATTGTTCAGGACCAAGCCAAAAAATGATACATTGTTATATTTTAGTCCTGTTTTGCTTTGCCTTCATAGAAGATTGAAAAAAAAGATTGCAAAATCTTCTGAAGAGAAGAAAAAAAGATTCCAAAAGAGAAATAAGGGGGAAAAAGGTGACGTTTGACGCCTATTTGAGAGAAGGCTGCAAGTAGAGGTCTGCATAAGGTAAGTGTGTCCGGTGGTCCTTCATGATCCATGCTATTACAACACATGCATGACCGGGATTCGAACCAGAGATCCGCTGATCATAGTGACAGCGCCTTAGTCCGCTGAACCACTCAGGTTATCAGAATGTTGCATTTTTATTTAGTTAAGCATTGCCATAATATTATGAATGCTAATGACTCTGCTAATAAATCTGCTTCATGATCAGAAGGAATACATTAAGATTAGATCAAATTACCCAGTTTTCCAGACATGGATGTGTTCACTTATTCACTTACAGCTAACATGTGCTCCCCTATCAGTGTTCGTTTCCATAATATTCCATAATATTTATGTATTACCCATAAATAACTGCTTAAAGAAATCACAGGCTGTTGCGGTAATAACGGTAATGTTGAGTATATATTTTAATATATTAAAAACATATATTCAAACACTGGATAGACATGAACATAAATTAGACACTTTGTTTCCATAAGTTATTATAAAAACACATTAATAAGATTACTTTTTATCATTTCATTGGAGCAGGGTGATCTGGGCAGGGAGGCAGATCAAGATTGCCAAGTATTAATGTCAAAACCATTTAAACAAATGTTCAGTTATATTAAATTACAAATGATAATGATTTTGTGCATACTTTTCTGGTGGTGCAATAAATTATATATATATGATTCTTAAGTTTTTTTATTTGCTAATAAAGCAATTTAAGCCTAGAAGTTGTTCCACAGTCTTCTGTACTGCACAAGGTCTTCAATAATGTTTAGTTATTCCTTCTCTGGACTGCTTGAAGGTAATCAGATTAATGGATCAGTTACAGCAAGTTAGAGCACAAAAATGAAACAGTAGATCAATAATATGCTTCTCCTGTGTTATGCTAATGACAAAGCTTTAGAATCAGCCTCCAGCTGAGTGACTGAAATTCGCTGATTGCTCCGAAATGAAGCGATGTGACTCACAAATACAATAACAGAAAATCTCAATGAGAGAATTATGGGATTACCATTACGTGTCATGCCGTGCCATTTATTGTACATAATGATGGAGTTAACAAAATATGGCATGATTCACTCGACCGATGAGCCAAGTGTCTGTCATGGCTGTAATGAATTGCGGCTTGGAATTTCTCCATTTGCTGTTTATCTCATAAGACTGCGCCAACTGTGAGACAGCACATTTGAACTGAGTGGGATCTGGTAAGTGGGATTATATAAGACAGAGATAGTTGGAATGAAACTTGTACGGCAGGTGGTGCATTAAAGTTATATGACAGACACTGGTGTTATGTCAGCTAGTTTTATTAGCAGCTGGAACAGCTCTCTACTCGGTGTGGCGCACAGATGGTGGAGTTCAAAGGCAGTTCCAATAACAATGAATCAACTCAGGTATGAAATGAAAGAGAAATCATCAGGTTCGTCTAACATGTTTGCACAGTGTTTGAGGAAATGCATGACAACTCCATCTTGGTCCCATCTCCTAGTATATTCTAAAAAAAATACCTACCTAATATCAAGTAGGTGCCTTTTTTGCCAAAACAGCTCTGACCTGTCAAGGCATGGACTCCACAAGACCTCTGAATGTGTTCTGTGGTCTCTGGCACCATGACATTGAAGTCTTAAAGGATGGGGTCTCCATGTGCATCAGGGAGCCTTGGGCAGCTATGGTTGTTTGTCCTTTTAGCACTTTTGGAAGGTACTGACCACTGCATACTGGGACCCCCCCCAACACAAGGCCTTGATGATTTTTCAGAGATGTTCTGACCAAGCTGTCTAGCCTTTACAATTTGGCTCTTTCAGAGTCTTACACTTGCCAAATTGTCCTGCTTCCAACAAATCAACTTCAAGAACTGACTGTCCACTGGCCACCTAATGTGTATATGCCATGCTTTTACTATTAAATAGACTACAAACTGGCTCCAGCAATTCTGCAATTTGTATCTTATAAAATAACTACCAATAAGAAATGGAGCCAATCAATACATTCATGCCCATTTCCACTTAACTTAATAGGAGACCCCTTTTTAACATTTAATGTTAGTTAATATAAACAATATGAATAAAATAAATGAAACCTCATGTAACATAAAGGCTTGCTGGAGATACAAGAATTTGTCCTAACATCAATAATTTGTAGTGTACTATGTTTCTGTTTCTGTGTGTATTTGGAAACAAATACACACACACACACCTTATCAACAGTGTCCTCGATAGCGGATGTTGCTCCTGGTAGTGGCAGACAGCCATGTTTCCACAGCTTTGGACTCAGGTGAGTCAGCTCCACTTCCGTCCGCAATGACTCAGCCTCAGGCTGTCCTGTCTGGACGAGATGGTCACAGCACACGGCCGCGCACTCACCTTAAAAGATAGTTCAGTGGAAAATTTCATTTGCACAATTTACCCCAGTGTATTTACCTCAGCCAAGACATGTTTGGTGTCTGACGTTTGCTTCCCCAAAAAAAAATATTTTCTTCTCTTTGTCTGAGGAGAAATAACCCCCCACCCCTTTAGGAGAAAAGAGGAGTTCAATATCAGCCCGTAACTGTGACAGGTTTAGAGAAAAGCATGAGGTCTTCTTCTGTTCTGATAGACTATTGAATGATCTCTGAGATGCAGAAATGAGGAGATCTTACACTTGTCTGATTTGAATGTTATTTAGCAGCTTTAAATGTGCCTGCCTTCTTTTTTTTAAGGAAGTATTTTTCACTGTACTATGTACTATGTCCGCATTAAACCCATCTGTGGTAGTAAACACACACACACACTAGTGAACTAGGGGCAGTGAGCACACATGCACCCAGAGCAGTGGGCAGCCAACTCCGGCACCTGGGGAGCAGAGAGAGTGAAGGGCCTTCCTTAAGGGCCTAACAGTGGCAGCTTGCTGATCCCGGGTATCGAACCTACAACCCTGTCATCAATAATCCAGTCCAACTGTTTCTCACTACAGCCATTTGGTGCAGCCAAACAGAAATGTCAATAAACAAAAAATAACTTAGACTTTATTTATGTTTTTGTTTATAATTTTTACATTGGCATGAAAATAAAAACATGCACACTGCCACAGTCCTACAATTTAGGCCTACTTGAAGCCCCCAAGCAAGAACATTCTATGACATGTGTCCCCAGTGTCAAAATATGGTCAATTAGCATAGTGCTAACCACATGCCTAAACAATCACACACTTTCCCTAAAACCGCAAAATGTGTTAAGTGATCCAAAATAAATTCTATGATATACTGTAATCTATAAGAATGGAAAGAGAAAAGAGAAAAATACTAAATCTACCATCATGTATTTAGAGTTGAGCAATATTCTAGCTGACATGGCACAGAGTAAAGAGGCTATAGGGTTAACGACCCATGGCTCGTGTGGCATTGTGTGTTGTCATTTAACTGTAGATTATTAGCATAAATTCTCAACATTTTGACTGAGGCAGTTTCGCTAGCTAACTTGCGGTGTGTGTTGTGCGACCCAATAAGTGTTAGCTCTCCAGGTAGAAGTCTCTGATGACCTATGCTGTAGAAGCTAACGTACACATTTAGTCTGACCTAGCT